>NC_134488.1:2441882-2741882 GCF_040206685.1 Ascaphus truei
AGCATCCAAAAAAGAAAAGTGGGACAACATAACAGTGGCTGTGTCTGCGTGTGGGAATCATGTCAGGACCCGGACGAATTGTAGGAAGAGATTCGATGATATCAGGGCAAACTTAAAGAAGAAAATACAAGCCCAACGGATGCATGCTTCTGGCACTGGAGGTGGGCTGCCAGCACAAGCTCTAATGTTAACACCATTGGAGGAGCATTTGCGTCAAAAAATTGTTCCTGTCGTCGTGGAGGGATTGGCAGGGGACAGAGATATCGGAATTTATTCGGCTCAATTTCCAGCAGGTGACAAATGTTACTGTACTACGCGTTTAGTATGTTACAAGTCTTATCTATATTTGCGCTTCAAATTATAGTTTCTTCACAATATAAACATAGCTACAAAAATATATCTATATATCTCTCTCTCTTTATGTATGTATGTATCTATCTATGTACAGGTATGTATGTATATTTTTTGGTTTGTCAACATGTATTGGCTCACCTATCATGGATTACATCATTATGAGTAGACATATTCAACTTCACCTGCATGAAGTGATTATTTGTAATTTGCTTTCAAATAACACACACTGCATCCTTCCTCTTTACAAACAATTCAACATCTTTGCCCTATTTGTGAAATAATACAGTATATTTAATATATGTTACAAACATTGTGTTAACCTGCATAATCACAAAGCACACACGCACTCATTGTTTGCCACAGTTATGTATAACTTCGAAATACTCTGTTTGTGCATACAAAAGCATCATTCACTATTTCACGTACGTGTCTTACCATATAGACATATATTGATTACATTTATAGATTTTGCAATATAGTAGTGACAATCCACGTTACACCAAAATATAGACCATGAGTGTCTGAACATGTCTTGCTTGAAATATTGTGCATTCAAATGCAAGCACCAAAAAATTACACAGCAACACTGTAATTGCTTTATACAAATATATTGCTTCGACCTTTGACCATAAATAGGAACATGTACCATATGCTTGTAATTTGGGTTAATTAGTACCTCATTTCATATGTGTATTTGACTTGGGTTACATTTTAAGAAAACTGCAGAAATTAACATGTAATCACACAATATAGGTTCATACGGGAGGGTCGGATTGGCAGACACAGAGCAAGATCACACGGTCATGGTATGGTCAAGTGCAGTGGGAGTGCTTACAGGTGGTACAAGTTAATCATAGCTCATGGTGTGGTCACGTCTTGTGGGAGAGACAACAGTTGCTAGAAGCTGACCATGTTAACACAAGTACATCACATTAATTTTAAATGCTAATTACAAGAATACTTTCACCCACACCTGAACTATATATTTAAACGTACGTTAGTCATTCTTTCACTCCTAGATTCTTCAAACATTTGTGAGACGCCAACATTATGACATCAGTACCATCTGTGAGCGACACACTGCATGTGTTGCTGAGTGTCAGCCACATAGAGCGCTACGCAAGTGTAGACGGACGTTCACAGAGGTACACAATTGGAGATTTTATAAGGTGAAATTATAATAAGGCTTTTTTGTGCCTTTTCCTGTTCATCAGGAAATCCATCCAAACACAGGGGGGAGGGGAACAAATCTCCTATTCACTTGGGAGTATTTCTAGTGAAATCCTATGCAATTAATTCACATCTCCCAGTTAAGCATGTCTCCCAGCCCCAAACACATAGCATGACATAAGCAGATATAAGAAGTCTCTTAAGAATGAAAGTCTTATCTGTTAGCTGCTGTAGAGTAAGCTTCTCTGCTCTCCTGGAACCGCACCCATGCGTGCACAGAAAATGTCAGCATCCAGGTTTAGAAGTCTTATTTGTCAGCTCCAGAGATCTGTGTTCTCTTGGTCTGTCTATCTTGGGAGACTCAAGAACCACTGCTCTGTCTCCAAAGTTCAGCTCACAGTCAGAGCTAAGGAGTCACTTCCTGTCTCACAAGACAGGCTTTTCTAAGCAATCAGGTAGGTGGGGTTAGTTAATTGTCTACCAGCAGTTAACCACCACACTGCTGGATTAGAGGCACATTTGTGAACAGGGATAAGTCCCCTGTTACATACCTCCCCTGTTTGTGGGAAGCTCGGGCTTACCACGGCCAAAGCCCATCCTTCCACTCTCGTTCGAGATCTTTCTGTGACTTGAATGAGAGTGGATGGAGGAAGAGAACCCTCTGTCCCGCTGGGATTGGAGCCCTTTCTCCAGTTTATTTTTGTCTCCTCCCGAAGGTGCTTGAGGTCAGCACTCCTCAGTCGCTCGAGGAGGACTTTTTCCAAGTAAAGTCTTTTTACCGAGTGCGCGGTCATGAGATTTCTGTTGCGTCGGCACTCCTCTTTTTGTAGACAAACTGTATGGCAACAGTTGTAGAGCAGTTAGGACTAGCCCTTAGAGTTTTCCGCTTTTGAAGCGGTCTTTCTGCACCTCCTCCACACAACGGAGTCGCCAGTTCAGCTTCTTTGGGACTGAGTTGCACCTCCACCGCCCTTTCCAGAGAACGTCCTATCTTTTCAGCTTCCTCAGCTAAGGATTCTTCTGGCTTTGATTCTGCACTCCTACCTCTGTTTGTTGCCTGTTGGGCAGCTGTAGGTTTGGCTAGTGCTTTCTTAGGTGGCTCTAACTTCATAATCTTGTTTTGAAGGTGCGTGGAGTCCCCAACTCTCACTGTACCCTTGTCCTCACGGGCATTAGTTACTGTGGGATACTGGTGCTTGGGCAGTGCCAATACCTTTTTCCGTATTGGAGGAATCTGTAAGTTACTGGTCTGCAGAGTCTCAACCTGTTTGAGTGCATCTTGCAAGTCTCTTCTCAGGGAATTTATCTGCACACTTTGCTTTCTCTGAGTCTGTATCAGTGTCTCCTTCATATTCTGGAGCTCTGTAATTTTTGTCGTTAAGGTTGCCGCTTCGTCTGTTTTCTCCTTGGTATACTGACTCAAGGGAATGGAACAGTCTCTCTGTCTCTCCAGCTCTTGCTCCAGTTTCTGAGCCTTTTCACGCTCCCTCTCATACAGAGTCACCTGGTATTGAAGATTCGCTTCCAACGATGCTCTGAAGACTTGCAGCGTGGCCTTTAGCTCCTCATACTGCTCTGTGGGGACGTACTGGGTATTCAGACGTTCCTGCAGCGCTTGTACCTCTTTTGCAGCCTGCAGTTTTTCTTCCTGTAGTGTTTGCTGCTTCTCCTCAGCATACTGGAGGTGTGTACGCAGACCTTGCAGTTGGTTCTGCAGTCGGTGCTCTGCTTGAAACTTTTCCTTGACTTCTTCTGTCAACTGAAAATTTTCTTCTTTCAGTTTTAAGTTTTCTCTTTTTAATCTTGAATTTTCTCCTTTTTCAGTCTCTGTATTCTTCAGGGCCTCTTTGCAGTCCTCCTTCCATTTACACTGGCGACACACTTTATTCGAGCATGGCTAGTCCCACGAATTTGGGTATACCCGGGTGTATTGAGGTTTGTGACTGTTTTCTGCCCGAGTGCATTGAGTTATTTTCCAAGCAGGGATTGAAGCATTTTATTCCCGCTGGCTGCAATACTGCACAGTATATATATATATACTGCATTACAATTCCTGAATTTATGCCATCTGGTAGACACGCGAAGCATTGCAGCCTATTAAATCCTAATCATTATCATTTAACAGATCAGCCGCCCATCAGCCAGGCATGAACCCAGGCTGGGAAGGCAAATGCAACGGGGCTTGTCAGAGGTGAGGAGCGGCGCATTCCAGGTATCTGCCAGGTACATACCGGGTATTTGCTCGAATAAAGTGTGTCGGTGCAGTACGTACATCTGCTTTGAGAATGACAATCTCCTGGCGTGAGACTTCCTTCTCTAGGTTGAGGGTCTGAAGCTCCTTCTGAGAGACTTTGAGATCTGTATCAAGATTGACAGTAGTTTCTTTAGCAATGTCCAGCTCCTCAGTGAGACTGTGTAGTTCCTTTCTGGAAACTTCCAGGTCTGTGCGGCAGCTGTTGGTCTCATGATGTGAGGCATCCAGTGCTCTGCGGAGTGTCTGAACCTCTTTCTGAGATACGTCCACCTCTATCCGGACACTGTTGACCTCCTGGTGTGAGGCATTCAGCTCTATGCGAAGAGTGTGAACCTCTTGCTGGAAGACTGTCATCTGCTTCAGTGCCTCCTCATACTTCCGCTTTAGCGTAGCCACCATTTCATCAGATTGGCTCTGCTTTTCATCCATGGCGGAAATAGTAGCCTTTGCAGTATCTAGCTCAGTCTTGAGATCGTCCAATTCTGTCCTGGCTAAAGAGTAAATTTCTGTAGCTCTGTGTAACCATCTTCCTTTTGTTTCAATTGTTCACGCAGCATATCACAGTCATGCCTGGCATTTTTCAGGGCATCTTCAGGGCTGGTCAAGGGATCGTCACTCACTGGTTTCCGGCTCCACTTCCCTGGGATGGTTGGCCAAGGGTTCCTCACTGTTGGCACCGGACAGACACTTCTTTGGGGTACACGACTTCTGCCTTGGGCCCTCTGGATATTCGGTTAACCGCGGGACGAATTCTCCATTTTCTCTAGGCTGCAGGGCAACTCGGTCCCCCTTTTTCTCCACAGGATCTGCGGACGTGTCTGTTCCTTCCACGGTAAGTGAAGAACCGCTTTTCTTTTTCTTTTTCCGCTTCTTTGTTTTGGATGACTCCGTCCCATCCGGAAAACTGGGGTCTCCTTCTTTATTTGATACCTTAGCAGCTTCATTATATACGCCAGGCTTTTCTTGTAGTTGCTTTAGCTGACAGAAATATTGGGTGATCTGCTGCTCCCGCTCTGTCTCCTGCTGATCATATTCGTCATCAAAGGGAGCGGTCTTTTCTTTTCGTGCCAAGTTCAGGCACTCCCACCATTCTTGGGGTGTTTTGTGGGTGTGACTCGGTTCGGATTCCCCGTAAGAGATGTCTTCCTCTTTATTGGACTGGAAGGGCCACTCTTCCGTGGGGTAGGGTTCATTACAGGAACGCTGCATCTTGTCCTCCATTTTTAGGCTATCAGGTGTAATTTTCTTCCTGACCTCAGGAGGCGCTATTGCAGCTGTTGCCACTGTATTTGCTAGAACCCCCAATTGTGGTAGTCCTACAGATGGGCATATTTTGCTGGTAGAGGTCATAGCTCTCACAGGCATCTCTGTAGACTTTTCTTTCTTGGGTAATTTTTTTTAATTTTTTTTTTTTTTTCAATTTTAGCAGTACTGTGCATGCATTTTCTTTTATCAGGTATACAAGATGTGCAGTTGCTAGGTAAAAAAAGTCTATTTGCTTTACACCATTTACTTGCTAGGTTCAATCTCTCCGCTTCAGCAACAGAATTTGGTTTTCTGCCTGAGTTCAGTAATTTTCAGTCTCATCTTTAGGTATTATGGCATTTACACTTCACACTTTCGGTTTTGCTCCCAAGATATATATAGGCAGACTTTTTTTACTTGCAGAAAAAAAAACATTCTTGGCAGTGGACTATTTCTTTCATTCCCGGCAGGGTGACTCAACACTCAGCAATTGGCTTTTGAAATACCTTTTTCCCCTGTAGGGCAATTTTACACTCATTATTTGTTTGCTAAAAAATCCCCTGCTTCAGCACAGTCTTGTATCAATTTTCACACTTTTCTGCATATACTCCATTCACAGCTGGTAGCCCTATGCGGTGTGGCAACCTTTATTTGCAAAATCAGTACCACTCATGGGTCACCATCTGTATTCACTGCTTCAGCGAAACTTTTTGAAAACAACAAACACCTATCCCTTTTTAAGGGCTGACTCACTTCTCACCTGGCAAGGAAACTGTCTCATCACCTGGATCATCAAGCTCATCAGCAATGTCATCATCAAGAATGGAAGGTGAGTGTATGATGTGAAGGCCATATATTGTGTAAATGTTTGGTAATACAATAGACATGTGAAATACATATTTTTTAAATTAAGTTTACATCATGTATTGTCACAGAACATGTAATGTAGACTGTCCACATGTATTGTGTGTTTTGTTAGTATTCTGCTATTATTGTGGATGTTACAACATCCTTTCATTCATTCTTCTTTCACACTGAGTCGACACATATTTGTTAATTAAATAATCATCTTTTAATTAGACACAAACAACATAAAATGGTGTGATATGTGTGACAGCATGGTTCCAAAAGAAAAAAATAGATAATTAATTGAAAGATGCATGCCAGTTCATCATGTGTTTAATTTATTTTATAAAAAGATGTTGGCGGCCAAGCACAAATTCAAACAAGTGAACATGAAGATGTGCACTCCTGCATTAACACCGCAACCACGTCCTCCTGCTCGTGACACGTACGCAGCTATTGCAGCTTCAGAAGAAAGAATCTTGTGTGAAGACAATCGTCGCCATTCTGAATTGATGACAGTGCATGAAAGGAGGATTACACAAAATGAAATGATGATGTCACAGAATGAAAGGATGTTGACACTGAATGAAAGGATGCAGGAAAGGTCAATATCAGAAATGACACAAATTACAAAAATCATCCTACAAGTTCCAAAAGAAATCAAAAATGTAAACAGGACATTAGAAGCATTAGTTCTCAATGTAAGTCAAGGCAATATGTTGCGCAGTACAGCAAGAGAACAATTCCACTTTTACCCATCACAGGATGGATCGTTTCATGGAACAACTTTCTCGCCACAGTCATCAGTTCTTCATTCACCAGTTCATGATGATAACGGTACAGTAGCTGATACTTCACTTCGTATACATGACAACCTTCAACCGCTTACATCTGATCAACAAATAGACAAAAAACCTACAAATGAGACACAGAAAAGAAAGTTAGGCCAACAAATGCTATTAACCAGCTATTGGAAAAAGAGTAAGAAACAAAAATTGGAAATTGGGACACCATCAATCATGCAATGTTTCTCAAGTGCTTCACATCTTCTACAACCCACACCCATTGCCCCAGAAGTGCCACAAGTCACACAACTTCAACAACCCACACCCATTGCCCCAGGAGTGACACAGGCCACACAACTTCCACAACCCACACCCATTGCCCCAGAAGTGACACAGGCCACACAACTTCCACAACCCACACCCATTGCCCCAGAAGTGACACAGGCCACACACAGTGGCCCTGAAGTGACACAGGGTACACTTACAGGCATTGAAGTGCAACAGTGCAAATGTGTTATTGGTAAGGGCAGAGTAGTTGGCAGAGGGAGAAAGAAAACACAGCAGCCAACAAGCAGTGATACAAAAAATAAGTGCGCAACCCAAAATTCACCTTACAACAAAATCCACACACTATGGTGTTGAAGTGCAATATTATATGTGCATAGGGTGTACTCATATATAAATTTATATACAAAACCATATAGGAGGCGTATGCTGCTAAACTGAAAGAGTGGCTCGGCACTCAAAACACTAGGAGAAAAAGACAAAAAGAACAGCGCAAAACGCAATAGTGAAGTAAATAGGTACAAATTATATTTGTGAAAAAATGGTGAGTATTAAGCGTACATTTAAGCAGAAGAATAAAAGCATATCTGTGCAAACATCAGCACAATGTTACCACAATGGAAAGCCTCTGGATGGAGTGATGTAGCCCTCTGGTGCAGCAGCTGTCTTCTGGCAAGTCACAGTGATATCTCTCACTTATCCTGGACCCCTGCAAGTGGCAGCTGCAGCCCTTGAGCTGTTCAGAGTTCCCCCACTGGTAGTGGCATCTGCTGGGCTCGTGGCAGTTCGTTTTTGCCTGTCCTTAGGACACAGTAATGCCTCAGGGCTCTCCTCTCACTATACACACCGCGCGGCCCACGTGGGATCTTCTTCCGGCGCTCGCGCACTCCCGTGACGTCACGGATGACGCGCGATGTGGATTTCAATGGAGAAAGTCCCAAAAAAAGTTGCACATTCAGAAAATCGCTAAAAATAGGTTAGGGAGGCTAGGATGGGGAACCAGACCCTGCCAATCTTTATCCAACGCGTTTCGAAGCTACCAAAAGAGCTTCTTCATCAGGGATAATGCATTGAGCCCTCCTCCTTCAATAAATATGCATACGGCTGACGCCATTGGTCAGCCAACCGGGCAGGGGACCAATCAGGTGAGCCCTTCTGCATAAGGGGGCGGGACAATGGATTGGAGATTTTAAATACATACTGGCAGTGTTTTGAATACAGACATAAAAACAATTTTAATTATAACATCAATTAAAAACTCCTTATCTGTAAAAAAGGAGAAAGGGGTATGAATAAATCAGATTAAAATAGAATTAAACATGTTGCTTAATATAATTAGTACTCAGATCATTTTAATAAAAAGTAAAAAATATATTAAATAAATAGACAGTGCCTGTTCAATGGACTCATGGTATAGCGACATCTAGTGGTAATATAAAATTATTGCTGGTAAATTTGATTCTAATTCATATTCATCACTAAAACTCAATATAAATTAATAAAAAGCCCATACATCTATGTCTTCGTTCAGTCCTTTTGGAGCCATACAGTCCAATTTGTGTATCCAGAGAGACTCCTGAGCCGAGAGGGCCTTAAGTCTATCACCTCCTCTCCTATCGCTTGCTACATGCTTAATGCCCAGGAAGGTTAAACTTGAAGGGTCCTTATTATGATGGGTT
The DNA here is from genome assembly GCF_040206685.1 of Ascaphus truei. Classification (NCBI taxonomy): domain Eukaryota; kingdom Metazoa; phylum Chordata; class Amphibia; order Anura; family Ascaphidae; genus Ascaphus; species Ascaphus truei. The sequence goes on from NC_134488.1 coordinate 2,450,501, forward strand.
GAAAAATGTCTAGAGACACTGTGTTTTTCTAATCCATTTTTTATGTTCCGGATATGTTCCTGTATCCTCACCTTTAAGTTACGCTTGGTCCTACCAACATATTGGAGTTTGCAGGAGCATTCTAATAAATACACCATAAAAACTGAATTGCATGTAATAAAATCATCTATTTTAAAAGTTTCCTGCGTCCTTTGTGAAATAAAAGTTTTACTGTTGGAATTCATATATTTACATACGGAGCACTTTGTGCAACTAAAATTTCCTACGGGTTTATTTCCCAACCAGTTGGTTTTGGGGACTAAAAACATATTACTCCCAATATCACTTGGAGCCAACATATTTTTCAAGTTGGTGGCTTTCCTATAAATGAACTTAGGTTTTTTTATTTAAAAAATCACCCAACACTGGGTCACTATTTAAAATACACCAATGTTTAGCAATCACCCTCTCAATTTGTTTATGGGCAGAGTTATAGTTTGTCACGAAGGCCACATCTACTTGTTTGTCCTCGGTAGATATTGGTTTTTTGACCTTCTGTGACAATAAACTGTCTCTGTCCATACCTAACACTTTTGTAAGTTCATTATCTAAGTGGTTAGGCTTAAATCCTCTCTCTATAAACCTGTCCCGCATCATATCTGCTTGTTGTAAAAAAATCTCATTGGCACTGCAGTTCCTTTTCAGCCTCATAAATTGGCCCACAGGAATGTTTTTTATCCAGGTGTCCTTATGATTGCTGGTTGCCATTAACAGGTTGTTTGTGTCCACCTCTTTAAAGAATGTTTCTGTGTGCACCCTACCATTACTTCCCGTCAATTTCAGATCTAAGTAATTGATAGAGGTGTTGTCTGTAAGGTGCGTGAATTCTAGATTATAATTGTTCATATTAATGAACGACACAAACTCCTGTATCGATGAGTCATCCCCATCCCATACTACCAAGACGTCATCTATGTAGCGTTTCCATATAATTATACGGTCTCTGAAGGGGTTATTAGCCCATATTGTATGTTCCTCCCAGTGTCCCACATACAGGTTTGCGAAGCTAGGTGCAAAGCGCGTGCCCATCGCTGTGCCGCAAACCTGAATGTAGAAGTCTGAGAGGAACATAAAATAATTGTGGTGCAATATGAATTCTATGAATTTCAATATAAACATTCTGTTCAGAGGATGCAATAGATTGTCCTGTTTAAGGCATTGTTCAGTAGCGTCAAGGCCCTTCAGGTGGGGAATATTCGTATACAATGCTTTAATATCGCAAGTCAGCCACCTGTAGCTACTTTTCCACTCAAAATTTTTAAATAGATTTAAAACCGCCGTAGAATCCTTAATATGGGATGGTAACCTAACTACATAGGGCTGTAGGAAGAAGTCTACGTATTGGGACATGTTTGCGGTCAGGGATTGAATCCCTGAAACAATAGGTCTTCCAGGGGGGGATTTTTTACACTTGTGAACTTTGGGGAGGTGATAAAATATAGGCAGTCTCGGGTGACTTTGATATAGGAAAGAAAATTCTGTTTCAGAGATAACTGATTGGGACAGTGCGTCTTCTAGGAGGATTTTTAGTAAACTTTGAAACTCTAGGGTAGGGTCCTTATTTAGTCTTTTGTAAGAGGCTTTATCATTCAAAAGCCTAAATGCCTCTTTCTCATAATCGGTTCGGCTCTGTAGGACCACCCCACCTCCCTTGTCGGCCTGTCTAATAATTAATTCTTTGTTATCTTTCAACATTTTTAGCGCTAGGTTCTCCTTCTGATTTAAATTCTGTTTAATATCACGTATGTTAAAATCGTTAACTAAAATATTGATATCATTAATTACAGTGTTAAAAAATGCGTCTATATGGTGTCCCTTTGATTGGGCAGGGTAAAACCTAGACTGATTCTTAAAACCCGTGTGTTTAATTGTAGGATTAGAATTAGATATAATAGAACTAGGTGGTACAGTAGGTGTCTCTAGTGGTGCAGAATCTAACGTTAACTTTAAAAAATGTCTTTTCAGGGTTAGGTTTCGCGTGAACTTGTGGAGATCTTTAAACAACTGGAATGAGTTGGGTCCACATGTCCGTGCGAAAGCCAGACCCTTACTCAGTACTTTGATTTGGTCCTGCGTTAAAATAATGTTCGTAAGATTAAAAATACCCTTCTCTAATTGGGGGACCTTTCTGGATGACTCTCTTTTCTTTTGGATGTTGGCACCACCTCTGGACCCTCGTCGGACAGGGATCTTTTTTTCAAGTTGTTAGAGGGGGGACCCAATGGGGTCTCTGTTCCCTTTTTCTCTCTCGATAGAGGCGGTGCCAATCTGGTCTTTACCATTTCTAAAAAAGACGGAGATGCATGGTTAGATGGACGAGAATAAATGTTATTTTTGGGGATAACCTTTGGTGAATGTATAACCGGTTCAGCTCTATTGGGTACATATTCTTTATAGCTATTTTGCTGTTGTTGGTATTGATGGGGGTTAGATGTAAAGTTGGGCTTATAGTTCCAAATATAGTTCTTCCCCCTATAATTTGGATTCCGAATATGATTCCCAGACTGAAACTGTACAGACTCGTTATAATTCCCACTGTTCGTATGGAAGTTCCCACGTGACTGGTCACTCGGCCTTTGCGACTGATCATGAGCTTCTCTCTGTCTTGAGTGAGAAGTGTTAGACTTATCCCTTCTGGGGACATAAGTCTGACCTACCACTCTCCCTCGCTCTTCCTTTTTTGCCCAGTCTCTTTGTTTGTTATTTACATAGTCCCCTTTGTCACGTAAAAACTTCTCATATTTCACTTTTAAGAGCTCCTCTTCTTCGCTCTCTAGTTTACATTTCAAGTCATATTCTAACTCTGAACAGTCATTCTCAATAACTAGAGGTTCAAGTGTTGCAATGACCTCTAGTATACCCTCTTCCAGTTTTTCAATGTTTCTACCCCTTTCATAAATAATCAATCTCATTAGGTCCATTGAACAGGCATCAAGAATACGATTCCACTCCTGTAAAAAATGTGGATTGTCTTTGCCAAAGGTTGTTTTTTTAAGGACTCTTAACCCTCTTGGTATTCTGTTACAGTCCATATAACCTTGAATGGTTCTTTTCTCTAACCATAGTTTATTTTCTTCTAATAGCAATTTTTCTAAAGTTTTAAAATGCTCTTTTACAGATGTTGATATTACTGATTCGGAGGGAGCATCTACTGTCTCATCTGCAAATAGGAGACTGAAGTGCTCTTCCCGTTTGGCCCTACAATTCGCCAAACTCCACACCATTATTAGTAGTGAGAATAATACTAATTCCCTTAAAATTAAAGTGAATAAACGTGCAGCACAAATAAGGAGCAAGTGAACAGTGATACAAAAAATAAGTGCGCAACCCAAAATTCACCTTACAACAAAATCCACACACTATGGTGTTGAAGTGCAATATTATATGTGCATAGGGTGTACTCATATATAAATTTATATACAAAACCATATAGGAGGCGTATGCTGCTAAACTGAAAGAGTGGCTCGGCACTCAAAACACTAGGAGAAAAAGACAAAAAGAACAGCGCAAAACGCAATAGTGAAGTAAATAGGTACAAATTATATTTGTGAAAAAATGGTGAGTATTAAGTGTACATTTAAGCAGAAGAATAAAAGCATATCTGTGCAAACATCAGCACAATGTTACCACAATGGAAAGCCTCTGGATGGAGTGATGTAGCCCTCTGGTGCAGCAGCTGTCTTCTGGCAAGTCACAGTGATATCTCTCACTTATCCTGGACCCCTGCAAGTGGCAGCTGCAGCCCTTGAGCTGTTCAGAGTTCCCCCACTGGTAGTGGCATCTGCTGGGCTCGTGGCAGTTCGTTTTTGGCTGTCCTTAGGACACAGTAATGCCTCAGGGCTCTCCTCTCACTATACACACCGCGCAGCCCACGTGGGATCTTCTTCCGGCGCTCGCGCACTCCCGTGACGTCACGGATGACGCGCGATGTGGATTTCAATGGAGAAAGTCCCAAAAAAAGTTGCACATTCAGAAAATCGCTAAAAATAGGTTAGGGAGGCTAGGATGGGGAACCAGACCCTGCCAATCTTTATCCAACGCGTTTCGAAGCTACCAAAAGAGCTTCTTCATCAGGGATAATGCATTGAGCCCTCCTCCTTCAATAAATATGCATACGGCTGACGCCATTGGTCAGCCAATCGGGCAGGGGACCAATCAGGTGAGCCCTTCTGCATAAGGGGGCGGGACAATGGATTGGAGATTTTAAATACATACTGGCAGTGTTTTGAATACAGACATAAAAACAATTTTAATTATAACATCAATTAAAAACTCCTTATCTGTAAAAAAGGAGAAAGGGGTATGAATAAATCAGATTAAAATAGAATTAAACATGTTGCTTAATATAATTAGTACTCAGATCATTTTAATAAAAAGTAAAAAATATATTAAATAAATAGACAGTGCCTGTTCAATGGACTCATGGTATAGCGACATCTAGTGGTAATATAAAATTATTGCTGGTAAATTTGATTCTAATTCATATTCATCACTAAAACTCAATATAAATTAATAAAAAGCCCATACATCTATGTCTTCGTTCAGTCCTTTTGGAGCCATACAGTCCAATTTGTGTATCCAGAGAGACTCCTGAGCCGAGAGGGCCTTAAGTCTATCACCTCCTCTCCTATCGCTTGCTACATGCTTAATGCCCAGGAAGGTTAAACTTGAAGGGTCCTTATTATGATGGGTTGAAAAATGTCTAGAGACACTGTGTTTTTCTAATCCATTTTTTATGTTCCGGATATGTTCCTGTATCCTCACCTTTAAGTTACGCTTGGTCCTACCAACATATTGGAGTTTGCAGGAGCATTCTAATAAATACACCATAAAAACTGAATTGCATGTAATAAAATCATCTATTTTAAAAGTTTCCTGCGTCCTTTGTGAAATAAAAGTTTTACTGTTGGAATTCATATATTTACATACGGAGCACTTTGTGCAACTAAAATTTCCTACGGGTTTATTTCCCAACCAGTTGGTTTTGGGGACTAAAAACATATTACTCCCAATATCACTTGGAGCCAACATATTTTTCAAGTTGGTGGCTTTCCTATAAATGAACTTAGGTTTTTTTATTTAAAAAATCACCCAACACTGGGTCACTATTTAAAATACACCAATGTTTAGCAATCACCCTCTCAATTTGTTTATGGGCAGAGTTATAGTTTGTCACGAAGGCCACATCTACTTGTTTGTCCTCGGTAGATATTGGTTTTTTGACCTTCTGTGACAATAAACTGTCTCTGTCCATACCTAACACTTTTGTAAGTTCATTATCTAAGTGGTTAGGCTTAAATCCTCTCTCTATAAACCTGTCCCGCATCATATCTGCTTGTTGTAAAAAAATCTCATTGGCACTGCAGTTCCTTTTCAGCCTCATAAATTGGCCCACAGGAATGTTTTTTATCCAGGTGTCCTTATGATTGCTGGTTGCCATTAACAGGTTGTTTGTGTCCACCTCTTTAAAGAATGTTTCTGTGTGCACCCTACCATTACTTCCCGTCAATTTCAGATCTAAGTAATTGATAGAGGTGTTGTCTGTAAGGTGCGTGAATTCTAGATTATAATTGTTCATATTAATGAACGACACAAACTCCTGTATCGATGAGTCATCCCCATCCCATACTACCAAGACGTCATCTATGTAGCGTTTCCATATAATTATACGGTCTCTGAAGGGGTTATTAGCCCATATTGTATGTTCCTCCCAGTGTCCCACATACAGGTTTGCGAAGCTAGGTGCAAAGCGCGTGCCCATCGCTGTGCCGCAAACCTGAATGTAGAAGTCTGAGAGGAACATAAAATAATTGTGGTGCAATATGAATTCTATGAATTTCAATATAAACATTCTGTTCAGAGGATGCAATAGATTGTCCTGTTTAAGGCATTGTTCAGTAGCGTCAAGGCCCTTCAGGTGGGGAATATTCGTATACAATGCTTTAATATCGCAAGTCAGCCACCTGTAGCTACTTTTCCACTCAAAATTTTTAAATAGATTTAAAACCGCCGTAGAATCCTTAATATGGGATGGTAACCTAACTACATAGGGCTGTAGGAAGAAGTCTACGTATTGGGACATGTTTGCGGTCAGGGATTGAATCCCTGAAACAATAGGTCTTCCAGGGGGGGATTTTTTACACTTGTGAACTTTGGGGAGGTGATAAAATATAGGCAGTCTCGGGTGACTTTGATATAGGAAAGAAAATTCTGTTTCAGAGATAACTGATTGGGACAGTGCGTCTTCTAGGAGGATTTTTAGTAAACTTTGAAACTCTAGGGTAGGGTCCTTATTTAGTCTTTTGTAAGAGGCTTTATCATTCAAAAGCCTAAATGCCTCTTTCTCATAATCGGTTCGGCTCTGTAGGACCACCCCACCTCCCTTGTCGGCCTGTCTAATAATTAATTCTTTGTTATCTTTCAACATTTTTAGCGCTAGGTTCTCCTTCTGATTTAAATTCTGTTTAATATCACGTATGTTAAAATCGTTAACTAAAATATTGATATCATTAATTACAGTGTTAAAAAATGCGTCTATATGGTGTCCCTTTGATTGGGCAGGGTAAAACCTAGACTGATTCTTAAAACCCGTGTGTTTAATTGTAGGATTAGAATTAGATATAATAGAACTAGGTGGTACAGTAGGTGTCTCTAGTGGTGCAGAATCTAACGTTAACTTTAAAAAATGTCTTTTCAGGGTTAGGTTTCGCGTGAACTTGTGGAGATCTTTAAACAACTGGAATGAGTTGGGTCCACATGTCCGTGCGAAAGCCAGACCCTTACTCAGTACTTTGATTTGGTCCTGCGTTAAAATAATGTTCGTAAGATTAAAAATACCCTTCTCTAATTGGGGGACCTTTCTGGATGACTCTCTTTTCTTTTGGATGTTGGCACCACCTCTGGACCCTCGTCGGACAGGGATCTTTTTTTCAAGTTGTTAGAGGGGGGACCCAATGGGGTCTCTGTTCCCTTTTTCTCTCTCGATAGAGGCGGTGCCAATCTGGTCTTTACCATTTCTAAAAAAGACGGAGATGCATGGTTAGATGGACGAGAATAAATGTTATTTTTGGGGATAACCTTTGGTGAATGTATAACCGGTTCAGCTCTATTGGGTACATATTCTTTATAGCTATTTTGCTGTTGTTGGTATTGATGGGGGTTAGATGTAAAGTTGGGCTTATAGTTCCAAATATAGTTCTTCCCCCTATAATTTGGATTCCGAATATGATTCCCAGACTGAAACTGTACAGACTCGTTATAATTCCCACTGTTCGTATGGAAGTTCCCACGTGACTGGTCACTCGGCCTTTGCGACTGATCATGAGCTTCTCTCTGTCTTGAGTGAGAAGTGTTAGACTTATCCCTTCTGGGGACATAAGTCTGACCTACCACTCTCCCTCGCTCTTCCTTTTTTGCCCAGTCTCTTTGTTTGTTATTTACATAGTCCCCTTTGTCACGTAAAAACTTCTCATATTTCACTTTTAAGAGCTCCTCTTCTTCGCTCTCTAGTTTACATTTCAAGTCATATTCTAACTCTGAACAGTCATTCTCAATAACTAGAGGTTCAAGTGTTGCAATGACCTCTAGTATACCCTCTTCCAGTTTTTCAATGTTTCTACCCCTTTCATAAATAATCAATCTCATTAGGTCCATTGAACAGGCATCAAGAATACGATTCCACTCCTGTAAAAAATGTGGATTGTCTTTGCCAAAGGTTGTTTTTTTAAGGACTCTTAACCCTCTTGGTATTCTGTTACAGTCCATATAACCTTGAATGGTTCTTTTCTCTAACCATAGTTTATTTTCTTCTAATAGCAATTTTTCTAAAGTTTTAAAATGCTCTTTTACAGATGTTGATATTACTGATTCGGAGGGAGCATCTACTGTCTCATCTGCAAATAGGAGACTGAAGTGCTCTTCCCGTTTGGCCCTACAATTCGCCAAACTCCACACCATTATTAGTAGTGAGAATAATACTAATTCCCTTCAAATTAAAGTGAATAAACGTGCAGCACAAATAAGGAGCAAGTGAACAGTGATACAAAAAATAAGTGCGCAACCCAAAATTCACCTTACAACAAAATCCACACACTATGGTGTTGAAGTGCAATATTATATGTGCATAGGGTGTACTCATATATAAATTTATATACAAAACCATATAGGAGGCGTATGCTGCTAAACTGAAAGAGTGGCTCGGCACTCAAAACACTAGGAGAAAAAGACAAAAAGAACAGCGCAAAACGCAATAGTGAAGTAAATAGGTACAAATTATATTTGTGAAAAAATGGTGAGTATTAAGCGTACATTTAAGCAGAAGAATAAAAGCATATCTGTGCAAACATCAGCACAATGTTACCACAATGGAAAGCCTCTGGATGGAGTGATGTAGCCCTCTGGTGCAGCAGCTGTCTTCTGGCAAGTCACAGTGATATCTCTCACTTATCCTGGACCCCTGCAAGTGGCAGCTGCAGCCCTTGAGCTGTTCAGAGTTCCCCCACTGGTAGTGGCATCTGCTGGGCTCGTGGCAGTTCGTTTTTGGCTGTCCTTAGGACACAGTAATGCCTCAGGGCTCTCCTCTCACTATACACACCGCGCGGCCCACGTGGGATCTTCTTCCGGCGCTCGCGCACTCCCGTGACGTCACGGATGACGCGCGATGTGGATTTCAATGGAGAAAGTCCCAAAAAAAGTTGCACATTCAGAAAATCGCTAAAAATAGGTTAGGGAGGCTAGGATGGGGAACCAGACCCTGCCAATCTTTATCCAACGCGTTTCGAAGCTACCAAAAGAGCTTCTTCATCAGGGATAATGCATTGAGCCCTCCTCCTTCAAAAAATATGCATACGGCTGATGCCATTGGTCAGCCAATCGGGCAGGGGACCAATCAGGTGAGCCCTTCTGCATAAGGGGGCGGGACAATGGATTGGAGATTTTAAATACATACTGGCAGTGTTTTGAATACAGACATAAAAACAATTTTAATTATAACATCAATTAAAAACTCCTTATCTGTAAAAAAGGAGAAAGGGGTATGAATAAATCAGATTAAAATAGAATTAAACATGTTGCTTAAATATAATTAGTACTCAGATCATTTTAATAAAAAGTAAAAAATATATTAAATAAATAGACAGTGCCTGTTCAATGGACTCATGGTATAGCGACATCTAGTGGTAATATAAAATTATTGCTGGTAAATTTGATTCTAATTCATATTCATCACTAAAACTCAATATAAATTAATAAAAAGCCCATACATCTATGTCTTCGTTCAGTCCTTTTGGAGCCATACAGTCCAATTTGTGTATCCAGAGAGACTCCTGAGCCGAGAGGGCCTTAAGTCTATCACCTCCTCTCCTATCGCTTGCTACATGCTTAATGCCCAGGAAGGTTAAACTTGAAGGGTCCTTATTATGATGGGTTGAAAAATGTCTAGAGATACTGTGTTTTTCTAATCCATTTTTTATGTTCCGGATATGTTCCTGTATCCTCACCTTTAAGTTACGCTTGGTCCTACCAACATATTGGAGTTTGCAGGAGCATTCTAATAAATACACCATAAAAACTGAATTGCATGTAATAAAATCATCTATTTTAAAAGTTTCCTGCGTCCTTTGTGAAATAAAAGTTTTACTGTTGGAATTCATATATTTACATACGGAGCACTTTGTGCAACTAAAATTTCCTACGGGTTTATTTCCCAACCAGTTGGTTTTGGGGACTAAAAACATATTACTCCCAATATCACTTGGAGCCAACATATTTTTCAAGGTGGTGGCTTTCCTATAAATGAACTTAGGTTTTTTATTTAAAAAATCACCCAACACTGGGTCACTATTTAAAATACACCAATGTTTAGCAATCATCCTCTCAATTTGTTTATGGGCAGAGTTATAGTTTGTCACGAAGGCCACATCTACTTGTTTGTCCTCGGTAGATATTGGTTTTTTGACCTTCTGTGACAATAAACTGTCTCTGTCCATACCTAACACTTTTGTAAGTTCATTATCTAAGTGGTTAGGCTTAAATCCTCTCTCTATAAACCTGTCCCGCATCATATCTGCTTGTTGTAAAAAAATCTCATTGGCACTGCAGTTCCTTTTCAGCCTCATAAATTGGCCCACAGGAATGTTTTTTATCCAGGTGTCCTTATGATTGCTGGTTGCCATTAACAGGTTGTTTGTGTCCACCTCTTTAAAGAATGTTTCTGTGTGCACCCTACCATTACTTCCCGTCAATTTCAGATCTAAGTAATTGATAGAGGTGTTGTCTGTAAGGTGCGTGAATTCTAGATTATAATTGTTCATATTAATGAACGACACAAACTCCTGTATCGATGAGTCATCCCCATCCCATACTACCAAGACGTCATCTATGTAGCGTTTCCATATAATTATACGGTCTCTGAAGGGGTTATTAGCCCATATTGTATGTTCCTCCCAGTGTCCCACATACAGGTTTGCGAAGCTAGGTGCAAATCGCGTGCCCATCGCTGTGCCGCAAACCTGAATGTAGAAGTCTGAGAGGAACATAAAATAATTGTGGTGCAATATGAATTCTATGAATTTCAATATAAACATTCTGTTCAGAGGATGCAATAGATTGTCCTGTTTAAGGCATTGTTCAGTAGCGTCAAGGCCCTTCAGGTGGGGAATATTCGTATACAATGCTTTAATATCGCAAGTCAGCCACCTGTAGCTACTTTTCCACTCAAAATTTTTAAATAGATTTAAAACCGCCGTAGAATCCTTAATATGGGATGGTAACCTAACTACATAGGGCTGTAGGAAGAAGTCTACGTATTGGGACATGTTTGCGGTCAGGGATTGAATCCCTGAAACAATAGGTCTTCCAGGGGGGGATTTTTTACACTTGTGAACTTTGGGGAGGTGATAAAATATAGGCAGTCTCGGGTGACTTTGATATAGGAAAGAAAATTCTGTTTCAGAGATAACTGATTGGGACAGTGCGTCTTCTAGGAGGATTTTTAGTAAACTTTGAAACTCTAGGGTAGGGTCCTTATTTAGTCTTTTGTAAGAGGCTTTATCATTCAAAAGCCTAAATGCCTCTTTCTCATAATCGGTTCGGCTCTGTAGGACCACCCCACCTCCCTTGTCGGCCTGTCTAATAATTAATTCTTTGTTATCTTTCAACATTTTTAGCGCTAGGTTCTCCTTCTGATTTAAATTCTGTTTAATATCACGTATGTTAAAATCGTTAACTAAAATATTGATATCATTAATTACAGTGTTAAAAAATGCGTCTATATGGTGTCCCTTTGATTGGGCAGGGTAAAACCTAGACTCAGCCAACAAGCAGGCCTGTTACTCGGTCTCAGAAGTCTACAGAAAAATAAAATAAAACATGATGCAAATTTGTTTTTGTAATTGTCACGCTGTGCAGCCCGCAGACCAGGCCAGTCCCCTGTACTGACGTGGGATGTTGAATATACACACCGACAGCAGAGGGAGCGGGTCCGGGATGTGGTTGTAGCGTGGCCAGGCCTGGATTAAGATTTAGAATAGTTGTTGTACTTGCCGAATTCAGGAGTATAGAGAGTTCCGTAGTTAAATCCGTTTTCGTGTCCGAGGGTCTGAGAGGTAAGATTCGTGATGGGTAAGCCGAAGTCGGGAGCCAGAGGGGTAAGTCAGACAAGCTGGTTCAAATCTGTAGGAGTAAAGACAAACAGGAGCACGACACAGTTTCCAGGCTACACAGGAAGCAAGGAGCTATGCAGAGCAAGGAAGTGAAGTCAGAGCAGGATATTTAAAGCAACAGTGACCAATCCGGACGAGGGGCATGGCGGAGGCGTGTCGAGGAGCTGCTCGTGAGTGGCTGAGAGACCAGGAAATAGTAGAGCCCAGCTGAGAGTCTGTAACACCAGTGCAAGAATCCAAGATGGCGACGGAAGAGTTCAAGGTATGCACTGGGTGGCGGCATGGGTAGCGACGGGGGGCAGGGGCAGCAGCCGCTGCAGTACTGGTAGTGGGTAAGGAGGGGTCACGCTGCAAGGGACGTAGCCACCGATTCCTTACAGTACCCCCCCTTCAGGATCGACCTCAGGTCGATCCATCCAAGGCTTCTGTGGAGATTTCTTGTGGAAGCGGTCCAAGAGAACTGGAGCATGGATGTCCTCCTTGGGTACCCAAGAGCGTTCCTCTGGGCCATAACCCTTCCAGTGAACAAGGAATTGTATGTTTCCTCTGGCTACATGAGAATCCATGATTGTCTGGATTTCGAATTCAGGTTGTCCTTGGACTGTGACTGGTTTGGGTCTATGGGTCTTAGCAGGGAACCGTTTACTCTGGACGAATTGCTTGAGCAAGGAAACATGGAATACGTTTGGAATCCTCATGGAAGATGGAAGTTGCAGACGAAATGCCACAGGATTGATTTGTTCCTGGATCAGAAAAGGCCCTAAGAATCGAGGTGCTAATTTTGGGGTCGGAGACTTCAACTTGATATTCTTAGACGAAAGCCAAACTCGGTCCCCTGGCTTGTAATTAGGGGCCTGTTGACGACGGTGGTCTGCCTGAGACTTGAATTTCTGAGCGGCGCTAAGAAGCGCGGACTGAATCTTGATCCATGACTTCTGAAGAGTAGTTACCCGTTCATCAGCCGCCGGCACTCCTATCGGAATGTTTGAGATTGGCAGTCGACTTGGGTGGAAACCATAATTCACGAAGAACGGGGTTTCGTGCGTGGATTCATTACGAAGTGAATTTGGTTGCAAATTCTGCCCAAGGTAGCAGGTCAACCCAATTATCCTGGGAATCGGAAATAAAACACCGCAGGTATTGTTCCAGCGTTTGATTTAGTCTTTCTGTTTGCCCATTAGTCTGGGGGTGATAGCCTGACGAGAAGGATAGCGCCATGCTAAGCCTCTTGGAGAAATCCCGCCAAAATTTCGATATAAATTGCGTGCCTCGGTCCGAGACTATGGATGTAGGTATCCCATGGATGCGAAACACCTCCTTGGTGAAGATATCAGCTAGGGTGGGCGAGGAGGGAAGTCCTTTGAGTAGAACAAAGTGGGCCTGTTTTGAAAAACGGTCAACGATGACCAAAATGGTATTCCTCCCTCTGGAAGGGGGTAGATCCACAATGAAATCCATTGAAATATGTGACCATGGACGTTCAGGTACTGGCAAGGGCATGAGCAAGCCTGAGGGTCTTTGATGAAGAGTCTTGTTTTGTGCGCATACTGTACAAGCACTAGTAAATTCATGAACCATCTTTGCCATATTAGGCCACCAAAAAGTACGCTTGATAAGATCCAAAGTTCTTTTGAAGCCGGGATGGCCGGCTGAACGGACAGAGTGACCCCATTCTAATATCTTTTGATGAAACCTGAGTGCGGCATAAAGAGTTCCTTCCGGTACCTCTAGACCACTCGGAATTTGTGTTTTAGCTTCAACGATCTTTTCGAGAATGTCAAATGAGTTGGCGGAAATTATAAACTTAGAGGGTACGATAGTTTCAGGGGTTTCTTCGGATCTTTCCTTCGGGGAAAATTGTCGGGACAAGGCATCAGCTTTTGTGTTCTTAGAACCAGGAATATAAGACAGAGTATAATTAAATCTTGAGAAAAATAGTGCCCAGCGAGCTTGACGAGACCCCAGACGACGTGCATTTTCGATATACAGAAGATTTTTATGGTCGGTCAATATAGAAATAGGTTCGCGGGAACCTTCCAGGAGATGTCTCCATTCCTGTAAGGCCATCTTGATAGCCAAGAGCTCTCTATTGCCAACATCATAGTTCTTTTCAGCGGGCGAAAACTTCTTTGAAAAAAAACCGCATGGATGAAGCTTATCTTGAGGGAAGAATCTCTGGGACAGGATGGCGCCTGCACCACAATCAGACACATCAACTTCTAAAGTTAAAGGAAGACTAACATCGGGATGTCGCAGGATGGGTGCCGAGACGAAAGCTTGTTTCAGGGTTTCGAAGGACGAGACGGCCTGCGGAGGCCATACAGACGGGCCAGCTCCCTTCTTGGTAAGGGCCGTAATGGGAGCCACAGTGGTGGAAAAATTTCGGATGAATTTCCTATAGTAATTAGAGAAGCCCAAAAAACGCTGGATGGCTTTGAGAGAGTTGGGCTGAGGCCAATCCAAAACAGCCTTAAGTTTTTCAGGGTCCATTGAAAATCCTTTATCTGAAATTATATAGCCTAAGAAGGCAGTAGAGGTTTGATGAAAAAAACATTTCTCGAGTTTAGCGTAGAGATTATTGACACGAAGGCGAGCGAGAACGAGCTTGGTATGCTGGACATGATCTTGAAGATTTTTAGAAAAAATTAGGATATCGTCCAGATAGACGATTACGAAAGAATTGAGAACATCACAGAAGACATCATTCATGAAATCCTGAAAAACAGCAGGAGCATTGCATAAGCCGAAGGGCATTACAAGATACTCGTAGTGGCCGCTTCTGGTATTGAAGGCAGTCTTCCATTCATCGCCTTCTCGGATGCGAACAAGATTGTAAGCTCCTCGGAGGTCTAGCTTGGAAATTTTTTTTGCCCCTTGAAGCCTATCAAAAAGTTCGGAGATCAGCGGAAGGGGGTATCGATTCTTGACTGTGATGAGATTGAGTCCTCGGTAATCAATGCATGGTCTCAGGGATCCATCTTTCTTTTTGACAAAAAAGAAACCGGCACCAGCGGGGAACGAAGAATTACGAATGAATCCTTTTTCAAGGTTTTCTTTGATGTATGCTGCCATGGCTTCAATTTCAGGGAGAGACAAGGGGTAGGACTTACATTTCGGAAGAACAGCGCCGGGAACCAGATTAATGGGGCAATCATAAGGTCTGTGAGGAGGTAGAACCTCCGATTGTGTCTTGCTAAACACGTCGATGAAATCCGCATATGCTTCAGGAAGAGCAGAAACATTAGCCGGGGGCGTTTCCACTTCCGCGAGGACTGTGGTAGGAGAAATGACCGGCAATGGTGAGGCGTCTGACTCTGGCTCCCACTGAATTGTCTTGCCATCCCTCCAATCAATGCGTGGGTTGTGCTGCTGTAGCCAGGGTAATCCTAGGATAACTGGAACGGCAGGAGAGTGCATCACATCAAAGGATATGATCTCGGTATGAGTACCGGCAGAAAGGGTGAGAGGAAGAGTCTCTAACGTGATGAAGGACGACCATCAATAGCCTCAAGGCCAATCGGCGATTTCTTAGCGATGAGCGGAATCTTGTTAATAGTAGCAAAATCTTGATCCAGAAAGTTACCACCGGATCCTGAATCAAGAAAAGCGGCTGTGGTTACGCGAAAATTCGGACCTTCAGGCGAGAATGGAAGCATAATTCTCTTAGGGAGTTCCTCTTCAGAGATAGGGTGAGAAGATATTGACCCCAAAATGAGTCCCTCTTGCCCCATTGGTCGTGTTTGTTCTTTGGGCCTTAAAGGACAAAAACGTACCGTATGTTCAGGAGATCCACAGTAGTAGCAAAGGCCCTCATTCCGGCGACGAGCCCTTTCGGCAGTCCGGTCAGGGTTTCCATCGGCAGTCCTGTCGGTATTACGGAACTCTTGACTGGCAATCTGCATGGGTTCCACAGTGTGAGGACTCTGGGATCGCGGCACCCGCGCCCTGGTCCCTCCTCACCTTCATTAACCCCCGCTGCCGTGGCGCGCACTCCTCGCTGGCGTCACTTACCTCCGGCGGCTCTGGGGGTTCCCTGTCGTCCTCTGCGATCTCGCGCTCCTGCGGGATCTTCCCTCTTTCATGCGGCTGCTACCGTTTACGAGCGCGCGCCCGTCTCTGTTACAGAGCACGCGCAGGACTCTCTTAAATGATTCACTGCTCCTGCAGTGAGGCTCCGCCCCCAAGACACACACAAGGATCAATCAGGCATAAAGACTGCTCACCTGTATTCTCCTTTGGACAGCCTATCCAGTACAGCTCCATGCACTCCTCCAGGCCTGCCTCCTCTTCCTATTGGTCAGCCACGCTTTATATTGCCTGTCCTGCCATTCAGTCATTGCTCGACATAGTTTCCACTAGGATCACTATTCTGGCATTCTCTCTCTCATTCACTCAGGTTACGACTTGGCTTGGCGGACGTCCTTCTCTGGCTCTCGACCCCTGCTTGGACAACGACTTTCCGGAATTCTCCAATCCCTGACCTTGGCTAAAACGGCAACGACGACGGCACTTCTACACCGGTACCGGCAAGTATTGCTAGCTAAACGTCACCTGGCCTGGCAACGCCAAAATCACCACACTCCGGACACGCTCCTTTTGCTGCGGGTGCGTGCCCATATACGTTCCTCACCTCAGTAGAAGGGACGGGTCTGGTCTGCGGTCAGTACCGGCATAACATTATGTCGAGCCCACAAGACGCAGACCAGACTGATGTGGACTCTATGATGACGGCCATGTATCAACAATTCCAGGCCTTAACGGATCAAGTGGTTCTCCTCTCCCAACAGGTACAGGACCTATCTCTACAGGCACCACCTGCGTCTGCGCCGCCGGCGCAGTCCGATTCTACTTCCACTTTGTCCTCAGCTCCGAAGATTCCCGCTCCGAAGCCCTACGCAGGGGATCCCCACGCTTGTCTCCCAAGAAGTTCTTGATAAAGTGCACTAGCACGAAACGCGTAGAAGGGTTGCTGCCCTCTATTTTATGGCTTGTCAATAAAGGATTCGTTTGCCAGACCTGCTCTTTCTACTTATTGCTTTGCGCTGCACACTTTTGCCTTTGGACTCTTCATCCTGCTACAGCTGCACGCTCTGGAAGGGAGGGTCTGGGAGATCTGAGTATTGTGAGTACATTACCTAGAGCTAACCCAATGAGGAAGGGGTGGGTGTCCTTGGGCAACCTACCCCAACCTTCAGGGTAACCTTAGTGCCCCCCTAAAGGTTTAGTACTGTTACCATTCAATTATTATTACCCAATTTATGCTCCCTTCCACTACATATATACGGTCCTAGCACTTCTGAGCACCATCACACCACTAAACTATGTGTACAGTGACCAGAAGTCCCTTTGGAGGCGTCAGAAAAAGGGCTACACATATAAAAATACACCCCCAATACATATAAAAATACACCCACCCCCCATGCATATAAAAATACACCCCCCCAATTACATATACAAATACGCCCACCCCAATACATATAAAAATACACACTCCCACACCCACATTACATATAAAATTACAGACTTACCTTGGGGATGGTCTCAGGCCTGTGCCCAGTGCCTGTGGGTGGCCAAGTGGCTGGCAGTTGCAGCCAGGCCCCGGTTCTCCCCCAGCTGCACTCTGTCCCACACTCTGTCCCACACCGAGCTTCAGATACCGGCGTGTGCCCGAAGTGGAGCCAAGCTTACTTCCGACGCGTGCTGACGTCAGAGAGGCCCAGCGCGTGCCAGCCTCAGAAGCTCGGCGTGAAACAGAGTGAGGGAGACGCCTGCAGCTGGGGGAGAGCCAGAGCCCGGCGGCAACTGCTTTGCCTGCCGGGCCCGGGACACTTGTCCCTGCTCACCCCCCCCCCCCCCACACACACATTCAGAGAGGTAATACCGGACACATACATGTCCAGTATTACCCCTCATTTTTTACCAGATGCAGGGGCAAAATACTAGTTTGTCCGATTCAAAACCGGACACCTGGCAACCCTACAAGTAATACAGTATACTGTATGTTGTGTAGTTTGTTCATGCTATAGTGCTATCATCCCACAAACATAGCAAGGATGCAAACTTCTCACGATGGCTCATGTTCAATAAGCTGTGCAAGGCCTACGACAGCGCGGGGGGGGGAGGAACAACACCAGAACTGTGTCCTTGCCCTGTGACTGAAGGGGCCCAGGCCCTCCTGCTGGCAACCCAAATGTGTAGGCCCCATGCAGGAAGAGAACTCTTCCGCTCCGTCATCAGTGACAGAGTGATCATGTAATCGCGAGTGCCGCAGCCCCACTGGCGCTGAAAGGGTTAAAGTTGCATTTCCTAAAAGTATAGATATGAAGCAGAGGTGTATGAAGGGGAAACTTGTTAATTTCAGCTCTGTGCAACAGTGCTTCCCAAAATACTTACAGGAGAAGCTCATGCTGGTTACTTGCAAGCCAATAGCAAGCCGTGACAGATGACATTGTATTGGCGTTGTGCCGCAGCAGATTTGGGCCACAAGCCGGTGCTGCTACCAGTATGAACTACAAAGCTAAGTATCTTGAAAACCAAGCAGTCCCCAGAGCTGAAATGAACATGATTCAGCATTGGAGACCCCTTGCTTCATACTGAGATCTGGATTGGTGTAAACTATGAGTGCAGGGCATCTTACGCTCCCGGGAGCCCTACCTGTGGTTGCGGGCTGGCTCTGGAGTGAGCCGATCTGGGGGGTCCTGACATGGAAGTTGGGCCTCACTGGAAGTCATGCCCGGCTTCCATGATCGCTACCTGGGTGGATCTCTCCATATTGCTTCACAGGTGGGTCCCCAGAGGAGGGTGCAGGGTTCTGCAAGTGTAGGGTTCCCCTTTCCATGGTTCAAAAAAAATCTATTTATATTTCACCAAATAACAGGCAGGACACCTTCACCATATTTTCGAAGGAGAGCCCGGAGGAAAACATAGCCCAACATAGCACTTTAAACAATTTATTTACATCTCAATGTAGCATCTATCTCTGAGTCCTGTGTCTAACTCCCTCTTCAACTCACACTTTCCCATTCAAATCCCATCTGTCCTCCCTAGAATTCCACACTGGCGGCGCCTCCGAAAATTCTATGAACAGTATCTCAGCTCTTGGAAAGACTTTGCCTCTTCTAGGGCATCAAGTGCGGGGCCTGGTGCAGTCGTTCTGATGGCACTGCCATCAAGTTGGTCAGGACCCGATATTTTAAAAAAAATGAAGAAAAAAAAAAAACACCCTAGGTGTCCACATCTTTAAGTAGGTGCCTAAGTGTAACGCCCGGCCTGCCCACAAGCCAGACGAGACCCCGAGACTGAGATGGAAAGGAGTAATACCACACGGGGCACGGCCGCATTGTGGAAGTAGCGTAGATGGTCCGGGTAACAAAAATAGAAAGGGTACCGTACTTGTCAACTCCAGCGGTGGAAGGTAAAGTCCGTAAGTGTCACGCCTGTATGCCCGCAGACCAAGCTAGACCCCAGTACTGAGGTGGGAACGGTACGATACCACACACGCACAGCAGTGGGAGCAAGCCCGGAGTGTGGTATAGCGTTGCTGGGCCTGTTGGAAGAGTTGTTAGAGTATACTTGCAACGCTTGGGGAGTGTCCGTGAGAATAGTCGTGTCCGTTAGCCAATGTCCAGGGATCCAGAGGGAGAGTCGTCAAGGGGGCAAGCCAGGTCCGTGGAAGTCGAGTTCAAGGGGTACCAGAAAGCAGAGTAGTCCAGGATCAGCAGGGGTCAAAGCCAAGGGAATCAAAAGTAACACAGGAGCAGGTAATAGCAGGAGCACAGAGAGAGCACAGCATAGGTCAGGTACACACAGGGAAACAGGAACTATGCAGAGCGAGGAAGAGGTGGACAGACGGGGATTATAAAGGAAGGTGCACCAATGACAGAGAGGGGAGGAGTAGAGAGAGAAGTGGGTCTATTTTGATCTGGTTTAAAACTGATTGGCCGGCAAAGCCGGCCAATTCAGTTGAACAGCAATTCTACTTGTTGCCAAGTAGAACAAAGAAAAACCAGTCAAACAAATATTCAAAAGAAAACCAACAAGTGCACTGTTGAAGTGCACTTAAAGCAGAAGGGTTAACTCTAAAGAACCCTTGATGGGGGATACCGAGCAGAGCACCCCGCCTAAAAAGCCCACTGGGAGGCAAACTCTGAAACCGTCCCAGTAGACTCGGCGTACAAGTACTCTGCCCGAATATGGGAGTGCACCAGCGCCCGGAACATGGCCACGATGTTTGTTGGGACCCCCCCCTCCAAAACCTGCTTCCTGGTTTTACAAATATGTAACCAGGTAAATCTGACGATTGACCCACCAGGCGCTCAGAAATAAAGCAATGCTGCACAGTGATGTAACTGGACTAAGGCTATGGTAAACCCCAAGCATAAAGACAATATATTGTGTGAAAAGTCTTTTCCAGCAACAGGCTCCCTAAGAGCACCATGTAGTTGGGATAAAAAGATTCACTTATCTGATTCAGGGGTAACTGGTTCCATGCCCGTAATGTCCTCCTGTGATGTAGCTTCTCCTGCAAACAGACCTTTTTCTGGAGCTGTGTGGATGTGGGGGCAAAGTGTGGCCCCCCCGCTTCCCAGCTTCACGATGGATCGATAGCCTCTTCACCGCCAACCCTGCATCCGCAAACGCGGTGGGCGGTCACCTGACCGGCGGCCCTTGAGAGATATCCGGGTCACAGGAGAGAGAGATGCGCAGCTCGGCGTGCAGGCGGTAGAAAGTGGCAATAAGCAAATCCTCCCGAGGGGGGTGAAGACGCCGTACAGCCGCAATAATGGAGAAGGCTGATGGATGACTGAAAAGCTTTATTCACACAGAATGTGCAAGCGGATCCTCTGGTTTTACAAATGGCTATCTTAGCCAATGCCAGGAGCAGGTTGACCAGGAGATCCCTAAGCTTATCGTTACGGGACACTGGGCACCCAAAAATAAAAAGATGAGGGGAGAAGTGTAGCCAGAACTGCAGGAGAAGGCTCTTCAAGAAGGAAAAGAGGGGCTGCAGTCTGGCGCAACTCAAATAAATGTGATATACGGGCTCCCGCTCGCCACAAAAGGGACAGGCGGCGGGGGAGTCCGTGAAGTGTGCCAAGTACTCTCCTGTGCTCAGTGCACCGTGGAGGACCCTCCAACTCATATCCCCGGTGGGACGGGGAACCAAACCTGAATAGAGTTCCTTCCACCGGGGTCTCTCGCCCTCGTTCGCAGGAAATACCCACCTCCAGATAGTATCAGGGCGGGTGACAAGGGCGAGGTAGTGCACTATATGGAGCACTAGAGAATACAGGACTTTCCTCGGCATGCCGCGGAAACATGCCGGGGACATATCCCCCAACCTGCTGAGGTTGGGGGAGAGAAGAGACCGAGGGGGTTGCCGTGGCTTTGGTTCCACGCAAAGATCCAGAGAACTGAAGTTGATAGGTTGACAAGGCTCTCCGGTCTGAAATACCGCCTCAATGAAGGTGCGTGAGTCGGGGCAGATGGCATCTTTAATCTCCCGGATCAAACGATGAGGGACGCGGGCAGTACGCAGACCCATACGGGGCGCGAGCACCTCTGCCCTAACCCAGTCTCGCCGCTCAAAGTCCAGGAGATCCCCGACTCTGGTCACCTGCGCCAGGATTAGCCGGCGGCATATAGAGGGTGAATCCAACATCCGAGCCCCCACTGCCGGATTATACAGCAGGCCTTAAG
Source organism: Ascaphus truei (assembly GCF_040206685.1). Taxonomy (NCBI): domain Eukaryota; kingdom Metazoa; phylum Chordata; class Amphibia; order Anura; family Ascaphidae; genus Ascaphus; species Ascaphus truei. The sequence goes on from NC_134488.1 coordinate 2,471,899, forward strand.
TAAGTCCCGGTAGTATGCCGGCAGCTCCGAGAGGTCTCTACCGAGAGGTCTCTACCTAAACCCTCGGGCCTGATGATAAACAGTTGCCGGTCATACCTCATATTGCGCAGCTGCCGAAATAAACTGGTTGCCAGCTGGCACCACTGTGGAGACGGATCTGCGAATAGGTATCTCTGCAGGTATTGGAGGCGGAAAGTGTGTAACTGGGAGCGGACACACACCACTCCCTGTCCACCCTCCTCCAAAGGAAGGCACGCAACTCCCGCAGAGACCCAATGCTTCCCCATCCAGAGAAAATCCATCAACCTCCTCTGGATCTTGTTGATAAATTCGGGGGTCGGACCCATGGCTATCAGCCGGTGTCATAGCTGACTGGCCACCAGCTGGTTGATCACCAGGGTTCTTCCCCTGAGGGAAAGCATTCTCGACAGATACACCCAAGACCCCAGATGAGCAATGACTCGTTCCTCAAGATCACTGAAGTTTTCTGGGGCCGGGTTCTCCGCAGCAGACAGGTAGACTCCTAGATATTTGAGAGTATCGCTCCCCCACGAGACATTACGAAACGTGGGGGGCAAAGAGTCCACCTGTAAGGGACCCACCAAAATGCCAGAGCACTTAGACCAGTTGATCTGAGCAGAAGAGGCCGTGGTGTAGACCTCTTGGCACGCCTGCACACGCTCCAGATCATCTAGGTCCTGGGCCACGAGGAGCACGTCATCGGCATAGGCCGACAGGATTACCCGCATGTCGGGCTCCCGCAGCACCAGCCCGGTGAGCCTCCTCCTCAGTAGGCAGAGGAAGGGCTCGATGGCCAGCACGTATAGTTGCCCAGACAGGGGGCACCCCTGACGTACTCCCCGACCAAACACAAAAGGTGCCGTCAGGGACCAATTAATTTTTACCAGACACTCTGCAGAGGCATACAGCATCCGGAGAAAGCCCACAAATTATGGGCCGAAGCCAAACTCCCGCAGGGTCTGCATGAGGTAACGGTGATCCCCCCTGTGAAACGCATTCTCCTGATCTAGGGACAGGAGGGCGAGTTACAGACCAGTCCTCAGCGCGTGGTGCAGCAGGTCCCGAACCAGAAAAATGTTGTCATGAATGCTCCGGCCCGGGACAGTATAGGACTGGTCGGGGTGAATCACCTCTGCCAGCACGGACTTGAGCCTCAGCGATGTGTTTACACGGGCAAAACAAGGTGTTTTAACCCCTCAGGTACTCAGAAGATTTATCACGGGTGCTGCTGTATGTAGCCTCCATAAGATAGTCAATAAATATTGATTACTCACTTCACGTAGCTATACATTTGAGCTCCTAATATTCACACATAATCTTTCCCAGCAGCTGGCTCCGGATGAGCTCTATTAGCACTGAGATGGAAAGACTCACGGTTTGTATGAAGTGGGCAGTATGGTAGCTTGAGGTCCCGTATCGCTCGTTAGATCCGTCCGCCCTCTTGGAAATGATCCCTGTACCGGTAATAGGCTGTAGAATCAGCGTGTAGATCCGTGGCTTCTGTGATGATCGCGTTGATCTTCCTGCCGCCAACCCTCCTGCAACTGAGTGTACGCAGTGGGCGGTCACATGACCGGCGGCTATGGTGTCGCTTCAGGCTGACGGAACGTAGCGTGGGACTGTGGCTGGAGATTCAGGAACAGCAGCAACCCGGCGTGCCTGCTGCGGACGTCAATAGCAGAGAAATCCGCCCAGTGGGGAAGTGGGGAGCCAGGCAGCAGCACAGCAATGAAGAACGAGAGGCTGATGGTGCTAGCTAAAAATAGACTTTATTAAAACAGCGTGCTGACAAGTCCTCTGATGCATTTCAGCACACAGTGCCTTTGGCTACGATCTTATAGTCCGTGCTGAGCAGTGAGACCGGTCGCCAGTTAGAGATCTGGCGGAGATCCCTCTTCTTCGGCAGCAGAGACAGTACTGCCCGCCGACATGAAAGGGGCATCTCACCGGTCTCCAGGGCTTCGGCCAGGACCTCGGTGAAATCAGGTGCCATCATCTCCCAGAAAAACCGGAAGAACTCCACGGTTAGCCCGTCCAGCCCCGGCATTTTTCCGCGGGACATGAGACTGAGGGCTTCAGAGAGCTCAGCCAGAGTCAAAGGTAACTCAAGCCGCTCCCTTCCACCCTCGCCAACCGTGGGAAGCCCCTCCCATAAGACCCTGCATGCGTCTGGCTGGATGGACTCCAGGGAGAGAAGAGATCTACGTAGAACCTCCGGGTTCTGTCTCGGATGCTCTCCGGGTCAGTCAGAGGGGTACCGTCCTCTGCTAACAAGCAGGTGATGTGTTTACGGTTTCCCCTCCTTTTCTCCAGCGCGCAGAAGAGGCGCGACCTGCGACCCATCTCCCGAAGGAAGTGGATGCGGGATCGCACATACGCCCCCCGAGCTCTCCGATCTTCCAAGTCCCGGAGAGCGCACTTCCTCTCCATGTACGCACTCTGCAGGTATTGGTCTCCTGCCACAGACAGCCGCTTCTCGAGATCGAGCACCTCCTCTCTAAGGGCCTCGATCTCAGCATCGCGCCGCCTGCTGGCACCTTTGGTTTGCTCCTGACACACGAGGCGCAGACGAACCTTGCCCACGTCCCACCACTGCTCTAACGTGGCAAAGTCTGACCTGCAACCTCTCCAGGCCATCCAAAAGTCTCGGACCGACGCCGCAAACCCCTTGTCCTCCAACAACGTATTGTTGAAGTGCCAATAGGCGGCCGAGGGCGCTGCTGGTAGTAGTCAATTGTGGTCTGAAAACGGTGCCAGCCTAATGGTACTGGACTGGGCTGTGGCTGGATATATACAGCCTGTCGATCCGGGACCAGGACATCCGTTCACCTCTAAACACCCTAACATAGGTGAACTCAGTGGATGCCTCGGGATGTTGGTCTCGCCAGACGTCTACCATGGAGTAACGGGTGATGACCTCCCGCAAGGCCGACGCAGAACCGGGGTGTGGCTCCGGACCATTCTGGTCTTTCAGAGCCTTGAGGGTGCAGTTAAAATCACCCCCGAGCACCACGTGTTCGTCCGCGTCGACTGTCTCCAGGTATTCAGACATTCTGACGAAGAACTGACTTCTCAGGGGTCCGGTGGCAGGAGCATACACGTTCAAGAAATTAAACATGTAGTCCTTGTGCCGGACCCTGAGATGCAACAGGCGACCTGGAACAACAGTTTTGGCAAGCAGCAGCTCTGGTTGAAAGGACTCAGAGAACAGGGTCACCACCCCACAAGATGACGAAGTGAGGTGGCTGAAGAAGACCTTGCCTCGCCACTCCAGATGCCTGCTGGTTTCAGCCTCTGGAGTGGTATGGGTTTCCTGCAGGAAGCTCACAGAATACTTTCCCTTCTGTAAAAAGGAGAGTACCTGGAACCTGCGAAAACCGTCCTTACAGCCATTTACGTTAAGCGTACCGATGCTCAAAGCCATTGGTAGTCAAGAGTCTTGCTTCCCATAGGCGCTCAGGGTGCTATACCCCGAGAAGCCTTTACGTGCTCTCGCAACATTTTGTTAAACTTCAGGACCCGAACATGTTCGTTAGTCCCGGAGATTTTGGCCTTGTGGTTGGCCCTGATATATACTAAAAGAGAGTGGAGAATGAACGAGGCATCCTTCCACTTCTTGAGGGCCAACTTCACCTTCTTCTTTTCATGTTTGAAAAGGATTTTTTTCAGGAACTCATCTAGGTCTTGGGCAGGGATAATGGGGGTCGAGGAGTCCACCGACTCCATGGTGCCAGAGGACTCCCCACTGAGCCCCAACTCCCCAGGCTCCTCTTGGCTGAAGAATTCAAGATTCCCACCCTTCTCTGCGGTGGCCTTTCTCAGCCCTAGATTGGATCCCCTCTTCGGTGTTTCCACGAGGGTGTCCACTATGCCCTCCACATCCATCCCCGAGGCAGGATTTTCAGGGGCAGCTGGTGGCGGCATGGCGGAGGCAGTGGTCTCCCGAGAGTCCTGGGGGGCCACAGAGGCACACAGTGCCCTTCTAGTTTCCTCTAGTGCCATACGGATGTACGGCATGGGGGAGAGGTGTAGATGTCACTGTTCCGGATGGGACAGCAACATCTCCTACGGTCCCAGTGGAGACCTGGGCCCTCGAGGGCTTTTCCTTCTCCCGCTGTTCTTTGGGAAGAGGTACAGATGTCACTGTTCGGGATGGGACAGCGACATCTCTTGCGGTCCCAGGAGGGACCTGGGCCCTCGAGGGCCCTGCTGTGGTGGGCACAGCGGCACCGGGTGTCTTGGCAGAGGGAGAGGCAGGTGCAGGAGCTGGGATGGATCCTCTGTTCCCTTTTTGGCAACTCCTCCGAGTGTGCCCCAGCTCCTTGCACAGATAACACCTAACCCCCTCCGTGCCATAGTACACCGTGTATGTAATGCCCTCGTAGGGCACTCCAAAAGGGCCCTCCACAGATTCTGTGCTCCCCGGCAGCAGCAGCTGTACCTGCTGCCTAAACGAGAGCACATGCCTCAGCGCCCTGTCCCTGCAGCCCAAAGGTAATTTTGTTATAGGAGACTTAATGTCTCCCAGGGCTTGCAGGGGTGGGCGTATGAGGCTGTCTGGGAGGAAGGGGAGCACATTGGAGAGAATGACCCTGGTGCCTAACCCCTCCATGGGTTATACGGGGATGTAGGTCCCTCCTACTACAATGTCTTTCTGCACTAGGGTGTGGGTGGCAGCCAGCGTACGGAGGAAGAAAACGCCCCTCCCATACATCTTGCTGGCTGCCACCACAGCGGAGGGACCCACTACGTCTGCCATAGCCCTCACATAGATCTCCATGCTCAGGCCAGGTGACATTGGGCACCTCACCCCAAGCTTCCTGCTCACACAGGGCGTGGCCCCAGCATTGTTGTCGCTGGGGTCAGCGCCGGCAGCTGTCACCTGCGCCCATGTTGGTGCTGGGACTGCAGGGGTTACACTGATAACAGGAGTTGGGGGAGGTGCGGCCAGGGCACTGGATGTACCAGGCCTAAGGCTGTGGCTAATGTTGTTCCTAGGGACCCCAGGTTTTGGGGTCCGGTATCCGGGTGTGGCCCCCGTTGCCGCACTACTCCTATTCCCCTTAGGCATGATAATAATAAGCCTCTAAGTAAGGGGAGGAGGTAGTGCTTAGGGAGAGAGGTGCAGAGAGGAGCTGTCCCTTTAAGGACCAATTAACTACCTCTCTGCAAAGGGAGGGGAAAAAACAGCTTTTAAAACCTGCTGCAGTCTTCCCTTGTCTTCCCTTATTAGTTACTCTCTCCTTCAAGAAGCCGCACCACAAAATATAAGTTTTTAAGGAAAAACACAGAGCTCCCAAAAAAAGCAAATGACAAAGGAAGGAATCAGGTTTAAATTAAAGTAAATTAGAAGAAGAACAAACAACCAGGGGTGGGGGAGGAGAGAGCGGTTGAGACTACAGTTACCAGCCAGCCAAAGTGTAGCTTGTGCTGGGTTAAAACACTGCAGCCTCTGGGTGAAAACCAAAACGGTTTTTAAAACCTCTAAATACACCCAAAACCCTCTACAATACTCACAGTATACTCACAGTATACTCCCCCACAAATACACACCAAAATAACAAATAAAGAAAGAATAAAGCTGATTCCTTACCAAATCCCTGGGAGCTCTGCACGCGCGCTTCTGAGTGGGAGAGAAGCGGACTCCAGCACAGCCACACACAGGGAAACAGGAACTATACAGAGCGAGGAAGAGGTGGACAGACAGGGATTATAAAGGAAGGTGCACCAATGACAGAGAGGGGAGGAGTAGAGAGAGAAGTGGGTCTATTTTGATCTGGTTTAAACTGATTGGCCGGCGTAGCCGGCCAATTCAGTTGAACAGCAATTCTACTTGTTGCCAAGTAGAACAAAGAAAAACCAGCCAAACAAATTTTGAATCAAACCTGCAAGTGCACTGTAAATAAAATAAAGTGCACTAAAAATTTAGGATCAATTCGAAAGAATCTGTAGTCAGGGATACCGAGCAGAGCACCCCGCCTGACGCCCACTGGGAGGTAAACTCCGAACCCGTCCCAGTGGACTTGGCGTACGTATACTCCGCTTGGATGCGGGAGTGCACCAGCACCCGGAACATGGCCACGATGTTCGTTGGGACCCCCATCTCCAAATACTGCTTCCTGATTTTACAAATGGCGATCTTAGCTCCCCATCAATACTTCCCCATCCAGAGAAAATCCATCAACTTCCTCTGGATCTTGTTGATAATTTCAGGGGTCGGACCCATGGCTATCAGCCAGTGCCATAGCTGACTGGCCACCAGCTGGTTGACCACCAGGGTTCTTCCCCTGAGGGAAAGCATTCTCGACAGATACACCCATGACCCCAGATGAGCAATGACCCGTTCTTCAAGATCACTGAATTTTCTGGGGCCGGGTTCTCCGCAGCAGACAGGTAGACTCCCAGATACTTGAGAGTATCGCTCCCCCACGAGACATTACGAAACGTGGGGGGCAAGGAGTCCACCTGTAAGGGACCCACCAAAATGCCGGAGCACTTGGACCAGTTGATCCGAGCAGAAGAGGCTGCGGTGTAGACCTCTTGGCACGCCTACGCCCACTCTAGATCATCTAGGTCCTGGGCCACGAGGAGCACATCATCGGCATAGGCCGACAGGACTACCCGCATGCCGGGCTCCTGCAGCACCAGCCCGGTGAGCCTCCTCCTCAGTAGGCAGAGGAAGGGCTCAATGGCCAGAACGTACAGTTGCCCACACAGGGGGCACCCTTGACGTACTCCCCGACCAAACACAAAAGGTGCCGTCAGGGACCAATTGATCTTCATCAGACACTCTGCAGAGGCGTTCAGCATCTGGAGAAAGCCCACAAATTGTGGGCCAAAGCCAAACGCCCGCAGGGTCTGCATAAGGTAACGGTGATCCACCCTGTCAAACGCTTTTTCCTAATCTAGGGACAGGAAGGCGAGTGACAGACCAGTCCTCTGCGTGTAGTGTATCAGGTCCCAGACCAGAAAAATGTTGTCATGAATACTCCGGCCCGGGACAGAATAGGACTGGTCAGGGCGAATCACCTCTGCCAGCACGGACTTGAGCCTCAGCGAGAGGGCTTTGGCTACGATCTTATAGTCCGTGCTGAGCAGTGAGACTGGTTGCCAGTTAGAGATCTGGTGGAGATCCCCCTTCTTCGGCAGCAGAGACAGTATTGCCCACCGACACGAAAGGGGCATCTCACCGGTCTCCAGGGCTTCGGCTAGGACCTCGGTGAAATCAGGTCCCAGCATCTCCCAGAAAAACCGGAAGAACTCCACAGTCAGCCCGTCTAGCCCCAGGCGTTTTTCCACGGGACATAAGACTGAGGGCTTCAGAGTGCTCGGCCAGAGTCAGTGGTAACTCAAGCCGCTCCCTTCCATCCTCGCTGACCGCGGGAAGCCCCTCCCATAAGACCCTGCATGCGTCTGGCTGGATGGACTCCGGAGAGAAAAGGTCTACGTAGAATCTCCGGGTTCTGTCCTGGATGCTCTCCGGGTCCGTCAGAGGGGTACCGTCCTCTGCTAGCAAGCAGGTGATATGTCTATGGTTTCCCCTCTTTTTCGCCAGCGCGTAGAAGAGGTGCGACCCCGCGATCCATCTCCCGAAGGAAGTGGATGCGGGATCGCACATACGCCCCCCGAGCTCTCTGATCTTCCAAGTCTCGGAGAGCGCACTTCCTCTCCACGTACGCACTCTGCCGGTATTGGTCTCCTGCCACAGACAGCCACTTCTCAAGATCGAGCACCTCCTCCCTGAGGGCCTCGATCTCAGCATCACACCGCCTGCTGGCACCTCTGGTGTGCTCCTGACAAACGAGGCACAGATGAACCTTGCCCACGTCCCACCACTGCTCTAACGTGGCAAAGTCTGATTTGCAGCCTCTCCAGGCCATCCAAAAGTCTCGGACCGACGTCGCAAACCCCTTGTCCTCCAACAACGTATTGTTGAAGTGCCAATAGGCGGCCGAGGACGCACAATTGTGGACCGAAAACGGCGCCAACCTAATGGCACTGGACTGGACTCGCGACATGCTGTGGCTGGATATATACAGCCCGTTGATCCGGGACCAGGACATCCGTTCACCCCTAAACACCCTAACATGGGTGAACTCATTGTATGCCTCAGGATGTTGTTCTCGCCAGACGTCTACCAAGGAGTAGCGGGTGATGACCTCCCGCAAAGCCGACGCAGAATACGGGTGTGGCTCCGGACCATTCCGGTCTTTCCGAGCCTCGAGGGTGCAGTTAAAATCACCCCCGAGCACCACGTATTCGTCCGTGTAGACTGTCTCCAGGTATTCAGACATTCTGACGAAGAACTGCCTTCTCAGGGGTCCGGTGGCAGGAGCATACATGTTCACGAAATTAGACGTGTAGTCTTCGTGCCGGACCCTGAGATGCAACAGGCGACCTGGAACAACAGTTTTGGCAAGCTGCAGCTCTGGTTGAAAGGACTCAGAGAACAGGGTCACCACCCCACTAGATGATGAAGTGAGGTGGCTGAAGAACACACTGCCTCGCCACTCCGAATGCCAGCTGGCTTCAGATGGTATGGGTTTCCTACAGGAATCTCACAGAATACTTTCCCTTCTGTAAAAAGGAGAGTACCTGGAACTTGCGCAACCCGTCCTTACAGCCGTTTACATTTAGCGTACCGATGCTCAAAGCCATTGGTAATCAGGAGTTTTCCTTGTGCTCTCCACAGGTGCTCAGGGTACTATACCCCAAGAAGCACTTATGTGGTCTCGCATCAATTTATGAAATTTCAGGACACGAAGATGGATAGCCCCGGAGATTTTGGCCTTGTGGTTAGCCCTGATATACACCAAGAGAGACTGGAGAATGACCGAGGCATCCTTCCACCTGTCAAGGGTCATCTGCACCTTCGTGTTTCCGTGTTTGAAGAGGGTATCCTCCAGGAAACCATCTAGCTCCTGGGCAGGGACAACGGGGGTCAAAGAGTCTACCGACTCCGCGGTGCCAGAGGACTCCTCACTGAGCCCCAACTCCCCGAGCTCCTCTTGACTGAGAAACTCAAGACTCCCACCCTTCCCTGCGGGGGTCTCTCTCAACCCTAGAGTGGGTCCCCTCTTCGGTGTTTCCACGAGGGTGTCCACTATATCCTCCACATCCAACCTCGGGGTAGGTTGTTCAGGGGTAGCTGGTGGCGGCATGGCGGAGGCAGCGGTCTCCCGAGTGTCCTCGGGGGCCACAGAGTCACACAGTGCCCTTCTAGTTTCCTCTACCGCCGTATGGGTGAACAGGATGAACGGGATGCTACAGGTGTCCGCATCAATGGTGGGAGGGCACTTTTTAGCAAGCACCCCATAAGGAGGGTCCAGCCCAGCAGTCACCTCCATCAAAGTGCTCGACCAAAACTCCGCACTAAGAGGGCTGAGGTCAGACAACTCCCAAATGTACTCTGAAGTGCTTGCCAAAACACCCACACCCGCCTTCCCCGCTCCATCCTCCAAACCCCCAACCACGGGGGTCAGCCCTAGCCCATCTCATCCCTCCGGTTACACAAACCGAGGCTTTTTATCCCTATGTGTGTCACCCGAAGGCGGTACAGCCAGAAGGGGATCCCGGCCGACCCCCGAGTCCCCGAAGACAGCTATCTTGTTTGTGTCCGGTGGGGTAGATTCACCGAAACAAAAGTCTCCGGGGGATGCTCTCCAACCCAGAGGGGCGTTGGGGGGCTCCCCAACGTCTATCTCTAGGGGTAAGGCCTCATGCTGTAGAGCACTTTGGCCTCCCACCCTCCCTCCCTCGTTTCTTAGTTGGTTTTAACACGACCTTTCGCCTTTTGCCGTCTGCTTGATCATAGATACAGGAAAAAGCCGGTGATACACACCAATACCCTCCAATAAATTCGGGATCAATACGATAAAAACATGGATCGCTATATATCCTTTTCCTTATTGCACGCTTCCACACATGAGGAGCTGGCAAAAATTTGTAAAAGTCATAGTTTTCGATAAAATACTGATATATTTGAACAACTGTTGCCATCTTATCATCTGTTGCATTAATCGCAGCCCATATCAAATACGCGTAAGTTCTGTTGGGTTTTTGGAAAACGGGCTGAACTTGAACACTCATGGTGGCGGGTCTCTGGAGAATAACAGAAACTGGTCTTTGTCTTTTTTAATATGAAAAGCCTAAATTGATACATTATTGTAACCTCTTCCTTCAGGCTCAAGGCCAATTTACAATAGCACACTGTGGTATCTTTTTTAAACGAAACACCTGCAAGTCGACACATTACTGAAGCGCATGCGCATTACAATTCATGAATATCTGCCATCTGGCGGACACGCGAAGAATTGCAACCTATTAAATCCGAACCATTCTCAATAAACGCATGAACCGCGCATCAACCGCGCATGACCCGCGCATGACCCGCGGCTGAGAATGCAACATGAATGCGGCATGCACCCGGTGAAGTGCGTCGCATTCGAGAAAAAATCCAGGAAAAATGCAGTGATGTTTTAGAATAAAATGGGCCGCAGCAGTATGCTAGAAAGGGGAAATTTGGATATGTTGTACCCTGCCAAGAACACGTGTCGCCTACCTATTGTTAATGTGATTTAATATATGGGAAATATAGTTATGAGTTATCGCTGTTTTTACTATAACTTTGGACATAGGACAAAAAGCTTGCCAAATGACAGCTTTGATGTGTAATTGTACAATCAAAGGAAGATACTTGAAAGGTTGTGTGATGTACTGTACTTCCCCTGTCCTGTGGAGCAGTTAGTTAGAGGTGAGAAAGACCTGTGAATATCAATGGAGGTGACTCGCCTCATTGCATATGCAGCCAAGTGTCACGGATGGACACTAACCATTATGACCTGTTTCATGTAACACCCTTTCAGGAACGGTCTGTGCCCAATAAGCTTTTTGCTAGACAGAACGGCACCCAGGCCTGTGGCCACATTTTTTTTATAAATGGGCTGGCAAGTAGGAACCGGGGAAGGGTGTACTGTATTAATGAGGGGCTGGGTAAACCCTGCTTCTCGCGTTACCTGTCAACCTGTGATTGGGACAAGGTAATTGTTCACCAATAACTGAACAGCCATGTTAGGAATGGGGGCCTGCGTCTATATAGTTGCTTGCACCCCTTATTCCTGTTCTTGTCGTGATTGTAACAACTTAAGGAGCTGCTATTCGGCTGAATATCTCCTTATCCAGCCCCAGTAAGTGTAAATATGTCTGTAATGTTATTTGCTTGATGTATTGTCTGTTCTGCTCATAGGAAATAAACTCATTCAGTGTACTATATCCTAATCTTGTTCAATCTGGCCTGGTTATTCTATATATTGTCTGTTCTCTCGTGACATTCGCCCCTCCAACTCCCCAGCAGGGGCTGGATTTTTCTTTGTGAAGAAGAAAGATGGCTTGTTAAGGCCTTGCATTGATTACATGGGTTTGAATCGCATCACCATTTAAAATCGTTGCCCCCTTCCCCTCATTACCGAACTCTTTGATAAACTACAAGGGGCTAAGATTTTTTCCAAGTTGGATCTACGTGGAGCCTACTGCACCGACACACTTTATTCGAGCAAATACCCAGTATGTACCTGGCAGATACCTGGAATGCGCCGCTCCTCACCTCTGGCAAGCCCCGTTGCGTTTGCCTTCCCAGCCTCGGTTCATGCCTGGCTGATGGGCGGCTGATCTGTTAAATGATAATGATTAGGATTTAATAGGCTGCAATGCTTCGCGTGTCTACCAGATGGCATAAATTCATGAATTGTAATGCAGTATATATATATATACTGTGCAGTATTGCAGCCAGCGGGAATAAAATGCTTCGATCCCAGCTTGGAAAATACCTCAATGCACTCGGGCAGAAAACAGTCACAAACCTCAATACACCCGGGTATACCCGAATTCGTGGGACTAGCCGAGCTCGAATAAAGTGTGTCGCCAGTGTATAATCTGGTGCACATCTGTAAGGAATCGGTGTCTCAGCGCCGTCAGCGCAACCAGTGCTCACCCCCTGTCGGTACTCAGGCGTCCAAGCGCCTGCAGTGCAATTCCCACATATATTCCCTGAAGAAGTAACTGTGTGTTACGAAACGCGTTGGACTGTGTTTCAGCTCATTTTTAATCCATTTATTATACACTGCATCTTTGTTTTATCCCTCCCTGTCCCCTGTGACAGTTGTCCCCGTTTTTCAATTTCTGTGCCTCCCTGTGTGCTGTGCGGCACCGTGCGCCATTGCGGACACTGCTCGGGCTCTGCACTGGTAATGAAGCCAGTGACATCATCAGCAGGCGTCCCACGTGGCGCAGCGGCGTGCTGTCGGCGTTAGGCAGCGGAGACACCAACGGAAACTGCTGTACTCGGTTTTGGGAGTCGTGTGTGGAAATTCACACTGTGGACTGACCATTTCACCATCCAGAAACGGAGTGAGTGCACTCCACGGATCCAGAGGGTCCTTCTACCTGGTCTGATGATCGCTGGTCTGCTGTTCCTCCCTCTACATTGGGTGAAGAGTGACGACTCCAGCTGTCCTCTAGTGTGGTAACCCCACTTATCCATTGCCTGATTTTATATACTCTGATGTACGCAGAACTTATTATTCATTAGTAAAATTAACTTTTTATATTGTACTTCACTATGTGCGTTGTGCGCCTTGTTCTTTTTTCAATTCCCATACCTCCGTTGTCTGCAACTGACACTCAGGCTCCTCGCCATCACAGGATTGCACCAACCGAAGAGGTGCCTGTTGAACCGCAGCCTCTGCGTGTGTCTCCGGCTCCGCGCTCTATGCGCACACGTGCGTCTGTCACTGACCCCATGCGCATATGCGCGTCAGTCACCAAATCCACGCACACACGTACTCCAGCCTCAGACGTTATGTGCATGCATTCCCAGCTTACAGAGCACATGCCTAACAGAGCACTTTTAACCACTGCTCCTGCAGTGAGGCATCGCCCCCAAGGTTCACACAGTTCCATGCAAATCAGTGACTACACACAGCTGGGCTGTAACACCTCCCTCCTATCAGGGAGGACTCCTTGCAGTCCTCCAGGCCTGCCCCCTCTTCCCATTGGCCTGCCCAGCCTTATTATGCCTGTGTTTCCCATCACTCATCGCTCGACATAGTTCTGTATGGAAGCATTTGACTACTCTCTCAGTGACTCCTCAGGTATTGACGCGGATTGGACGACTACCCCCTCTGGCTCTCGACTTAGGCTCTACTTGGACTTCGTGATTTCTGGCATCCCTGACACACGGCTTATACCTTCAACCTTCCGCAACTCTCCAATCCCTGACCTTGGCAACGGCAATAACTACTCCTCCTCTACTACCGGTACCGGCAAGTATTGTCTTCCTTACTATACCTGGCCTGGCAACACTAACACCACACTCCAGACGCGCTCCCTTTGCTGCGGGTGCGTGTATCCCTACGTCCCACCACAGCACAGGGGACGGGTCTTGTCTGTGGGCAGCACCTGGGTAACATTATGTCGAGCCCACAAAACGCAGACCAGACTGAATTAAGTATGATTTCCATGAATCTGTTTCAGCAGAATCAAGTCATGGCTGATCAAATTGTGGCGCTTACACAACAACTAGCCGCGCTGTCGGGTCAGGTACCCGACGCCTCTGCGCCCATAGCCTCCGCTCAGGTTGCCGGAGTAGCTACCACATACTCCTCCGATATGAAGATTCCTAACCCCAAACCTTACGCAGGTGAATCTCAAGATTTTTGGGGTTTCATTAATCAATGTGAGGTACAGTTTGAAATGGCCCCCCACCAGTTTTCTACTGGCCGAAAGAAGATGGCCTACATTTATAATCTGTTGACGGGTAGCGCACTGGCTTGGGCCTCCCCCATCTCGAAGCTGCGAGATGACCTTACCCAGAATTACTCAGCCTTCAAGACGGAATTTAGGCAGGTGTTTGATTCCCCCGCACGACGGGAGGTGGCGTCTTCTTCTCTTTTACAGATTACTCAAGGGCGAAGACTGGTGATTGAATACGCCATAGAGTTCCGGACCCTTGCAGCGGAGTCTAACTGGGAACAGGAGGCCTACGTCGTCGTATTCTGGCAAGGACTGTCAGACAGCATCAAGGATGCACTTGCTCTCCAACCCAGGCCAGGTCTTTTGGAGGATCTCATCACTCTGGCGATTAGAGTGGACCAACATATTCATGTACGCCGCACGGAGCGCCAGCGCACTCGCTCTGTAACCTCTTTGTCTCCCTCTCTCAGCACTACTACAGTCACCAGGTCCACTACGCCGCCCCGTCCTTCCTTGGAGTGGTCCGAACCGATGCAGTTGGGGGTTCAACAGGTTCGCACACCAATACGGCAATTCCGCCGCGCTGGGGAATTGTGCTATTATTGCGGATCTGCAAAAACATCTGACCCAAGAATGTCCTACACCTCCGGGAGATGGGAACACCCAGTGAGTATGAAGGGGCTCTCCCTGGGTGTTATGTCTCCTCGTCCCCTTCCCCAAAAAGGATTCCCTAAAAACTCACTATACCCGTTTGTCTCTCAGGCCGTAAATTCTGCATCTCCACAGTAGCCTTCATAGACTCCGGAGCCGGAGGCAATTTCATGGACCAAGAGTTCGCCAAACACTACCAGATACCGCTTGTGGAGAAAAAGATCTCCATCGCCTTGGTCGGAATTGATGGGCACCCACTCACGCCGGCATTTATCTCATTAGAGACGGTTCCGGTTGTACTTTCCTCTGATAATCACAAGGAGACCCTGGCCCTTGACGTAATCCAGGCTCCTGGAACACCCATAACCCTAGGATTGCCATGGTTGCAATTACACAACCCACGGATCAATTGAGCATCCACCAACCCCATCACTTGGGAACCAAGATCAGGCGAACCACAGCGACTCCTAGCGAATACCACCGTTCCTGAGTTGAACCTCCCTACGATTTACCACCAGTTTCTGGACGTATTGAATAAAGTACAATCAGACCTTCTACCTCCTCACAGGTCATATGACTGTCCTATTGACCTGATTCCTGGTTACACGTTACCTAAGTCCAAGACTTATCCTCTGTCTCTCCCCGAAACTGAGGCTATGGACGAGTACATCCAGGAGAACCTGAAGAAAGGTTTTATTTGCCCATCTACTTCACCAGCTGGAGCAGGGTTCTTCTTCGTAAAGAAGAAAGATGGAACTTTAAGACCTTGTATTGATTATAGAGGGCTTAACTGCATCACCATAAATAATCGATACCCACTCCCTCTTATCACTGAACTTTTTGATAGGTTGCAAGGTGCCAAAGTCTTCTCCAAGCTGGACCTCAGGGGAGCTTATAATCTCGTCCGCATACGTCAAGGAGACGAATGGAAAACGGCCTTCAACACGCGTAGTGGCCACTACGAATACCTTGTGATGCCCTTCGGACTGTGTAATGCTCCGGTCGTTTTTTCAAGATTTCATTAACGATGTCTTCCGCAAAGTACTCAACGACTTCGTCATAGTCTATGTGGGTGATATCCTGATTTTTTCGAAGAATTTACAGGACCATATCTTTCATACATTTTACGTGCTCTCTCACCTTTGTGAACATCGATTATATGCCAAGATGGAGAAATGTACCTTCCATCAGACTTCGACCCAGTTTCTAGGCTACATTATTTCCAGCGATGGTTTCATGATGGATCCAGACCAATTAAAAGCCGTTACTAACTGGCCTAGGCCCGACTCTCTTAAATCCGTCCAGCGCTTCCTGGGATTTGCGAACTACTACCGCAAGTTTATCCGTAATTTCTCCAGAATTGTTGCACCTATCACAGCGCTTACGTCGGTTTGGTCACCAGAGGCCATTGCCGCCTTCAACACTCTTTAGGAGGCTTTTATGTCCGCAACGGTTCTCCATCATCCCAACACTGATCTCCCTTTCGTGTTGGAGGTGGACGCCTCTGATTCTGGCGCCGGTGCCATTCTATCCCAGAGACCTTCACCCCAAGAAAAGTTGCATCCCTGCGCATTCTTTTCGAAGAAATTTACCTCAGCAGAGAGGAACTACGATGTGGGGAACAGAGAGTTACTGGCCGTTAAAATGGCACTTCAAGAATGGAGGCATCTCCTGGAAGGGTCGAGGGAACCGTTCACCATCCTCACCGACCATAAGAATTTATTATATATAGAGAACGCTCGCCGTCTGGGTCCACGGCAAGCCCGCTGGTCTTTGTTCTTTTCCAGATCTAATTTCCAACTGTCGTATATTCCTGGGACTAAAAATGTCAAAGCCGATGCACTCTCTAGACAACATTCTTCCGAAGAGAGACCAGAAGATTCCATGGAGACCATTTTACCTCACGAGAAGATTTTCGCCGCATCTTCCTTCAGAAGCTTTGACAAGATCGTCAAATCACAAAGGTCCATTCCAAAGAACCTGAAGATCCCCAGGGGCAAGCTCTTCGTGAGACCTAATTTCATACCTGAGGTTCTGGATTGGGGACATGCCTCGAGAGCAGCTGGTCATCCTGGCTACAAGAAGACTTTGGACCTTATACGTCGCAACTTTTGGTGGCCCAAGATGTCCAAAGACATTTTCGAATATACGCACGCTTGTCCGGTCTGTGCACAAAACAAGACAATTCATCAAAGGCCTCACGGTCTTCTTCTTCCTCTGCCCATCCCAGAATGTCCATGGTCACACATATCAATGGATTTTATTGTGGAGTTGCCCAGGTCAAAAGGGATGAATACAATTTTAGTGGTGGTGGATCGTTTTTCAAAGATGGCTCACTTTATCCCGCTCAAAGGACTTCCCACCTCACCCGCCCTTGCTGATATCTTCCCTGATCACATCTTTCGCATTCATGGTATTCCTTCGTCCATCGTGTCTGACAGAGGGCCCAGTTCGTATCCAGATTTTGGAGAACTTTTACCAAAAGACTAGGGATCTCTTCTTCCTTTTCCTCAGCGTACCATCCTCAGTCCAACGGTCAAACAGAAAGGGTCAATCAGTCCCTGGAAAAATACCTGAGGTGTTTCATTTCCAATTCTCAGGATGATTGGGCACAACTTTTGCCATGGGCCGAATATGCTTTTAACTCCGCTACCAACGAGTCCCCCTGAGAGTCGCCATTTTTCATCAATTACGGTTTTCATCCCCCATGTCTTCCCGTCTCCAACATTCCTTCTGGAGTTCCGGCCGTAGACGACCGCGTCTCATCTCTGCAATCAGAATGGTCCAAGATTCAGTCTGATCTCACTACCGCCTCTCAACAGGCCAAACATCAGGCGGATCGCCACCGCCGTACGGCACCCAGGTACAAGCCAGGGGATATGGTATGGCTGTCCTCAAGAAACATCTATTTGAAGGTACCTTCCCCAAAATTGGCGCCTAGGTTCCTGGGCCATTTTCCTATAATTGAACGGATGAATCCGGTAGCATTCCGGCTTCAACTTCCCGACAGCATGAAAATACCAAACGTGTTTCACACATCTCTACTCAAGCCATTCGTATCCAGTCATTTCTTCCCCAACCATAACCGTAGGCCTGATCCAGTTATTACCCAGAATAGGGAAGAATATGAGGTCCAGTCCCTGCTGGATTCTCGCATATCCAGGGGTCAACTGCAGTTCCTCGTGCACTGGAAGGGTTTCGGCCCAGAAGAAAGATCTTGGGTTCCACTTCGTGATATCCACGCTCCGGTTCTTCTGAAGACTTTCAGGAAGAAGTTTCCGAACAAACCATTTAAGGACCGTCCTGAGGCCGTTCCTGAAGGCGGGGGTACTGTAAGGAATCTGGTGTCTCAGCGCCGTCAGCATGACCAGTGCTCACCCCCTGTTGGTACTCAGGCGTCCAAGCGCCTGCAGTGCAATTCCCACATACCTCCGTTGTCTGCAACTGACACTCAGGCTCCTCGCCATCACAGGATTGCACCAACCGAAGAGGTGCCTGTTGAACCGCAGCCTCTGCGTGTGTCTCCGGCTCCGTGCTCTATGGCGCCTGTCACTGACCCCATGCGCATATGCGCATCAGTCACCGAATCCACGCACACACGCACGCCAGCCAGGCCTGCCCCCTCTTCCCATTGGCCTGCCCAGCCTTATTATGCCTGTGCTTCCCATCACTCGTCGCTCGACATAGTTCTGTATGGAAGCATTTGAATTCTCTCTCAGTGACTCCTCAGGTATTGACGCGGATTGGACGACTACCCCCTCTGGCTCTCGACTTCGGCTCTACTTGGACTTTTTGATTTCTGGCATCCCTGACACACGGCTTATACCTTCGACCTTCCGCAACTCTCCAATCCCTGACCTTGGCAACGGCAATAACTACTCCTCCTCTACTACCGGTACCGGCAAGTATTGTCTTCCTTACTATACCTGGCCTGGCAACACTAACACCACACTCCGGATGTGCTTCCTTTGCTGCGGGTGCGTGTATCCCTACGTCCCACCTCAGCACAGGGGACGGGTCTGGTCTGCGGGCAGCACCGGCGTAACAGCATCAGACAGGGGGACGAATGGAAGACGGCATTAAACACACGTGGCGGCCACTACGAGTATCTTGTAATGCCCTTCGGGTTATGTAGTACCCCAGCAGTCTTCCAGGACTTTATCAATGACGTTTTTCGTAAGGTACTTAACATTTTTGTAATAGTTTACTTGGATGACATCCTGATTTTTTCCCAAGACCTCCAGGACCATATTTGCCACACCTCCTACATTCTCTCTCGCCTCCGTGAACACCATCTGTACACCAAGCTGGAGAAGTGTACCTTCCACCAGACCTCTACCCAATTCCTGGGTTACATCATTTCTGACGAGGATTTTATGATGGATCCTGGTAACCTTCAGGCAGTGACTGAATGGCCAAGACCCGATACTCTCAAGGCCATACAACGCTTTTTGGGGTTCGCGAATTACTATCGCAAGTTTATACGTAATTTTTCTACCATTGTGGAGCCCCTTACAGCTCTTACGAAGAAAGGGGCTGAACCATCTGCTTGGTCATCTGAGGCTCACTCCGCCTTCAAGGTACTCAAGGAAGCATTTGTATCTGTACCTATCCTCCGTCATCCTAACACCAATCTCCCCTTCGTGTTGGAAGTCGACGCCTCTGACTGAGGCGCAGGGGCAGTGCTGTCTCAGAGACCTACCCCCCAAGACAAGTTACACCCCTGTGCATACTTCTCCAAAACATTCTCACCGGCTGAGAGGAATTACGACGTGGGCAACAGGGAGCTCTTGGCTCTCCAAGAGTGGAGACATCTCCTGGAGGGGTCGAAAGAACCGTTTACTATCCTCACGGATCATAAAAACCTTCTCTACATCGAGAACGCCCGACGCCTTGGTCCACGACAGGCTCGTTGGTCTCTTTTTTTTCCAGGTTTGATTTTCACCTTTCTTATATTCCCGGGACAAAGAACGTAAAGGCGGACGCACTTTCCAGACAACATTCCTCTGAGGAGAGACCAGAGGAGTCCTTGGAGACCATTTTCCCACAGGAGAGGATTCTCGCCACATCTACCTTCAAGAACCTCGATAAAATTATGCATTCTCAGAGACGAATTCCTAAGGACTTGGTGGTTCCCGACAGCAAACTCTTCGTACCCTCCAAGTTTGTCCCTGAAGTCCTGACCTGGGGGTCACTCTTCGAAATCCGCAGGCCATCCAGGTTTTAAGAAGACTTTCGCCTTTTTTCGTCTGAATTTTTGGTGGCCCAAAATGTCCCAAGATATTTTGGAATATAGCCGCGCTTGTCCTATCTGCGCGCAGAACAAGACACTTCATCAAAAAACCCAAGGTTTCTTCCTACCTCTTCCAGTCCCCGACCGTCCCTGGTCCCATATTTCTATGGATTTCATCGTGGAGTTACCCAAATCCAGAGGAATGAACACAATCTTGGTGGTCATGAACAGATTCTCTAAGATGGCTTGTTTTATCCCACTTAAGGGACTGCCCACCTCTCCCGCCTTCGCTGATATATTTACGAATCACATTTTTCGGATTCATGGGATCCCTTCTTCTATCATTTCTGACAGAGGGTCCCAGTTTATGTCTATGTTTATTGGTGAACTTTCACTAAGAGATTGGGCATCTCTTCCTCCTTCTACTCTGCATATCACCCACAGTCCAATGGACAGACGGAGAGGATTAACCAGTCCCTGGAAAAGTACCTAAAATGCATTATAACTGACTCCCAGGATGATTGGACGCAACTCCTCCCGTGGGCGGATTATGCTTTTAATTCTGCCAAGAATGAAGCCACCCGTGAGTCGCCTTTCTTTATAAATTATGGGTTTCACCCTCCCTGCTTGCCCATCTCCAATATTCCTTCTGGGGTACCGGCCGTAGACGAATGCATTTCTTCTCTCCAAACAGCATGGTCCAGGATTCAAACGACCCTTCTCAACTCCTCCCACAGATCTAAACTTCAGGCCGATCGCCGCCGTCGTCCCCAAAATTGGCACCTACATTCCTGGGTCCTTTTCCTATTTTAGAACAGATCAATCCTGTGGCATTTCGCCTCCAGCTACCACACAGTATGAAGATCCCCAATGTTTTTCATGTTTCTCTCTTAAAATCTTTCGTCTCCAGTCATTTCTTCCCGGACCAGACTCGCAAGCCGGATCCTGTTACCTTCCAAAATAATGAAGAGTATGAGGTTCAATCTCTATTGGAGTCCCAGGTGATGGAAGAAATACTATACTGGAGACTCTCACATCCACCAGTTTAAGTTCTTTCAAAACCAAAGCTGTCTAACATTTTAATCTGGTCTGTAACTTTTACATACGCCCATAATATATATTATCTTTAACTGTGCATGCAATGTTTTGTGTATAATGTATACCCCTTTGACTTATGTAACTGCATTCGTAACCATGTATTATTTGTCGTTTTTTTTTTTTTTTATAACTTAAATTTTTATTGAGTTTTACAGATACATTGTACAACAGAACAAGACATATAAAATGTAGTATGTCTATATGAGATATAAACTGATAACATATATTGGGTGAGTCCGCCCGGCTTTTCGAGCCCTACTTGGCCGGGCGGCATACTATTGTCTAATAGTTTAACTGAACAAGTTCTTGCGTTTCGCTAAATAATGTAAGAAATATCATCGAACATATACCCGCACAAATAAGCCAACAAACACACACAAAAAAAAAAAAAAGTGGGGTTGGGGGGTGGTGGTCGGGGGGGGGGAAGGAAGGAGGTGGGGGGGAGGTAGGATAGACAGTGTCTGTGGTATTACTCTTCTTTTTCGCATGGAACGTTCCAGGCCGCAGTCCAGCTTTATGTAAATGGGTCCTCCCTAATATCCCTGTGGAATCTCAGTGGTGCTATAGGGTTATGTCCTGTGTCTCTAGATTGGAGATAGGCGCTCCCTCCCGAGGAGAACGGTGCCAGTGTCGTTAACTAAACTCGTTAACTTCTCCATCTGGCATATAAACCACATTCGATTCCGAATCTTTGGGATAGTTGGGATGTCAGGGCGTTTCCATAATGCTGCGATCTCGCACCGCGAGGCTAGTGCAAAATATGCAATTAGTTTATTACTTGCTTTAGTGAGGCCCATTAATGGTCTGTTCAGAAGGAACAGCCATGGGTTTGGTGGTATTTCAAGATCGAAAATCTTCTGGATCCAATTCCTGATTGATTCCCACAGTGGGGAGATCCGCGGGCAGGACCACAGTATATGTAACAGGTCTGCCGTTCCCCCCGCACTGTCTTGGGCACAGCGGGGAGGAACCCGGCACAAACCTTGATAATTTCAGTGGGGTGAGAAACCATCTCATAAGGACTTTATATGCGTTCTCCTTAAGAGTGGAGCAGATGGAACTCTTTGCCGTGGCTAAAAAATATCGCCTTCCACTCCTCATCCTCAAGGGTCTCTCCTAGATCTGTTTCCCATTGGGACCTGAAGGAGGCCGTTTGTTATCCCTGTGCAGCAGAACCAACTACCTCTCCATATAACTGTGAGATAAGTCCCTTAGTGTCTGTTTCTGCCAGACAGAGCTTTTGGAAGGAAGTCTTTTGGCCTTCAACAGTGGACTGCAGCCAGCACCCACAAGGATGGCCACTACTTAGACCTGGTTTTCACTAAGAACTTCTCTCTCTCCGATTTCTCCATTTCCCCTTTTCCTCTCTCTGACCATCACCTCATCTCATTCTCTCTGTCTCGCTTCTCCCCTTCTCCACCTCCATCTACACCCCGGTTCTGCAGAAACCTGCGCTCTATTCACTTACCTGACTTTGAGTCCACTTTACGCTCCTCCCTCTCCTCTCTCAGCTCTGCTACAGACCCCGACAACCTGGTCAGGAACTACAACTCTGTCTTGTCCTCCTCTCTTGATCTACATGCCCCACTTTCTCTCTGCCACACTCGCCCTTCTAACCCTAGACCCTGGCTAAATTCCTACACACGCATGCTGCGTTCCTCCACTCATTCCTCTGAACGCCTCTGGAGGAAGTCTCACACTCTCGCAGACTTCCTTCACTACAAATTTATGCTATCCTGTTTCAACTCTGCCCTCTCGCAAGCTAAACAAGCCTACTTTTCTGCACTAATCAACTTGCACAAGTCTAACCCACGCCGACTGTTCTCTGTCTTTGATACTCTACTCAAACCACCCTCAGCTGCCTCTCCTTCCTCCATCTCCGCTCAGGACTTTGCTGACTATTTTAAGGAAAAGGTGGAATCCATACGTCAGAACATCCCCTCTGTTTCTTCCTCCCATCCTACACCTCTTCCTAACTCTCCTCCTGCCTTCCTTGACTGTTTTTCCACTGTCTCAGAGGAGGATGTGTCGCTGTGGATCGCCACTTCTCCCTCTACCACTTGCCCTCTTGACCCCATTCCCTCCCATCTCCTAAAACCTCTTGCTCCTACTATAATCCCTACGCTCACACACATTTTTTAATTCCTCCCTCTGCTCTGGAACCTTTCCATCCTCCTTCAAACATGCAACAGTCATACCATTACTCAAAAACAGCAAGCTTGACCCTACCTGTCTTTCTAACTATCGACCTGTCTCCCTCCTGCCTTTTGCCTCTAAACTACTTGAACGTCTTGTATTCTCTCGCTTGCTCCATTTTCTCAACACCTATTCTCTCCTAGACCCTCTACAATCTGGCTCCCGCACTGCTCACTCCACGGAAACAGCCCTTACTAAAATAACTGACGACCTCCATGCTGCCAAAGACAGAGGTCATTACACTCTGCTCATATTACTCGACCTCTCTGCAGCATTTGACACCGTGGACCACCCTCTTCTCCTTCACATTCTCCATACTCTTGGTATTCGGAACAAAGCTCTATCCTGGATCTCATCCTACCTCTCCCATCGTACTTTCAGTGTCTCTTCTGCTTACACCTCCTCCTCTATTGATCTCTCTGTGGGGGTACCCCAGGGCTCTGTCCTGGGACCTCTTCTCTTTTCTCTGTACACACTCTCTCTAGGTGAACTAATAACATATTTTGGGTTTAAATATCACCTCTATGCTGACGACACACAAATATACTTTTCAACACCTGACCTTACACCTGCTATACAGACCAAAGTTTCTGAATGTCTCTCTGCTATATCATCCTGGATGGCCCTCCGTCGCCTTCAACTCAATATGGCTAAAACAGAGCTCCTCATACTTCCTCCCAAATCTGGCCCTACTACCTCCTTCCACATTACTGTTGGAACTACGATCATCCACCCAGTAGCCCAAGCACGCTGCCTAGGGGTCACACTCGACTCCTCTCTCACATTCGCCCCTCACATTCAAAACATTTCTAAAACTTGTCGCTTTTTCCTCCGCAATATAACAAAGATACGCCCTTTCCTCTGTTGCTCGACTGCTAAAACTCTGACTCAGGCCCTCATTCTCTCCCGTCTTGATTACTGTAACCTCCTGCTGTTCGACCTTCCTGCCTCTCACCTGTCTCCTCTACAATCTCTATCCTAAATGCTGCTACCAGAATCACTCTACTCTTTCCTAGATCTGTCTCAGCATCTCCCCTCCTGAAATCCCTCTCCTGGCTTCCAATCAAATCCCGCATCTCACACTCCACTCTTCTCCTCACTTTTAAAGCTTTACACTCTTCTGCCCCTCCTTACATCTCAGCCCTAATTTCTCGCTATGCACCACCCCGACTCTTGCGTTCTGCTCAAGGATGTCTTCTTTCTACCCCCTTTTTATCTAAAGCCCTCTCCCGCCTTAAACCTTTTTCACTGACTGCCCCACACCTCTGGAATGCCCTTCCCCTCAGTACCCGACTAGCACCCTCTCTATCCACCTTTAAGACCCACCTTAAGACACACTTGCTTAAAGAAACATACGAATAGCACTGTGAACATTTTGAACACATGATACATAAAGCTTGGCCCCCTGCAGACGCACTTACCAGAACTCCCTCCTACTGTCTCTGTACGTTCTCCCTACCTACCAATTAGATTGTAAGCTCCTCGGGGTAGGGACTCCTCTTCCTTAATGTTATGTTTGTCTAAAGCACTTATTCCCATGATCTGTTATTTATATTATCTGTTATTTATTCGATTACCACATGTATTACTACTGTGAAGCGCTATGTACATTAATGGCGCTATATAAATAAAGACATACAATACAATACAATGGGGGATATGGAGCAAATTTATTGTAGAACGCTCTAACCTGGAGATATCTAAAGAATTCTGAGTGGGGCATATCTTTTTCCAGTCTAATGTGATCGAATGTTTTGATCTTCCGATTATAGCCCTCCAGGTCTTTAATACGTGTATAGCCTTTTTGTTTCCAAATTGAGGTATTACTACCTAATAGGCCAGGAGCGAATAGAGTATTGTTCCATAAGGGGGCCATCATGGTGTGTGTTGCTGTTAGGGAATGCCGCAACTTATTTGCCTCCCAGACTGCCAGTGAGTTGGTCATCGAGGAAAGCGGCGTAGCAGTGAATTTTCGCGCTGTTTTGGGCATCCAAATCAAGCTGCGAAGCTCCAATGGGGAGCAAGCAGCGCTTTCGAGCTCCACCCAGCGTTTCGAATTTGGGTAGGATTACAATTGAACAATTTGGCTTAATTGTGCTGCTTTGTAGTATGATAACAAACAGGGCACCGCCTGCCCGCCCGCCAGAACAGGTCTTTTCATATTCAATTTATTTATTCTCGGTTTTTTCCCTCCCCATATAAAGTTAGATATCTCGGACTGAAGTGAGAGTATATCCTTCAATCTGAGAGGCACAGGCAACGTTTGGAAGAGGTAAAGGATAAGGGGGAGTAAATTCATTTAAACGCTATGTATCCTACCTATCCAGGAGATTCTCTGGGAGGTCCATCTATGTAGATCAGATTCTAGGGTCCGGAACAGATTGGGGTAATTGGCTTTATAAATGCTAGTAATATCTTTAGTGATGTGGACTCCCAGGTATTAAATACTCTCTTTTGCCAATTAAATTTGAAATTCAGTTGAAGTAACTTCTCAGTATGTCTACGGAGGTTGATGTTGAGGGCCTCAGATTTAGACTGGTTGATTTGAACCCTGAGATCTTTAAGAATCTATCTAACAGGTCAAAAAGATTTGGCAGGGAGGTGAGGGGTTTTGTAATAATCAAGAGGATGTCATCTGCATATAGGGCCGCTATGTGAGATTGTGCATAAGCGCTCAACCCTGAGATGTCTGGGTTGCCTCTGATTTGTGCCGCCAATGGTTCAATGCATAGGGCAAATAATAGGGGCGAAAGTGGGCAGCCCTGTCTCGTTCCACTCTTTATTGGAAATGGCCGAGAGGGGTAGCCCTGATGTATGACCCTGGCGGTAGGGCCTGAGTAAAGCGCCAGAATCGCCTCACTCATCTGATCGCAAGCGTCTCTTTCAGATAAGGCCAGTCAATCCTATCAAAAGCTTTTTCTGCATCCAGACTTAACAGCATACTTTGGGTGTTTGTTTTATTAGCCAATTCTATCAGATCAATAAATCGTCGGGTATTATCCACTGCCTGCCTGCCTTTAATAAATCCGACTTGATCTGAGTGTATAAGTCTGGGTAGGATATGACAAAGTCTATTGGCCAGTAATTTGGCGTACAATTTAATGTCTGTATTAATTAGTGAAATTGGCCTGTAGCTTTTACAGTCCAGCGGATCCTTACCAGGCTTATAGATTAGAGATATGGACGCCTGCAGCATTTCCCTGGGGATGGGAGCTCCCGCTAAAATCACGTTAAACACTTGGAGCAGCCTTGGGGCGAGCAGTTTGACACATTTTTTGTAATATAACCCTGAAAAGCCATCCGGCCCAGGAGCCTTTGATGGTTTCAGCTCTTTGATTGCCTGTGAGAGCTCCTCAATAGAGAAATCTGCCCCGAGGGCCTCTCTATCCGTAGCAGTCAATCTCCTTAGATTTGAGCTGGCCAGGAAATCTCGCAAGGCCCCGCTCGTTATAGGGTTATGGGCCACCTTCTCCCCATTATATAGACATTCATGGAATGAGCCAAATTCTTCAACTATTTTCATCGGGTTGGCTGAGGTGGACCCGGATTTTAGGCGTATGGCTGGGATGTTATATTTCGACTGCCTGTCTTTGAGCATACGCGCCAGCATTGTGTCCGGTCTGTTTGCCTTCTCGTAAAATTTCCTTTTTGACCAACTCAGTGAATTCTCAGCTCTTGAAGTCAAAAGTATATTCAGCTCAATTTTGGTGTCCTTAATTTCTTGAAGGGATTGAGGGTCTGGGCTATTTTTATGTTTTAAGGAGAGTGAATGTACAATGTGAATGTAATTTAGATTGGAGTGTGGTAATTTTGGCTTCCCTTTCTCTTTTCCTTTTGGCCGTGAGATTAATTAGCGTGCCTCGCAGTGTTGCTTTATGAGCTTCCCATAATGTGAGGGGGGAGTTGACCGATCCTTGATTGATATGGAAAAATTGTTTGATTTCACTGCCAATAGCCTCACACATCGAAGGGATTTTTAGTATAGATTCATTGAGTTTCGAATTCGCTCCTGGTCTAATGGCCTGAATATTATTGCACCTTAGTTCTATCGATGCATGGTCCGACCATGAAATATCATGGATCCCGGCTAGAGACCCCATAGGAACCAGTTGACATGAGATAAAAAAAGTAATCAATTCTGCTGTATGAGCCATGGGGATGGGAGTAGAATGTGTAATCTCTGTCCGTCGGGTGCAACTGTCTCCAAATATCAGTCAACTGATTATTTTTGAGGCCCCGACGGAGGGAGATCCCGGCTCCCCTATTATCTGCACCTGTCCCTCCTGACCTATCCATATGTGGTTGCATGACCATATTAATATACCCCGCGAGCAGGGCGCTCCCCTTAGCTGTGTAATTTAGGATCTTAAAGAAATGATCGAAGAAGGACGCATCCTGCTCGCAAGGGGCATAGACCGAGGCCAAGGTGATATATTTGCCTCGAATTGTGCCAGTAACAATTATGTATCTGCCATCTGTGTCACGTTTGGTGAATTGTAATACGAACGGGGTCTTATTTCTAACCAATATGGCCACCCCTGCTTTTTTACGGAGGCCGAGGATAGATAAACCTGGGAGAACTCTTTATCTAGGAATCTAGGGGTGTTTTGTCTGCTAAAATGCGTCTCCTGTAGTAGTAAGATATCTACATGCTTTCGTTTATAATCTGAGAATGCTATCTCAGAGTGTTGATGATTAAAGAGGGCTACTGACTCCGTATATCCATAACTAAGTTGGTAGTGAGGTGTTGTAATCCAACCTCTAAATATACACATATACAGTGTGACCAGACCAACAGGATCAGAAGTCACTGAGCCTGTAGGTCTGTCCTGGTGAACATTTTGACAGATAATAGCCAATTAATCTTATGAGCCCTACACTACCAGGTGCGCAGCCTAATCGGAGAGGTCTGGTGCTATATTTTCAGTTGGAGAGTTTCGGAGCCTTCGTCATGGGAAGCACAACGCTCTAACTACTTCCTTCATAGTGTATATTTGAGTGTAAGACCCACACACTGTGGTCTAAGAGGGCTAGGTTCCTCTATTTCTCTCATAAGAGTAATTGGCTATTATCTGTCAAACTGTTCACCAGGACAAACCTACAGGCTCAGTGACTTCTGATCCTGTTGGTCTGGTCACACTGTATACTGTATATGTATATTTAGAGGTTGGATTACAACACCTCACTACCAACTTAGTTATGGATATACAGAGTCAGTAGCCCTCTTTAATCATCAACACTCTCACTTATCTAGGAGTAGTTTATCTGACGACTTACAATTGTTTATCCTTGGCTATTACCACAGTTAGTATAATTATATAATTGTGGGACATTACAATATATAATAGCCATTTTCATTTACACTGTCGTTGTTGATAAATAGCACACAGACACCTCCCTTATTTTTAATTTGTTTTATTCATTTGGTTCAATGTATATTACGGCTGCAATAAATATATTTTAATTAATCATTAATAAATAGTAATTTTAATTTAGCTCAGGGTGTTTTTTCTAGTGCGACAAAACAGGGAGATTTCTTGTTTTGGTTCATCATAGTGCACTTGTTCAATGCCTAAATATGTTAGACCAATGGGATTAGAGTTGTGTTGTTTTTTGAAGCGAATGGGAATACTGGTTTTCTTCACTTAGCGATATATTCCTAATACTGTATGTTCTAGGATTCGTGTTCTTAAAGGGCGAATCGTCCGCCCTACATACAGTATTGAAGCCCACATGGGCATATCAAAAAATATAAACAACGTACATGCTTCTACAATTAATAAAATAATTGATTTTAAAATTGTTGCCAGTAACATTAGAAGAGAAAGAGTCAGTTTTCTTGTGGCCATTTTTACAAGCTTTGCATGTATTATATTTTTAAGAACCTTTTTATAGCACTTGGTGCGATGCAGTCTTTCAAGTTCTTGGCTCGTGTGAACACCACCTGGGGCATTTCTGGAAGGAAGTCTGTCATCACTTGATCTCTTTTTAGAACACGCCAATGTTTTCTTATGATTTGTTGTATTTTAAAAGATTCCCGATTAAATCGTGTAATGAAAGGAATAAAATTATCTCATTTCCTTTTTAGTATTTATCGTTAAAAGATCTTCTCTGTTCATTTTGTCCACTTTTTGTTTGGCTTTATTTATTATTGTTCTGTCGCACTTCTTTTCAATAAATCTCTTCCCTAGAGTCTCAGCCTGTTTGTTGAATATCTCTTTTCTGAACATTTGCGTCTTATCCTTCTAAATTGGCCCATACAATGTTATTGAGCCACGTTTTATGATGGCAGCTATTATTTGAAATAAAATTATTACAGTCGACCGATTTAAAAAAGGTTTTTGTATGTATAGTATTATCTTGCATATAAATTATCAGATCTAAAAAATAAATCTCTGACTTACTAAAAGTAGATGTAAAAGAAAGATTAAGACCATTTGTATTAAGATATTGAAAAAAAGATTGTAATAAATCTACTTCTCCATTCCATATAAAAATAATATCATCAATATAGCGCCACCAAAGGGATTGTTGTGTAGGATATAGTCAGCATTCCACATCCCAAGAAAGATATTCACGTAACTTGGTGCAAATCTAGTACCCATGGTGGTCCCACATTTTTGGAGATAAAACTGGTCATTAAAAAGGAAATTGTTGCGTGTTAAAATAAAACGGATACTTTCAATAATAAAATCGATCTGCTCTGTCTTTAAAAGTTGTTTTTCTCTTAAAAGACGTTCTACTGCTGCACAATCATGTTCATGATCAATTACAGTGTATAGTGATTATATGTTCACTGTGCATAAAATATATTTGTCCTGCCACTTAATATTAGTTAAAACATTTAAGATGTTAGTAGCGTCTCTGATAAATGAGGGTAAATTGGTAACATATTACTGTAGGAATGTGTCAATATACTTAGATAGGTTGGATGTAGCAGAGTCAATTCATGCTATTATTGGTCTTCCAGGAGGACTATTAACATTTTTGTGAATCTTAGGTAAGAAATTAAAGACTGGAATTTTAGGATGAATCTACTATATATTTGTGAAAGCACTGTATGTCTGCGTCCCTAGCGGCAATCTCATTGGTCCCTTGGCCCGCCCGCCCCCGCACACCTCTCATTGGCCTGAGGCGGAGTGACGGGCACACACACACACACACACACACACACACACACACCGAGTAGGGGGGGTGTTACCTACATTAGCGGGGCTCACAGTGTTAGCAGCACCCGCGCGCACCTCCTCCTCCTCTCCCCGTCTCTCCCGCGCTTTCACCCCCCCCCCCCCCGGCGCCGCTACAGTCAGCGGGACACACACACTATTATTACCCCTTCAGCGCCCCCCCCCCCACCCAGTGTCAGCGGCCGTGCGAGACCCCCCTCTATATCTCCCACCTCTCCCCCCCCACACATATACATGCCCCACCCTCTCCGGCACTACAACTCACCCCCTCCCCGGCGGGGGAACAGCCAGTGGCCAGGCAGGCTGCCTCGCGGCGCTGAGTGCCCAAGATGGCGGCGCCCGGGACACAGCGGGGGAGCGCCCGCCTCAGATCCACGTGGGACCTGCCGGATGGGTGAGTGAGCGGCCTTCACCTCCCTTCCACCCCCCTTCACCTACCCTCCACCCCCCCTTCACCTCCCCTCCACCCCCCCTCCCCTCCAGTGTCAGTGTCTCCCCGATACCCCCCCCCAGGCGCCGCTACAGTCAGCGGGGGAGCGAGCGAGCGCCCGGGACACAGCGGGGGAGCGGCCACAACAAGCTACCTCCCGCCTCAGATCCACGTGGGACCTGCCGGATGGGTGAGTGAGCGGCCTTCACCTCCCCTCACCCACCCCTCGCCCCCGTTCACCTCCCCTCACCCCCTTTCACCTCCCCTCACTCCACTTATCCTCCCTTCCACCCCCCTTCACCTCCCCATTTACCTCCCCCCCTTCACCTCCCCTCCACCCCCCCTCCACCCCCCTTCACCTCCCCTCCACCCCGCCTTCACCTCCCCTCCACCCCCCCCTCTTCACCTCCCCTCCACCCACCCCCTTCACCTCCCTTCCACCCCCCCTTCACCTCCCCACCACCCCCCCCCTTCACCTCCCCTCCACCCCCCCCCCTTCACCTCCCCTCCACCCCCCTCTTCACCTCCCCTTCACCTCCCTTCCACCCCCCCTTCACCTCCCTTCCACCCCCCCCCCTTCACCTCCCTTCCACCCCCCCCCCCTTCACCTCCCTTCCACCACCCCCCCTTCACCTCCCTTCCACCCCCCCCTTCACCTCCCTTCCACCCCCCTTCACCTCACCTTCACCTCCCCTTCACCTCCCTTCCACCCCCCCTTCACCTCCCTTCCACCCCCCCTTCACCTCCCCTCCACCCCCCCTTCACCTCCCTTCCACCCCCCCCCTTCACCTCCCCTCTGCCCCCCCCTTCACCTCCCCCACCCCTTCCCACCGCCTCCCCCACCCCTTTCCACTGCCTCCCCCCCTCCTTCCCACCGCCTCCCCCCCTCCTTCCCACCTCCTTCCCACCACCTCCCCCCCTCCTTCCCACTGCCTCCCCCCCACCTTCCCACCGCCTCCCCCCCCTCCTTCCCACCGCTTCCCCCCCTCCTTCCCACCGCCTCCCCCCCTCCTTCACACCGCCTCCCCCCCCCCTCCTTCCCACCGCCTCCCCCTCCCCTCCTTCCCACCGCCTCCCCCCCTCCTTCCCACCACCTCCCCCCCCTCCTTCCCACCGCCTCCCCCCCCCTCCTTCCCACCGCCTCCTCCCCACCGCCTCCCCCCCTCCCACCCGCCTCCCCCCCCTCCCACCACCTCCCCCCTTCTCCCCCTTCCCACCACCTCCCCCCTTCTCCCCCTTCCCACCACCTCACCCATTCCCCCCTTCCCACCACCTCCCCCCTTCTCCCCCTTCCCACCACCTCACCCATTCCCCCCTTCTCACCACCTCCCCCCTTCTCCCCCTTCCCACCACTTCTCCCCTTCCCCCCCCCGCTCCCCTTCCCCCCCCCGCTCCCCTTCCCCCCCCCGCTCCCCTTCCCCCCTCCCCCCCCCTCCGCTCCCCTTTCCACCCCCCCCTCCGCTCCCCTTTCCCCCCCCTCCGCTCCCCTTTCCCCCCCCTCCGCTCAGCCCCCCCCTCCGCTCCCCTCCCCCCACCTCTGCTCCCCTCCCCCCCCCTCCGCTCCCCTTTCCACCCCCCCTCCGCTCCCCTTTCCCCCCCCTCCGCTCCCCTTTCCCCCCCCTCCGCTCAGCCCCCCCCTCCGCTCCCCTCCCCCCCCCTCCGCTCCCCTCCCCCCCCCTCCGCTCCCCTCCCACCCCCCTCCGCTCCCCCCCCCCTCCGCTCCCCCCCCTCCGCTCCCCCCCTCCGCTCCCCCCCTCCACTCCCCTCCCCCCCCCTCCTCTCCCCCCCACCACCCTTCGCTCCCCTCCCCCCCCTCCGTCCCCCCCCCCCCACCCCCTCCGTCCCTCCCCCCCACCCCCCTCCGCTCCCCTCCGTCCCCCCCTCCGCTTACATTTTCTTCCATCTTTCTTTTCAATATTATTATCCAACCTTTACAACAAACAGTCACCTATTGTTCCACGATTTATAAATAATACTACCTATTACGCATTTACATCCCGGGCAACGCCGGGTCTCTCAGCTAGTAGTATTTAAAAAAAGAAATTCATGGTCATTCAAAATACCTTTATCTTTGCCTTCTACCAGTAACTTGTTTAATTCTTTAAGAATATCTTTTGTTGGGTTACTGGGCAATTTCTGGTATGTTTTAGAATCATTCAATAGTCTCTCCGACTCTTCTAAATAATAACTACGGTCCATTACAACCGTGCCTCCTCCTTTGTCAGCAGGTTTGATGACAAATTCGGTATTGTTAGAGATTTGTTTTAGTGTTTCTCTCTGTTTAATTGTGAGATTATTTTTAAAGTTTTTGTCTTTTGGTTATTGGTTGCCAATGTTTCAAAATCCTTAGTTATTAGGTGGTAAAAGGTGTCTAAAAAATTGCCTTTATTATAACTGGGATAAAAAGTACATTTATTTTTTAAGTTAGTGTGTTTAAAAGCATCATTTTGCTCAGATGTTGATACTATAGGTGCTTGGTTCGGTAAGTCGAAATTTCTTTAAAACAAATGTCTTTTTATTGTTAACTTTCTTAGATACTTGTTAGCATCTATAAAAAATTCAAAATAACTTGTTCCAGTGGTAGGGGCAAATTTTAACCTTTTGTTTAGGACTGGATGTTGTTCATTATTTAGATGTATTTTGCTTATGTTAAAAATACCTCTCGTAGGGTCTATCTCTGTCTTTTGTGTGTGCCTGCCTCCTCTTCTTCCCCGTCTGACTGTTCGCTTCTGTTGCGTTGTCTGTTGTTTGTGTCCACTAGGTATTCCTCTTTCAGAGGGGAGTACCGGTTCGTGTGTTCCCAATTTGTGCTTTGTTTCCCACAATGATATCTTTCTGTTTCCTTGGGGTATAAACCCCTTTCTTCTAAAAAAAAAAAACCGGCAGATGTGGATGGTCTTTCTCCATTATCCTCTCTGTGATGTCTTTTGATTTTCTGCTTTCTCTGAGATTTAGGGAGAGGAGATGTACTTTTTCTATACTGAGCGCTCTTCTCCTTGTTTCATTAAATGTCTCTTTCTGTCTATGGGGACTTCTTTTAGTGTATGTTTGCAATGTATGGGTGTCTTTCCTAGGGTAATTGGTGGATTTCTCTTTTCTCCCAATATGTCTAGTAGAGAAGTCTCTCCATGATATATGTTTTTGTGGTGTTTCTCTTCTTGGTATATACCCTGATCTGGTTGTATCTCTTTCTCTGTAATTTATTATATTGTTTTTATCTCATGAAAAATCCCTTTTTTTATTATTATAGTTATTACCTTGTTGTCCATTATTGGTATTTTCTGTTCTGGCCCAGTTCCTAATTCCACCTGTAGCATAGTCTTTTTTGTCTCTAAGAAATTTATGTTTTTTTGTTGCCATTATATTCTTTTTCAACAAGTCTATCTCATCCTGTAGTTCATTATCTGTTGTGTAGTGTGGAATCAAGTGGCGCTAATTTTTCTTTGAGTATCTCTATAGATTCATCGATCTCTTTCAGGCGGATTTCGTGTTGGTTAATTAAAAGTTTCATTAAATTTACCAAACATTCGTCAATTATTTTGTTCCATGCATTCAGAAAAATATGATCTGAGTATGATACGGGTTGTTTAAATATTCACAATCCACGAGGGATACGTTTGTGTTTTATATAGTTTTCTAGTGTAACTTTATCCCACAGTTTTTTCTTTTCGGATTCTAGTAATTTTTCTAGTGCATGGAACAAATCGTGAATGTCTTCTTTCTCTTCTATATATTCAATTTTATTATTATCAAACACGTCATCTATATTGATCTTGTGGTGAAACCTTCATGAAAATACAGTCATATGTGACATATCCACTTCTATATACCCGCAAATGACGGAATGCGGTAGAGATAAACAGTAATGCAGCTCTTTAGAACGACGAGATGTAGAGAATGAAAACAAAGAGTGCGAGCGCAAGATACTGTGTATTTAAAACAATAGGTATTGTATAAAATTAGATATACTGTCCTGTAATGGGTGCTGCAAGTTAGGTGGATTCGATCCAATCCACTATAGGAATAACGGCAAGAGGGTCAGGTGCGCACTCTCATCCAGGTAATATATAAAATGAAAAAAACAGAGAACACCAAAAATAGTGCAATACTGCAGTATAATACATTTCTGAGAGTTAAAAAAGGATGATACTACTCACATTTTATGTGAGCAATATGGGCTTTTTGGTTATTATAGAGTAACCAACTCGGTATGTAGATTTTTTGCTGGAAGGTCAGGATACTCCCCTCAAAAAAGAGAAGATGAAAAATGGTGCAATACTGTTGTATGGTAAAATAGCAACAATAAATAAGTAGTAGAATTACTCACATTTTATGTGAGCAATGACAGCTTTCGGTTATTATAGAGTAACTGTGAGGATTCGCCATTCTGGCGGCCAAGGACCGTCAAGAATGGTGAATCCTCACAGTCTCCTCGTCTCACTGGTCCTCCGGTGACAGACACACAAGATGCGCATTCCTCTGGTCCTGTGACTCGCGTGCGGACCTTGCGCAGTCTGTTCAGGCATCTGCGGACCCTGGCCCTGCCCCTCGTCTGGTTGTAAGATGCGGGCGCTCATCCAGCCTCCCTGCTGATGCGTGCGGTAAGCCCCGCCTCTGCTCTGTTGATCAACAGTAGCAGTGTGGCAGTGACGCATGCTCCAGGCTCCGTCCCCGCTCTGACGTCTCGCAGAACCAGCATGGGAGTATCACACGCTCTAAGCCCTGCCTCTGACCTCTGTGACACGCGCGAGCTGCAAGCAACCTCCTACCTGATCAGGCTGCATTATAGGGCACACCTGTATGCACCAGCAACCTATTAGGTTCCACTTCCTGGCTCCACCTCTGCTGGCGATTGGAGCCTCCTCCTTTATACAGTAAAGGCCTCGGTCCCGCTGCGCTCGTTGGCGCGGGCGGCGGGTCGCAAGTTCCCCACCAGCAGGGGAATCCTCGCGAGCCGGTCCCGGTCCCCCCTGGCTGCACAGAGCACTACACGCTGTAGCGCGTCAGCCGCTGGAGACACCAGAGAATGGTGTTTCCTAGCGTTGACGCGTGACGTGTGTGGCTGTGAGCCAATGGGGAGGGGAGGCTTCGGGAGGAGGAGAGGCTTCGGGGAGCGGGGAGGAGTGTGGAGTGAAAGCAGGTGAGTGCCTTTCTCTGTGTGTGTGTCTGAGTGCGTGCCTGTCTGTGTGTGTATGTGTCTGAGTGCGTGAGTGCCTGTCTGTGTGTGTGTGTGCCCGAGTGCCTGCCTCTGTCTGTGTGTGTGTGTGTGTATGAGTGCGTGAGTGCCTGCCTGTGTGTGCGCGCGTGTGTGTGTGTATGAGTGCGTGAGTGCCTGCCTGTGTGTGTGTGTGCGCGTGTATGAATGAGTGCCTGCGTGTGTGTGTTTAAACTTACCTTCCAGCTCCAGCCCGAGTCCGTGGAGGGAGGGGGGGGAGAGTAGCGGGTCCCTCCGCTCAAGCCACGCCCCCCCTCCCTGTCAAACCGCCCACCTCCCGCCCACCTCCCGATCAAACCTCCCACCTCCCGCCCACCTCCCGATCAAACCTCCCACCTCCCGCCCACCTCCCGCTCCGGCTCCCGCTCCCTACAGACCGCAGATCGCGGTCTGTGTATCTCAGCGCACCGCCTGTCAGCAGCGCAGTAGCGCTGACTCTGGGAGCGGGGCCTTAGCCATAGCCTTCACTTGCAGCTTACCTTTGCAGAGCATAGTCAGTGTGACGCCGTGCCTTGCTGCATTCTGTTCCTGATACCTTGCCTTGTCTGCCTGATTAACCCTTTGTTGCCTGAACCCTGCTAGTTACTTGGACTCCGCTTCTCTCTACTCCTGATCAGGCTTGTGTTGACCATTCTCCAGTCTCCTATCCTTAACCTGGCTACGTACCCCGACAATCCGCAACTCTCCTCTCCTGAATCCGGCAAGTACCTCACATCTCCAATTCTGAACTGGCTTGAACGACTACCCTACATTCTAGGCACGCCCGCATGGCTGTGGGTCAGCGTTACTCATATCCCTGCCTCAGCACCGCGGTCGCGCTTCGTTTGTGGTGAGCTACGCATTACAGTAACCAACTCAATATGTAGATCTTCTTACTACAGAGACAGGATACTCCCAGGGAAGAAACAGAGGAGGGGACAATGGGATAATGCAGAAAACTTTATAACAAATGGTGATAAAAACATAAAACACAAGCATGTAAGCCAAAATGGGCAGTGGGACCCCCCTGGGTCATGTGGAGAGGGAGAAAAGTCCAAGAAGAACCCTTTGCACAGCAACCCTCGTGGTGGCCCTCCACATCCAGCTGCTGCCTCAGTGGGTTAAAACGTTTGTGGTATTCTTCCTCAAACCTCTGCTTCAATGGCTCTGTCAAGCTTCCAGTGTCGCCCTACGCATTTCGTCACATGGACTTCCTCAAGGGGCATAATAGTTAAATCCCTAGTGTCCTCTCCTTAAGTAATTGTGTTTTGCGCCGTTCATGTCTGCTTGGTGACGTCACTTCCGGTTTGTGGTGCATTGCTTGGTGACATCACTTCCGGTTTGCGGTCCATTCAGTAGGTTTGTATTCACTTCTGATTGTGTTCCATAGGCACGTGACGTCATCTGGATTCTCCCACAGCTTTCCACCAATCAACATCCTTGAGAGCTCCTTGCAGAGGTAAACCAGGGAGAATGTCTATTGATTTATAGCAGCTAGTGCTGCAACAGTACCCATGGCTGCAGATATCACATCACTTAGCACAAGATCATTACAGGGGTGGGAGAAAATCAATACCGGTGGGTCTGGAGGTTATCGACGGACATCCTCTCCAGCCAGCCTTCATTTCATTAGAGACTCTTACTCTCTCTATGGGTGATGGTCACAAGGAAAAGATCTCAGTGGATGTTACTCATTCACCCTCTGTACAAGTTATTCTAGGCCTTCAGTGGCTTCAACAACACAATCCGCTTATAGACTAGACAGACAAGAAACCTATACAATGGGATGTTGCCTCTGAAGTTGCTCCTGTATCCTCGATACAACTCATCGCAGGTGTAGAGAACAGTACTCCCGCCAAACCTATGCTTCCTGAAGAATATGCAGATTTCATTGATGTTCTTGATAAGGTTCTGTAACAGGGATTTATCCCTGTTAAAGAAACTTGCCTCTAATCCAGCAGTGTGATGGTTAATTGCACACCTGCAATCAACCAACCCCGCCTGCCTAATCAGAGCTTTCTCAGAAATAGCCTGTTCTGAGACAGGAAGGAGGATTCCTGAGCTGACAATTGGAGCTGACGCAGGAAAGACAGAGAGGATTACTTAGTCTCACAATTGGGGGCTGAACCAAGGAAGGACAGATGTCTTGAGCTGCAAAGAGACTGCACACTATACATTTTTGGCCAGACCTGTTCTTCATTTTGATCGCGGTGCGCTGCATCACTCTCTACATTGCTGGACTTCACTTCTCTACAGCAGCACGCGGTGGAGGGGAGACCCTGGTGGCAGTAATACTGTGAGTACTTAGGGCCAACCCAATGAGGTAGGGGAGGCAGTCCTTGGACTACCTACCCCGACCTTCAGGGTATCTGGTGCCCCATTTTTGATACTCAAATGTATACATTTATTCAATACCCAGAGTGTACTCCCCTCTTTCTTGTGTATAGCACACTTTGAGCACCTTACCTCACCAAAACTACATGTGTAGATAGTCTCCAAAGCGGAGATAAGATTTTGTTTGGCTGATTTTCACTTTATACCACACTCCGGACACGCTCCCTTTGCTGCGGGTGCGTGTATTACCACTTCCCCCTTCAGCTCAGGGGACGGGTCTGGTCTGCGGGCAGCACCGGCGTAACATTATGTCGATCCCACAAGTCGCAGACCAGACGGAACTTCAACAGTTTCTCTCCAATCTGCTTCAGCAAAACCAGGCCATCCGGATCAAATTGTGGCACTTACACGCCAGGTCGCAGTACTCTCAGACAGGGTACCGACCACGACCTCGCCAGATGTAAGCCCCCACTCCACAAGCGCAGTTAGCAGCTCCGATGTAAGGATTCCTCCCCCAAAGCCTTATGCAGGTGAACCGCACGAATATAGGGGTTTCCTAAACCAGTGTGAGGTGCAGTTTGAAATGGCCCCCCATCTCTACAATACTGGTCGCAAGAAGGTAGCCCCCCATCTCACTTAGGGGGGGATGGGATAAAAGGGTTACAGTTGCTGCTGAGATGAACTGCTCCCCAGGACAGGCTTTATCAATGGGACAGGTTTCTAGAGACAGGAACCACGCAGCGGTGTCAGAGACTATGGCAGCAGCTTGCAGACCTTGCAGAGAGGGGATCCCTCCCTGAAGCTTCCCCAGGGAGGGGGTCACCCTGAAATGGACATTCTTATATGTGGGGTGACTACTTTGTGGCTATGTGCCAGGTAGGGTGGTTACCCACATGTGGGGGACTCCCTGGGGGCTATGGCCAGGGAGAGTGGTTACCCACATATGCGCCCTCCTCGCCTAATAGGATTTGGGGCAACTCCCTGGGGGGGCTATGGCCAAGGGAGAGTGGATACCCTGCCTATCCTGAGTAAACCGGAAAAGGATGGGGAATAACGGGTCCCTGAAGCTACACCAGGGAGCCTGCAGGCCATTCCTGGCACTGCAGTTGGGGCGACCCTCTGGGGGCTATCGACCAGGGGATGTGGATACCTTTCTGTACTCCCCAACGAAGTATCGGCGAGGGGACAGGGCCTCTGCGGTGAGATCAGAGACCCCTGTGCACCCAGGCAATAACAGGACTATTGCTGTAATGGTTCGGGAGGCGTTCCCTTAAGCTACCCCAGAGCGCGTGGTACTCTGCAAAAAGGAATTTGTGCTTTACTTTGTGTGGCCCTTTATGGAAGAAAAGTGGGTCACGCCTGTCTCACAAGTCCTCACAAGATGGCGGTTTTGCTCTAAAGGAGACTGCGTGGTGATGGACTTTGTGCATTAAAATGATGGCTCCAGATCACTGGGGGGCCGCATGGACTCTTATTCTATCTCAAAATGGCGCTTCCCGCCTTACCAGGGAAGCCATGTGATCTTCTGCAAAAGCTTTCACTTGCAAGCTGTGACGACTCAGGGGATTCCTTTCCCTCCTTGTTCCTCTCTCCCATCTCCTGTTACTCCCTCTGCTCCTTCCCACTCCTCTCCCTTGCCTTCTACCTCTCTCCCTTTGCCGCAGCGCGTGCCCCGCAGGTCTTGCATACC
Organism: Ascaphus truei; assembly: GCF_040206685.1. Classification (NCBI taxonomy): domain Eukaryota; kingdom Metazoa; phylum Chordata; class Amphibia; order Anura; family Ascaphidae; genus Ascaphus; species Ascaphus truei. The sequence continues at coordinate 2,511,682 of NC_134488.1, forward strand.
CACGCGGTCCCTGAGCCCCTGCTATGATGCTCCCCGCCCCCTCTCTCCCGCGGTGCCCGCATTACCTTTCCCAGCTGTGCCATCCACTTCGTTGCCCTCTCCCAGCGTGGTGCCGGCGGCGTGGCGCTCCGTGCGCCTGGTGACGCGGCCTGTGCGTGCGCTCCCTCAACTCACGGAGGGTGCGCGCACACGCTCCTCGTCTGGGCTCCCTGACCCGTCTGCTCCCTCCTCTCGGTCCCTGCGGGCCATCTCCCTGTTGCAGCCTGTGCGTGCGTCTCCTCAGCCCACGGAGGGCGCGCGCGCACACCCCTCCTCTGGGCTCTGTGCCTCTTCTGCTTCCTCCCCTCAGTCCTTGCGGGCCGTCTCTGTGTTGCAGCCTGTGCGCGCGCATCCCCAGCTTACAGAGGGCACGCACACACGCTTCTCTTATCCTGTCTCTCATGTCTCCGCCTCCCAAACCCTGCAGGCCATTCCCATGACTGCCCCTTCTGTCTCCTCCTCTTCTCTCCCTGACCTATCCCTATTGTCTCCCACTTCTCTCTCCACTCCTCCCCTCTTTCCTATTGGTATGCCCTCCTTTATAACCCTTGTCTGTCCACTTCTTCCCCAAGGGTTGCAAGTATCTTACTAACTCTCTTCCAACAGGCCCAGCAACGCTCTACCACACTCCGGGCTAACTCCCACTGCTGTGGGTGAGTTGTGTCATACCGTTCCCACCTCAGTACTGGGGTTCTGCCAGGTCTGCGGGCATACAGGCGTGACATTATGCAGAACCCAATAAAACCCAGACCCCCGAGGTGGGTACAAGTATTTCCATAGAGGCCTTCCAATTTGTTAGCAATCAGCTGTCCACTGTCTCCCAGCAATTGGCTACCTTTTCCCTTCAGGAGGGTTCCATGGCTTCTACGCCACCAGTGGCTACTACCTACGCCAGTCCTGGCCCACGGATTCCCTCTCCGAATCGCTATGATGGGGACCCCCTCGCCTGCCGCGGTTTCTTAAACCAATGTGAGGTGCAGTTTGAGATGTCCCCCTCCCTGTTTCCAACTGGCCGTGCTAAAATTGCATATATATACGCTCTGCTCACCGGAGACACTCTCACTTGGGCCTCCCTCCTATGAGGCAGTCAACAACTCCAGGCAACCGAGAGAGCGCGGCGGCGCCAGAACAGGCTGTGTTTCTACTGTGCCTCTTCGGAATATCGTCTCCAGAATTGTCCCTTGAAGCTGGGAAACGGGCGCACCCAGTAAAGGTAGAGGGGCTTCTACTGGGTACTGTCTCTCCTTGCCCCTCTCCTTCCGAAGCTCTCCCAAAGAGGTTTCTGCTTCCAGCCACGTTGGAGGGTCCAAACCTTTTCGTAAAGGTTGAAGCTTTCGTCGATTCAGGATCGGGTGGTAATTTCCTGGACCAGAAGTTCGCATTTGAGAATCAAATTCCCATGGTCAGAAGGAAGAGCCCTGTTGGCCTCGAGGCCATCGACGGACGACCCCTCCAGCCGGCATTCATCATTTGGGAGTTTATTCCTCTTATCTTGACCCTGGCTGATGGTCATAAGAAGATATTTTTCAATCTCCTATTGTGCAAATTATTTTAGGATTGCCTTGGCTTCAACTCCACAATCCGTGCATTGATTGGTCCGGCACTCTGCCTCTCCAGTGGCCCTCGTCTGCAGATGCCATTCCAGCAGGGTCTCCCATGGCTGTGCTTGCCGGTCTGGACTCCGTTTCTGCCAATCTATTGACCCTGCCTGCTGTGTACCATGAGTACTTGGATGTGTTCAACAAGGTACAAGCGGAGGTTCTTCCTCCTCATCGTCCGTACAATTGTCCTGTCGACCTCATCCCTGGGACTCTCCTGCCGAAGTCTAAGTCTTATCCACTCTCCGTCCCGGAGACCGAGGCCATGACTACCTACATTCAGGAAAATTTAGAGAAGGGATTCATCCGCAATTCTACCTCCCCTGCCGGGGCTGGCTTCTTCTTTGTGAAGAAGAAGGATGGATCACTGAGGCCATGCATTGGCTTCCGCGGTCTCAATAAGATCACGGTGAAGAACCGGTATCCTCTCCCGCTCATTTCTGAACTGTTCGACTGTCTCCAAGGGGCCTCTATCTTCTCAAAACTTGACCTAAGGGGTGCCTATAATCTCTTTCGTATAAGGGAAGGAGACGAGTGGAAAACAGCATTTAACACACGTTCTGGACATTATGAATATCTTGTTATGCCCTTTGGATTGTGTAACGCTCCTGCCGTGTTTCAGTAGTTCATGAACGACATCTTCCGTGATGTACACTGGCGACACACTTTATTCGAGCTCGGCTAGTCCCACGAATTCGGGTATACCCGGGTGTATTGAGGTTTGTGACTGTTTTCTGCCCGAGTGCATTGAGGTATTTTCCAAGCAGGGATTGAAGCATTTTATTCCCGATGGCTGCAATACTGCACAGTATATATATATATATACTGCATTACAATTCATGAATTTATGCCATCTGGTAGACACGCGAAGCATTGCAGCCTATTAAATCCTAATCATTATCATTTAACAGATCAGTCGCCCGTCAGCCAGGCATGAACCCAGGCTGGGAAGGCAAACACAACGGGGCTTGTCAGAGGTGAGGAGCGGCGCATTCCAGGTATCTGCCAGGTACATACTGGGTATTTGCTCGAATAAAGTGTGTCGGTGCAGTATTGGGAACTTGTGTCATAGTCTACCTAGACGACATCCTTATTTTTTCTAAAAATCTGGAGGAACACATTCAACATACCAAACTTGTGCTTTCCAGGCTTCGTTCTAATCGCCTTTATGCCAAGATGGAGAAATGTCTGTTCCACCAGGCTTTTACTGCCTTCCTGGGTTATATCATCTCCAGCCAAGGTTTTTCCATGGACCCAGAGAAGCTGAAGGCGGTCCTCGACTGGCCGTCCCTAATTCACTCAAGGCTGTGCAGCGTTTTCTTGGCTTTGCCAATTATTAGAGGAAGTTCATCAAAAAAAATTCTTCTATTGCTCTTCCCATCACCGCGTTGACCAAGAAGGGCGCCGAAGTCTCATTCTGGTCACCTGAGGCCATTTCCGCCTTTGAGATTCTCAAGAAGGCGTTCATGTCTGCTCCCATCCTTTATCATTTGGATACCTCCCTCCCATTCCCTTTGGAGGTCGATGCCTCGGACGTAGGAGCTGGCGCAGTTCTTTCCCAGAGGACAGTTGCAGAGCGTTTAAAAACAGCCCTTTGAGTTTTCTGCTCTTGAAGCGGTCTCTCTGCACTTTTTCCACTCAATGGAGTTGCTAGTTTAGCTTCTTTGGTATTGAGTTGCAATTCCACATCCACTTCCAGAGAATGTCCCATCTTTTCAGCTCATCAGCTAAGGTTTCTTCTGGTTTTTATTCAGCACGTGTACCTTTTTTTGTTGCCTGTTGGGTGGCTGAAGGTTTTGCTAGTGCTTGTTTAGGTGGTTCAAATTTTGCAACCTTGTTTTTCAGATGAGCGGTAGTCCCAGCTCTCACTACTGTATACCCTTGTCTTCATGGGTTTTTGTGGCTGTGAGATACTGACGCTTAGTCAGGGTCAATACTTGTCCTTGTAGAACTGTAATCTCATCCGCGAGAGATCCCTGTTTTTTGAGTGCGTCTTGCAAGTCCCTTCTCAGGGAATTTATCTGCACACTTTGCTTTCTCTGAGCTTGCTTCCACATTTTCATTGTATTGTTGTCACGCCTGTATGCCTGCAGACCTGGCAGAACCCCAGTACTGAGGTGGGAACGGTATGACACCACTCACCCACAGCAGTGGGAGTAAGCCCGGAGTGTGGTATAGCGTTGCTGGGCCTATTGAAAGAGAGTTAGTAAGATACTTGCAACGCTTGGGGGTGTCCGTAAGAATAGTCGTGTCCGTGTGCCAATGTCCAGGAGTCCAGAGGGTAGAGTCGTCAGAGTACAAGCCAGGTCCTAGGAAGCCAGAGGTAAGTGAGGTAGAGTATGTAGCAAGGTTCAAAGGGGTACCAGAGAGCAGAGTAGTCCAGGACAAGCAGGGGTCAAAAGCCAGGGAAATCCAAGATAAACACAGGAGCAGGAAACAGCAGGGACACAGAGGGAGCAAAGCATAGGTCAGGTACACACAGGGAAACAGTACTATGCAGAGCGGGGAAGAAGTGGACAGACAGGGGTTATAAAGGAGGGCATACCAATAGGAAAGAGGGGAGGAGTGGAGAGAGAAGTGGGAGACAATAGGGATGGGTCAGGGAGAGAAGAGGAGGAGACAGAAGGGGCAGTCATGGGAATGGCCTGCAGGGTTTGGGAGGCGGAGACATGAGAGACAGGATAAGAGAAGCATGTGCGCGCGCCCTCTGTAAGCTGGGGATGCGCGCCACAGGCTGCAACACAGAGACAGCCCGCAAGGACTGAGGGGAGGAAGCAGAAGGGGCACAGAGCCCAGAGAAGGGGTGTGCGCGCACGCCCTCCATGGGCTAAGGAGACGCACGCACAGGCTGCAACAGGGAGATGGCCCACAGGGACCGAGAGGAGGGAGCAGACGGGTCGGGGAGCCCAGAGTAGAAGTGTGTGCGCGGCCCTCCGTGAGTTGAGGGAGCGCACGCAGAGGCCGCATCACCAGGCGCGCGGAGCGCCGCGCCGCGGGCACCACGCTAGAGGGCAATGAAGTGGATGGCACAGCTGGGGAAGGTAATGCGGGCACCACGGGAGAGAGGGAGCGGGGAGCATCATAGCAGGGGCTCAGGGACCGCGTGGGTATGCGAGACCTGCAGGGCAAGCGCTGCGGCAAAGGGAGAGAGGTAGAAGGCAAGGGAGAGGAGTGGGAAGGAGCAGAGGGAGAAACAGGAGATGGGAGAGAGGAACAAGGAGGGGAAGGAATCCCCTGAGTCGTCACAATTGTGAAGCACTGTGAATTTCTTTGCTCGGGCCACAGTTACTTGTCTCAGTTTCTGGACCTTCTTGTGCTCCCTCTTGTGCTGAGTCACCTAGGCTCTAAGCTTGGCCTCTAGCGATGCTTTGGTGATGCTCAGGGTAGCCTTCAGTGTCTCGCAAAGCAGCATGAGAAATTCTGGGTAATCAGACATTCCTGCAGCACTTGTACTTCTTTAGCAGCCTGCAGATTGTTTTCCTGCAGAGTTTGCTGCTTCTCCTCTGCCTTCTGGAGGTGCGTATGCAGACCTTGCAGTTGGTTCTGCAGTCGGTGCTCTGCTTCAAACTTCTCATCTTCCAAAAGTTTATTTATTTCTTTGAGCTCATGCAGCTCTCCATTCCTTTCCACGACGAGGTCTGTCAAATGAGAACTTTCTTCTTTCAGTTTTAAGTTTTCTTTTTTTGCAGTCTCTGTAATTTTCAGGGCCTCCATGTATCCCTCCTTCCATTTACACACATCTGCTTTGAGAATGATAGTCTCCTGGCGGGAGACATCCATATCTAGGTTGAGGGTCTGAAGCTCCTTCAGAGAGATTTTGAGATTCATATTAAGACTGAGGTTTGTTTTTTTTAGAGAAGTCCAGCTCCTCAGTGAGACTGTGAAGTTCCTTTTTAGAGACTTCCAGTTTTGTGCGGCAGGTGCCGATCTCGTTGTGTGCGGCATCCAGTGCTGTGCGGAGTGTATGAACCTCCTGGGATACGTCCACCTCTGTCCGGACACTGTTGACCTCTTGTTGTGAGGCATTCAGTTCTAGGCGAAGACCGTGAACCTCTTGCTGAAAGACTGTAATCTCCTTCAGTGCCTCCTCATACTTCCTCTTCAGCTTAACCATCATTTTATCGGATTGGCTCTGCTTTTCCACCATGGGGGCTTTTTTAGTGTTTGCAGCATCTAGCTCAGTCTTGAGATTGTCCAATTCTGTCCTGGCCAAACAGTAAATTGTGAGCACATACTGTTAGGTCCGGAAATAATTGGACACTGATCAAAGTTTTGTTATTTCGGCTGTGTACCAAAATAAATTTAAGTTACAGTTAAATAATGAATATGGGCTTAAAGTGCAGTCTATCAGCTTTAATTTGAGGATATTCACATCCAAATTGGAGGAAGGGTTTAGGAATTACATATCTTTAATATGTAGCCCCCTCTTTTTCAAGGGACCAAAAGTAATTGGATAATTTACTCAAAAGATGTTTCATGGACAGGTGTGGCTATTCCTTCGTTATTTCATCATCAATTAAGCAAGTAAAAGGTCTGAAGTTGATTCCAGGTGTGGCATTCACATTTGGAAGCTGTTGCTGTGAACCCAGAACATGCGGTCAAAGGAGCTCTCAATGCAAGCGAAACAGGGCATCCTTAGGCTGCAAAAAAAAAGAAAATCCATCAGAGAGATAGCAGGAACATTAGGAGTGGCCAAATCATCAGTTTGGTACATTCTGAGAAAAAAAGAACGCACTGGTGAGCTCTGCAACACAAAAAGGCCTGGACGTCCACGGAAGACAACAGTGGTGGATGATCGTAGGATCCTTTCCATGGTAAAGAAAAACCCCTTCACAACATCCAGCCAAATAATGAACACTCTCTAGGATGTAGGCATATCATTATCCAAGTCTACCATAAAGAGAAGACTTCACGAGAGCAAATACAGAGGGTTCACCACAAGGAGCAAACCATTCATAAGCCTCAAGAATAGAAAGGCCAGATTAGACTTTGCCAAACAATATCTAAAAAAGCCAGCCCAGTTCTGGAACAGCATTCTTTGGACAGATGAAACTAAGATCAACCTGTTCCAGAATGATGGTAAGAAAAAAGTATGGAGAAGGCTTGGAACAGCTCATGATCCGAAGCATACCACATCATCTGTAAAACACGGTGGAGGCAGTGTGATGGCATGGGCATGCATGGCTTACAATGGCACTGGGTCACTAGTGTTTATTGATGATGTGACAGAAGACAGAATCAGCCGGATGAATTCTGAAGTCTATAGGGATATATTGTCTGCTCAGATTCAGCCAAATTCAGCGAAGTTGATTGGACGGCGCTTCACTTTACAGATGGACAATGACATAAATCATACTGCGTAAGCAACCCAGGAGTTTTTTAAGGCAAAGAAGTGGAATATTCTGCAATGGTCGAGTCAATCACCTGATCTATACCCGATCGAGCATGCATTTCACTTGCTGAAGACAAAACTTAAGGCAGAAAGACCCACAAACAAACAACAACTGAAGACAGCTGCAGTAAAGGCCTGGCAAAGCATCACAAAGGAGGAAACCCAGCGTTTGGTGATGTCCATGCGTTCCAAACTTCAAGCAGTCATTGCCTGCAAAGGATTCTCGACAAAGTATTAAAAATGAACATTTTATTTATGATTGTGTTCATTTGACAATTACATTTGTGCCCCTGAAATAAGGGGACTGTGTATGAAAATGGTTGCAATTCCTAAACGTTTCATTCGATATTTTTGTTCAACCCTTAAATTACAGCTGAAAGTCTGCACTTCTATTGCATCTCGGTTGTTTCATTTCAAATCCATTGTGGTGGCGTACAGAGCCACAGTTATGAAAATTGTGTCAGTGTCCAATTATTTCCTGACCTAACTGTATTTCTGTAGCTTCACGTTATTTTTCTGTAGCTCTGTGTAAACATCTTTCTTTTGTTTCAATTGTTCACGGAGCATATCACAGTCATGCTTGGCATTTTTCAAGGCATCTTCAGGGCTGGTCAAGGGATCGACACTCACTGGTTCCGGCTCCGCTTCCCTGGGATGGTTGGTTGAGGGTTCCTCACTGTTGGCACCGGACAGACACTTTTTTGGGGTACACGACTTCTGCCTTGGGCCCTCTGGGTTATCGGTTATCCGCGGGACGAATTCTCCATTTTCTCTAGGCTGCAGGGCAACTCGGTCCCCCTTTTCCTCCACAGGATCTGCGGACGTGTCTGTTCCTTCCACGGTAAGTGAAGAACCGCTTTTCTTTTTCCGCCTTTTTTGTTTTGGATGACTCCGTCCCATCAGGAATACTGGGGTCTCCTTCTTTATTTGATACTTCAGCGGCTTCATTGTATACGCCAGGCTTTTCTTGCAGTTGCATTAGCTGACAGAAATATTTGGTGATCTGCTGCTCCCGCTCTTTCTCCTGCCGATCATATTTGTCATCATAGAGAGCAGTCTTTTTGGTTCGTGCCGAGTTCAGACACCCCCACCATTCTTGGGGTGTTTTGTGGGTGTGACTCGATTCGGGTTCCCCGTAAGAGATGTCTTCCTCTTTATTGGACTGGAAGGGCCACTCTTCCGTGGGGTAGGGTTCATTACAGGAACGCTGCATCTTGTCCTCCATTTTGGGGCTATCAGGTGTAATTTTATTCCTGACCTCAGGAGGTGCTATTGCAGCTGTTGCCACTGTATTTGCTAGACCCCCCAAATGTGGTAGTCCTACAGGTGGGCATATTTTGTTTGTAGAGGTCGTAGCTCTCACAGGCATATCTGTAGACTTTTTCTTTTTCTTTCCTTAGGTAAGTTTAACAATATCAGCAGTAATGTGCACGCATCCTCTCTCATTAGGTATACTGGATGTGCAGTTGCTAGGTAAAAACTTCTCTTTGCTTTACACCGTTTACTTGCTAGGTGCAATCCCTCCGCTTCAGCCTAATAATGTGGTTTTCTGCTTGAGTTCAGTAATTTTCAGTCTCAACTTTGGGTATTATGGCATTCACTCTTCACACTTTGGGTGCCTGTTTTACTCCCAAGATACATAGAAAGACTTTACTTGCAGGAAAAAAAAAATATTCTTTGCAGTGGAATATTTCTTTCACTCCCGGCAGGACGACTCAACACTCAGCAATTGGCTTTTGGATACCTTTTACACAGCTCAGCAATTCCTTTTTCCCCGGTAGGGCAATTTTACCCTCAGCACTTGTTTACTGAAAATTCCTCTGCTTCAGCACAGTCTTGCATCAATTTTCACACTTTTCTGCATATACTCCATTCACAGCTGGTAGTCCTATGCGGTGTGGCAGCCTTTACTTGCAGAATCAGTACCGCTCATGGGTCACCATCTGTATTCACTGCTTCAGCGAAACATTTGAAAACAACAAACACCTTTATCTTTTTTTTGTTTCAATTTTTTTATTTTTTTTCATTCGTGTACACAACATATAATAAACTTTGCTGTACATATATTTGGGGAACATTGATGTTTGTGTGGGATACAATAGACGTCGACTATCTATTTTCTTTATTTAGGTAGATGTGTATCTGAATGCGCTTATGGTTAGTTATTCACATGTTCCCACCTTTTGTGTTCTAGTGGGGAAGCCGCCGCTTCCTCATGTACCTCTGTTAGTGGTAAGATAGGGGGGAGTAAAGAGGAGAAGAAGAAAAAGAGAAAGGGGGGGGGCAGAGGGGGAAGGGGTGGGGAGTGTAGGGTGCCTCCTAGCTTTTTAAGTATCTTAGTTCCTTCTTTAGGGGTTTATTACACGCCTGGCCATATTTCCCATGTTTTATGGAACTTGTCCATTTTTTGGGCCAATTTTGCCGTAAGAAGTTCCATTGTTTTCATTTCTCTTACCCTGCGAAGCACGGTCTGTTTAGCGGGGGCATTTACCTTCTTCCACGCAGCTGCCACTGAGCAGCGTGCCGCTGTGAGCACGTGTCCCACCATCCTACGTTCTGCAATATCTAGATCGTCGATTGGTTTAGCCAGCATCATGGTCAGCGGGTCCACCTCAATCTCTACCCCCAGGTATTCTCGGATCAATGTTTTGATCACGATCCAGAACACCTGAATCTTTGGACAACTCCACCAGATATGAGCCATGTCTCCTCTTTGCCCGCATCCCCTCCAATGCAAATCTGGGGTCCCGGGGGAGATTTGGCTCAGCCTATTTGGGGTTAGGTACCAATGAAATATGATTTTATATATATTCTCTTTGATGGTAGTACAAATCGATGTTTTGGAAGCTGCCTCCCAGATATCCTCCCAGTCTTCCCTATCAATCTCTATATTTAGATCTTCTGCCCATTTGGACATATAACTATGTTGGGAACAGCCTGCTGATCGCACCAGGCTCAGATATATCTCCGAAATCAATCCTTTAGAATAGTACCCTTTCCTACACAGTCTTTCGAAATTTGTTAGTGGGTGGAAAGCTATTTGTTTGGAGACTGTTTGTAGGTAGTGTCTGATTTGCAGAAAGCCAAATATCGGTAGATTTACCGTTTGATGTTTTGTTTCCAGCGCCTGGATCGGTAAAAGCTTACCATTCCCGATGAAGTCCTCTGCTACCATCATCTTTAACTGTTTAAATTTACTAAGTCTCTGTGGGAACCAGCCGGGGGGGAATTCTGGATTACTAAATATGGGTGTTAATAATGAGGGATGAGCCGTCAAGCCATATTTTTCTTTATTTTTGGTCCATATTCTCCATGTACATTTCATTGCTCCCAGTTTTAATGTGTCCGAGAAGGTCTCCCTGCCCCGCACAGTCCACATGGTGGCCGAGAGTGAGAGAGGTCTCGCATAAGTAGACTCTATCCTTGTCCAGCAGCTATTCACTGGGTCATTGTTCCACATTATCGCTTGTTTGAGTTGGGCCGCCAAATAGTATTTAATGATATCAGGGGCTGCCAGGCCTCCGCATTCTTTTGGTGCCAGCATTATAGTTCTAGCTACTCTTGGTCTTTTGTTTTGCCAAATAAATTGAAAAATTCTATTTTGCATATTTTTTAATTCCGACCTTGGGATATCGATTGGGAGCGTCTGGAAGTAATACAGAAGTCTCGGTAGGATATTCATTTTGACCGTGACTATCCTGCCTAGCCAAGATATCTGGTATTCATTCCAGCTCTGTAGATCTTTTTTTAGCCTCTCGAATAAGGGCGGGTAATTATATTGGTATAGTAATTTGTACTCCCGTGCTATTTGAATTCCCAAGTATTTGATTTTGGTGGAGCTCCATTTATAATTGAAGCTTGTTTGTAGCAGTTTTGCCTCGGGATTAGGTAGAGATATATTTAGTGCTTCCGACTTATCCATATTGATTTTATACCCCGAGATTGTGCTAAATTTGGCTAGCTGCGAGTGTAGATTCGGGAGCGAAGTCAAGGGGTTGGCTAGAGTTAGGATAATGTTGTCAGCAAAAAGGGATATTTTGTAATCCGTACCTCCAATTGTAATACCATTTATATTTTTGTCCTCTCTAATTGTTGTTGCCAAGGGTTCGATGGAGAGGGCAAATAGAAGCGGAGACAAGGGGCATCCCTGCCGAGTACCATTCTTAATGTTTATAGGGTTCGAGTCTCCTCCTGGGAGCTTCATTACGGCCGTGGGAGTTTTATATACGGCTCTGATCCCCTCCAGGTATGGGCCCGTGAATCTGAATTTGATTAGTGTTTGGTCCAGAAAGTCCCACCTGATCCTGTCAAACGCCTTTTCCGTGTCTAGACTTAACAGGATGGCTTTCGTGGCTGAGAGATGTATATGGTCGATTATGTTAATGATTTTCCTCGTATTGTCTTAGGCTTGTCTGCCGGAAATAAACCCGACTTGATCCATGTGGATTAGGCTTGGGAGAATGGGGGTTAACCTATTAGCTAAAATTTTGCTGAAAAGTTTCAGGTCCAAATTAAGGAGGGCCACACTGTAGTGGGTCTCTCCCTTCCTTTGGTATGACTGCCAGATTGGCTCTAGACATGGATGCTGGGATAGCTGTCCCTCCAGAAACTCATTAAACATATCCAGTAGGCATGGGGCCAAAATCGATTTGAATTTTTTATAATATTGATTTGAGAACCCACCTGGGCATGGCGTTTTGCTAGGTTTTAGTTGGGAGATGGCTTCTAATAACTCTTCCTGCGAAATTTCTAATATTTAGTTCTGATAGGTCATCTTCCGAGAGGTTTGGAAGTTTACATGATGCTAAGTATTTAGTTATAGCTTCCTCATTTGAAAATCTGCTTTTGGGAAAATTTAAATTATATAGTTTGGAGTAGAAGTCTGAGAATTCGGCTGCTATCTGTTTTTCACAATACGTTTTGGTGCCCGCCTTTGTTTGTATAACTGTTATTTGGGATTTGGTTCTCAGACCTCTTAATTTGGAAGCTAATAACCGGTCGGCCTTATTCCCTTTGTCATAATATTTTTGCTTGGTCCACCGCAACGCTCTCTCCACTTCGTCTATTTGTATCTGTCTAAAATCAGATCTGGCTTTGTCCAGTACTTTGCGTAGTTGTTTTGAGGGATTAGCTTTATGTTTATGTTCTAGGATTTTGACTTTCTCCGCTAGTTCGTCGTACAATTTCTGTTTTTGTTTTTTCTTGTATGATGCTATGGAAATGATATTCCCTCGGATCGTGGCCTTATGAGCCTCCCATAGCATCCGTGATGACTCCACGGAGCCCTTATTCAGAGCAAAGTATTCTCTGAGCTTTTGCTTAATCTCTATCTCTACGTCTATTTGGTTTAACAGAGAATCGTTCAGTTTCCAATTATATTGGTTATATTTATAGAAGGGGAGGGAGAGTGTCAGTGATACCGGAGCATGGTCCGACCATGATATAGATCCTATGTCTGACTGGGAGGTAGCCTGGAAGATATCTTTGGTGCCCAGAAAATAATCAATCCTTGAATACGTAGGTCTGGTGTGGGGGAGAAAAATAAGAATAGTCCCGCTGGCCCTGATGCTGTGCCCGCCAAATATCTATCAATGAAAACTCTTTTAATATATTCCGGAACTCTTTGGCATTTTTTGCCGTAGAGCGTGGATGTGGGGTTCCCAGTGGGCTCGCCCTATCTTGGTCAGGTTCTACTAGCATGTTGAGATCCCCTGCTAACAGCAGTGTAGTTCTTGGTTGGGGGGCCAACTTGTCGCATAGGTCTTTCAAAAAGCCGGCCTGGCCTTCGTTTGGGGCATAAATATTAAAAAGGGTAATCTCCACATCCGACAGTGTTCCCTGCAAAATGAGAATCTACCCTCTGGGTCTGAGGTCTGTTTTTTTAGTGTGAACTTAACGTTTTGTCCAAATAGAATAGCTACTCCCTTTTTTTGGTGGGGCCGGATGCATAATATGCCTGAGGGTAGAATCTCTGAAAGGTGTTAGGGGGTGATACCGTATTAAAGTGTGTTTCCTGTAAGAACAACACATCCCCTTTTGTCTTTTTAAGTTCTTGTAGAGCGAGTTTTCTTTTAATTGCTGAATTGAGTCCCCTAACATTGAGGGACACTAGTTTAAGTGTTGTGTGTGGGGTCATTCTTAAATGTGTAATGTCTCGGGGAGCCTGCCTTTCCCTCCACTTTCCCAAGGTGGTGGGGGTCTCCGCAGACATACCTTGTCCTGGTGGATGTGTGGTGTTGCCGTTGGTTCCTGTCATCTGGGGTTTTTGTTTGCCCTTGACCGTGCTTGCCCCTGCTGGTTATGTATGAATAAGGGAACAAGTTTATGCGTGGATTTACCTTAGTCTTTCTTGCAATTAATACCTGGTAGGCGTGGGTGCTAATTCTGAGATAGCATTTGCTTTTCCGTTTGCGGGTGGAGGTGATTGGGGGGTGTGGAGGAGTAGGGGGGGGGGTGGGAAAAGAAAAGAGTGAGAAAGAGGGAGAAGAAGAGAAAAGAGTGGGCTGTCGAAGAGCCCAATTTTGGGGACCCTCATCTCTCTAGAGATAAAGGTGGTGGGCCTAATGTCTCTGGGAGACTTCCCTGAGCACCGCCTTCCGAAAGCCATCTGGAAGGCTGGAGAACCCTCCTGTAAAAGTTAAACATTCTACCCAATCTTATATAGTCCTATATAAACTGAATTAACCTCATAACTTCCCGGTTGCACCTATTAAACTTTTCACTCAATGTCAATTTGTTAGTGTGTCTTATAGTCTTTTTCTTAACAGGTAAGTGGTGTGTTTGTCTACCTGGGGGGGGAGAGGTTATGTTGGCGAGAGGGGGGGAAGAGGGAGTGGAGACGGGGTGAGGGAAGGTGGGAGGGGGATGATGTGGTGGGAGGGGGGAGAGAGGGGGGAGGGTGGGAGGGGCGGGAAGTGGGGGGGGGAGGTCTCGTCTGACTATAATCTCCTTGGCTCCCCTCAGAGATTTTTTCATCTCTCTGATATTAACCTGTACTTCTTTCGGTTTTCCTTAACCATAGGTGTCTGTGTCTCATGGTCTGTTATTACCTTGGTTATTTGAGACTATTAACCCAGTGTTGAGTGCGACACTAGGTGGTGCTGTTCTACCAGGCTATTCTGTACTTGCTGGATATCTATCCATTTGAATAGGTCTGACACAACCTTTCAGGGTGCAGAGGCAAACATATAAAAACACTTTAACTGTATAGCATTAACCTGTTAAAAATATAACTTGCTTGAACGTTTCACTTATAACTCCCATATGCTGTATAGTGATTTTAACAAAACTTGGGGTATAACCTGAGCCCTCACATGTCCCCTTTGCTGACTGTCGTTTGATACTCCTGACACAGCACCTGAGTCCATCTCGGCTCCGCCCGTCCGCCCCTCCGCGGACTCGCCCGGAGAGGAGGGGGGGGGCAGAGGGGCAACTCCCCTCATCCCCTAGCCACCCCCCGCCCCTCACGTCCGGCAACCAGTTCCAAGATTTTCTGGCAGCAGCCTGGGTCTATATCTGCGTGTCTTGGTCTCCGCCTGGATTTCCTCTCATCGAGTCGGGGGGGCCTCTGCTTCTTTCCTGTGCTGGGAGGCTGCGAGCGCTGCAGCTCTAAGGGCGAGTGCCCTTGTCAAGTTCAGGTAAGTGTGGGCTCATCAACGGGCGTGGATGGGTACAGTTTATCCTCCGTGTTTCCCGGAGGTTCAAGAGGGGGGGGGCAGTGGGGGACGCCAACGTGCAGACTCCGACGGGTAAGCCCTTTGCCTCTCACTCCTCTCCTGTTTGGTTCCGTTGAGTGGCAATTCTCTGTGAGGCTCGCTGTCCTCTCTCTGCTGGTCTTTGGTCTTGATCCCCGTCTGCGTCTTCAGGGGCAGAGCCTCCATTCATGTGTGGGATACCCAGCCCCCTCAGGAATCGTGGTATCTCTTCCGGGTATGAAAATGTGTGGAACTTACCCCCTGCCTGGACAACAATTTTAAATGGGAATCCCCACCGATATTTTATCTTATTGTCTCTCAGTTTCAGTGTGAGGGATTTGAGCTCTTTCCTGCGTTCCACTGTGAGCCTTGAGAGGTCACTGTAGATTTCAATGTGCACATTGCGGAACTGCAGGTTACCTTTCTCCCTACTAGCCGTCAATATTCTCTCCTTTGTGGAGTAGTAATGGAACCTGACCAGTATGTCTCTGGTCCTCTTGGGGTCCGCTGACTTAGGTCCCGGGGCCCTGTGGGCTCTGTCCATCTCTAATTTTTCAGGGATCAAGTCAGGCACCAGGTGCATAAAGAGGTCTGACAGGTATGGGCGCAGCTAGTCCATTTCCACTGACTCTGGGACGTACCTTAGTCTCAGGTTCTGCCTCCGGTCGCGGTTTTCCTGGTCCTCGGCACTCTCCCTGAGCCCCCTGATTTCCCAGTGCAAGCGGTTGATCTCATCCTCCGCGGAGGATTGGGCCTGCTCGAGGGTTTCCACTTTATGTGCTAGTGTGTCTGTTTTGGCTGTTAGGAGGTTCATGTCCGCCCGCAGGGTGTTAACCGCTTTTGCCAAGTCATCTTGAAATTCCTTCCTCATTTTAAAGAAGAGGTTTTCAAGGTATGTTTTATTTATGTCTATATTTACTGTGCCGTGCTCCTGCATTCCGCTCGGGTCTTCCCTCGTGTTAGCTGAGCCGCCATCTTGGGAGGTCTCACAGCTCCCCGTGGCCCGCTGACTCAGAGGGAAGTAGCTCGTCACGGGGGTCTGAGCTGCTTTTTTGTTCTTGCCGCTCATGCTGGCTGCCTTCCCCTTGCCTTCGGTGTGGTCTCTGGGGTTATGATCACTCGATTGGGGCTATTTGTCTGGGTTATTCAGAGGAGGGCTCCGGAGCTCAGTCCTCAAGCCTCCATCAGCGGTGACGTCACCAGAAGTCTCCCTAAAAGCCTATATCTTTTAAGGGCTAACTTACTTCTTGAACCCTGACTACGGCTGGAAGGCAAAACCCCTATTTCAATGACCATATTACACTTTATTGTGATAGGCAAGTAAGGTTTACCTGCTTCAGCAGTCTCTCTCTCTCTCCTCTTGGGATTGGGGAAAAGAGTCCGTCTGTGGTTTTGTGGCTTTCAGTGCAGTGTAGATTTCCTGCCTGGATGTGTATCCCTTTAATTCTGGTCTCTGCTGCATGAGATCTTCTTTGTTTATATTGCTCAGGCTGTTTGTAGGCAAAAAGCACAAAAAAAATTCACAGGCAATCTCCGGACCCCCTTTTAACTTCAAGAACCACCTCTCATCCCACTTCTAACACCATATTTTAAGAGGACATGCGCAGAGGTATGCAAGGGAGACTTTTTTAAGGTGAAATTAAATAAGGCTTTTATTGCACAAGTTTCTTTAACATAAGAAAATCATCCAAACATATGCAAATAAGGGGTCAAACAAAGCTTCTGTTCCACTTGGGAGTATTTCTAGTGAAACCTATGCAGTCCACATCTCCCTTTAGATTAGCATGTCTCCCAGCCCCAAACATATATCTTGATATGTACAGATATACAAAAAGTCTTATAAATGAAAGTCTTATCTGTTTCTTGTAGTTGGAGGGGAAGTCTTCTCTGTTCCTGGGTTGCTGCCTTTTCCTCAGGCTATATCAACATTCAGGTTTAGAGGTGCTTTCCCCTGTGTCTTGCAGGCAGCGTGCAGTTTCTTCTGGCAGGCTCAAGACATCTGTTCCTATGGTCAGTCCCACAATTTGTGAGACTCAGGAAAAATCTCACTTCCTGTCTCAAAGGCAGGCTTTTCTAACAAATCTAATCAGCCAGCTGGTGTTGGTTAATTGACTACCAGCAGTTAACCACCACACTGCTGGATTAGAGGCACATTTTCTGAACAGGGATAAATCCCCTGTTACAATGCCTATATATTAAGAGTAAGGAAATTAATATTAGACAGGAGATGACACTTGGGGGGTGTAATCCTGGGCTTTGAAATGCTTAGCAGGATTCAAAGGTCTTAACCTCTTGTTAGCAGGAAAGACCAAATAATTTGTTAGCCCTTCTGTGCTAATTGAAGCCCCAATATCCTTAGATCAAAAGGGTCCCTTTGGCCTAGCTAGACTGAGCAGCATTCAGGAAGAAAACAGGATGACATATGCTAAGTAGCAAGTGGCCAGGTGGGGAAGATGACATTTCTGTTGCACATGCTCTGTGCAAACCATGAAGCCACTTTTGCCAGTAGTTCCTATCATGGGCAGAACAGGGATTGGTGGGTTAAATGTTCCCACAGAGGGGATTGGGCTCGCATGTTAGGGATAGGACTGTGAACCCTATAAGACTGCCCGCCGAGCTATCCCCTGGGTGATTCATGACATATCCAAGCTTTCCACAGGATTCTGTTCAAGTACAGCGGTAGCAGTTCAATGACGCAAGGGGTTAACAACATCGTAACTAAGGATTTACCCATACGTCAGGAATTCGTTAGTCCTGGAGACTCCCTAACGAACTACTATGAACTTTCTTCATTTGGTCGAGTTATTAGGTTGGCAATTTGCGACCTAGCCAAAGGAACTTTAGCTTTCGTGCAAAGGACAATTAATTTCGTTTCCCCATCCCAGTAAGTGTTATATTAAGTGTATTCTGAGGTTGTCGTGTGTTTGTCTATCATGGAAATAAATGACAATTTATTTTGCCCTCCTTGTTGCGTTCAATCGAGAATCCCAAAAATATAAAAGTTGATAAGTTCTGGTCCACCATGACAGTTGGGCACTCATCTTTTTGTAGGCAGACTGTGTGGCGACAGTTGCAGAGCGTTTAAGAATGGCCCTTTGAGTTTTCTGCTCTTGAAGCTGTCTTTCTGTACTTTTTCCACTCAATGGAGTTGCTAGTTCAGCCTCTTTGGGATTGAGTTGCAATTCCACATCCACTTCCAGGGAATGTCCTATCTTTTCAGCTTCATCAGCTAAGGATTCTCCTGGTTTTGATTCTGCACGTATACCTTTTTTTATTGCCTGTTGGGTGGCTGAAGGTTTAGCTAGTGCTTGTTTAGGTGGTTCAAACTTTGCAATCTTGTTTTTCAGATGAGCTGTGTTCCCAGCTTTCACTGTACCCTTGTCTTCATGGGTTTTAGTTGCTGTGGGATACTGACGCTTGGGCAGGGTCAATAACTTTCCTTGTAGTACTGTAATCTCATCCGCGAGAGATCCCTGTTTCTTGAGTGCATCCTGTAATTCTCCTCTCAGGGTATTCATCTCCTCACTGTGCTTTCTCTGAGCTTGCTTCCATGTCTTCTTCATTATATTGTGAAGCACTGTCATCATTGAAGCCTTTGCTGTATGTATTATATAGTATATGCAAGTGATCCAATGCTAGGTAAAAAACATCTCTAAATCATCATTGAAGCCTTTGCTGTGTGTATTATATAGTATATGCAAGTGATCCAATGCTAGGTAAAAACCATCTCTAAATCATCATTGAAGCCTTTGCTGTGTGTATTATATAGTATATGCAAGTGATCCAATGCTAGGTAAAAACCATCTCTAAATCATCATTGAAGCTTTTGCTGTGTGTATTATATAGTATATGCAAGTGATCCAATGCTAGGTAAAAACCATCTCTAAATCATCATTGAAGCCTTTGCTGTGTGTATTATATAGTATATGCAAGTGATCCAATGCTAGGTAAAAACCATATTTGAATGCTGTTTTCTGTCTACCCCTAATCAAATTAAGTGTTGCCACCTAGGCAGGGAACACCCTGTGTAGAAAACCATTTGTTTGAATGTGCCTCAGATGTGCTAATTAAGCAGACAGAACAACACTGTCAGGTGACTTTTTAGGCCTATATAAACCCAGTCAGAACAGCTAGTCTGCTTGCAGCCCATATCCAAGTGGCCCATTATAAGTGGCATGACTACTGAACAACTGAAGTTTAAAAGGAAGGTCAAAAGAAGTGAGGAAGAAGTGGACACCCCATCTGGCCCTTATTCCTGCATTTGAACTACGCTGGAAAGGAGGATATCATCAATACCAGACTGTATCATTACTGCTGTGATGCTGCCTTTACCATTTATATTTGCAATTACTTCACTTCTCAAATTATGCACTTCTTTTTACCAGCCTCAGTATGTCTCTAACTCCATTCATATATCTCCATCTCTCCTTCCTTCACCACTTCTCTGTTCACATGAACTCTTTTCTTACCTGCGTCCTCTGACACCACACAGCTATATCCCCTGCACAAAAAACAACCTTACAAATCATCCTCACACATCCTCTTTCTATCCATGCTTCTCCTCCTTGCTTCTGGGGATATCTCTCCCAATCCTGGTCCCTGTCTTATTCCTACATGCGCTCGTCCTCACCTGCCAACTGCAACCTCTACTCCTTCTGGTGTCAACCCCTCCAACCTCATACCCATCCCCTGCCACCCTCCCTCCTCTCTCCCTTTCTCCTGTGCCCTTTGGAATGCTCGCTCCCTCTCTAACAAGTTCCTCTCTGTGCATGATTTCTTTCTCTCTCACCACTCCCTGCTTCTCTTTGCTATAACTGAGACCTGGCTCACTCAGTCTGACTCTGCTCTGGAAGCTGCCCTCTCCTATGGTGGCCTTTCCTTCTCCCACACTCCGCGCACTGATGGCAGGGGTGGAGGCATGGGGCTCCTGCTCTCCTCTCTCTGTCGTTACCGAACCCTTCCTATTCCTCCCTCTCTTGCTTTTTCCTCCTTTGAGGCTCACACTGTCCAGATTTTCTCTCCTCGCCCTGTTCATGTAGCGGTCATCTATCGCCCACCTACCTCTACTCATCCCCCTTCTGCCTTTCTCTCTCACTTTGAATCCTGGCTCTCTTTCTTCCTCTCCTCAGACTCCCCTGTTCTTCTCCTTGGGGACTTCAATTGCCACATTGATGACCCCTCTCTCCCTTGGGCTTCCCGCTTTCTTTCTCTAACCTCTTCTTTTGGCCTTCAACAGTGGACTGCAGCCAGCACCCACAAGGATGGCCACTACTTAGACCTGGTTTTCACTAAGAACTTCTCTCTCTCCGATTTCTCCATTTCCCCTTTTCCTCTCTCTGACCATCATCTCATCTCATTCTCTCTATCTCGCTTCTCCCCTTCTCCACCTCCATCTACACCCCGGTTCTGCAGAAACCTGCGCTCTATTCACTTACCTGACTTTGAGTCCACTTTACGCTCCTCCCTCTCCTCTCTCAGCTCTGCTACAGACCCCGACAACCTGGTCAGGAACTACAACTCTGTCTTGTCCTCCTCTCTTGATCTACATGCCCCACTTTCTCTCTGACGCACTCGCCCTTCTAACCCTAGACCCTGGCTAAATTCCCACACACGCATGCTGCATTCCTCCACTCGTTCCTCTGAATGCCTCTGGAGGAAGTCTCACACTCTCGCAGACTTCCTTCACTACAAATTTATGCTATCCTGTTTCAACTCTGCCCTCTCGCAAGCTAAACAAGCCTACTTTTCTGCACTAATCAACATGCACAAGTCTAACCCACGCCAACTGTTCTCTGTCATTGATACTCTACTCAAACCACCCTCAGCTGCCTCTCCTTCCTCCATCTCCGCTCAGGACTTTGCTGACTATTTTAAGGAAAGGTGGAATCCATACGTCAGAACATCCCCTCTGTTTCTTCTTCCAATCCTACACCTCTTCCTATCTCTCCTCCTGCCTTCCTTGACTCATTTTCCACTGTCTCAGAGGAGGATGTGTCGCTGTTGATCGCCACTTCTCCCTCTACCACTTGCCCTCTTGACCCCATTCCCTCCCATCTCCTAAAACCTCTTGCTCCTACTATAATCCCTACGGTCACACACATTTTTTAATTCCTCCCTCTGCTCTGGAACCTTTCCATCCTCCTTCAAACATGCAACAGTCATACCATTACTCAAAAACAGCAAGCTTGACCCTACCTGTCTTTCTAACTATCGACCTGTCTCCCTCCTGCCTTTTGCCTCTAGACTCCTTGAACGTCTTGTATTCTATCGCTTGCTCCATTTTCTCAACACCTATTCTCTCCTAGACCCTCTACAATCTGGCTTCCGCACTGCTCACTCCACGGAAACAGCCCTCACTAAAATAACTGACGACCTCCATGCTGCCAAAGACAGAGGTCATTACACTCTGCTCATATTACTCGACCTCTCTGCAGCATTTGACACCGTGGACCACCCTCTTCTCCTTCACATTCTCCATACTCTTGGTATTCGGAACAAAGCTCTATCCTGGATCTCATCCTACCTCTCCCATCGTACTTTCAGTGTCTCTTCTGCTAACACCTCCTCCTCCTCTATTGATCTCTCTGTGGGGGTACCCCAGGGCTCTGTCCTGGGACATCTTCTCTTTTCTCTGTACACACTCTCTCTAGGTGACCTAATAACATCTTTTGGGTTTAAATATCACCTCTATGCTGACGACACACAAATATACTTTTCAACACCTGACCTTACACCTGCTATACAGACCAAAGTTTCTGAATGTCTCTCTGCTATATCATCCTAGATGGCCCTCCGTCGCCTTAAACTCAACATGGCTAAAACAGAGCTCCTCATACTTCCTCCCAAACCTGGCCCTACTACCTCCTTCCACATTACTGTTGGAACTACGATCATCCACCCAGTAGCCCAAGCACGCTGCCTAAGGGTCACACTCGACTCCTCTCTCACATTCGCCCCTCACATTCAAAACATTTCTAAAACTTGTCGCTTTTTCCTCCGCAATATAACAAAGATACGCCCTTTCCTCTGTTGCTCGACTGCTAAAACTCTGACTCAGGCCCTCATTCTCTCCCGTCTTGATTACTGTAACCTCCTGCTTTCCGGCCTTCCTGCCTCTCACCTGTCTCCCCTACAATCTATCCTAAATGCTGCTGCCAGAATCACTCTACTCTTTCCTAGATCTGTCTCAGCATCTCCCCTCCTGAAATCCCTCTCCTGGCTTCCAATCAAATCCCGCATCTCACACTCCATTCTTCTCCTCACTTTTAAAGCTTTACACTCTTCTGCCCCTCCTTACATCTCAGCCCTAATTTCTCGCTATGCACCATCCCGACTCCTGCGTTCTGCTCAAGGATGTCTTCTTTCTACCCCCTTTGTGTCTAAAGCCCTCTCCCGCCTTAAACCTTTTTCACTGACTGCCCCACACCTCTGGAATGCCCTTCCCCTCAGTACCCGACTAGCACCCTCTCTATCCACCTTTAAGACCCACCTTAAGACACACTTGCTTAAAGAAGCATACGAATAGCACTGTGGATATTCTGAACACATGATACATAAAGCTTGGCCCCCTGCAGACGCACTTACCAGAACTCCCTCCTCCTGTCTCTGTACGTTCTCCCTACCTACCAATTCGATTGTAAGCTCCTTGGGGCAGGGACTCCTCTTCCTTAATGTTATGTTTGTCTAAAGCACTTATTCCCATGATCTGTTATTTATATTATCTGTTATTTATTCGATTACCACATGTATTACTACTGTGAAGCGCTATGTACATTAATGGCGCTATATAAATAAAGACATACAATACAATACTGTGAATTTTTTTGCTCGGGCCGCAGCTACTTGTCTCAGTTTCTGGACCTTCTTGTGCTCCCTCGTGTACTGAGTCACCTGGGCTCTAAGCTTGGCCTCTAGCGATGCTTTGGTGATAGTCAGGGTAGCCTTCAGTTTCTCATGCTGCTTTGCAGGGACAAACTGGGTAATCAGACGTTCCTGCAGCACTTGTACTTCTTTAGCAGCCTGCAGATTTTCTTCCTGCAGAGTTTGCTACTTCTCCTCTTGATTCTGGAGGTACGTACGCAGACCTTGCAGTTGGTTCTGCAGTCGGTGCTCTGCTTCAAACTTCTCATCTTCCAAAAGTTTCTTTATTTTTTCAAGCTCGTACAGCTTTTTATTCTTTTCATTGACGTGGTCTGTCAAATCAGAATTTTCTTCTTTCAGTCTTAAATTTTCTCTTTTTGCAGTCTCTGTAAGATTCAAGGCCTCCTTGTAGTCCTCGTCCCATTTACTCACTTCTGCTTTGAGACTCCCGGTCTCCTGGCGTGAGACTTCCATCTCTAGGTTGAGGGTCTGAAGCTCCATGTGAGAGACTTTGAGGATAGTTTTTTGAGAAATGTTCAGCTCCTCAGCTCCTCAGCGAGACTGTAAAGTTCCTTTTTAGAGACTTTGAGTTCTGTGTGGCAACTGCTGATCTCTTGGTGTGAGGCAACCAGTGCTATGCGGAGAGTATGAACCTCCTTCTGGGATATGTCCACCTCTGTCTGGACACTGTTGACCTTCTGGTGTGAGGCATTTAGTTCTATGCGGAGAGTGTGAACCTCATTTTGAGGAGACTTCCACCTTTCTATGATGATTGCGAACCTCTTGCTGAGAGAGACTAATCTCTTTCAGTGCCTCTTCTGTTTTAGATTAGTAATCATTCGGTCAGACTTGCTCTGTTTTTCCACCATGGCGGTATTAGTAGCGTTTGCAGTATCTAGCTCAGTCTTGAGATTGTCCAATTCGGTCTTGGCCAAAGAGTAAATTGTGAGCACATTCTTCTGTAGCTCAACGTTATTTTTCTGTAGCTCTGCGTAATCATTTTTCTTCAGTTTCAATTGTTCACGGAGCATATCACAGTTATGCCTGGCAGTTTTCAGGGCATCTTCAGGGCTGGTCAAGGGCTTGTCACTCATTGGTTCCGACTCTGCTTCCCTGGTATGGTTGGTTGAGGGTTTCTCACTATTAGCACCGGACAGGCACTTCTCTGGGGTACACGACTTCTGCCTTGGGCCCTCTGGATATTCTGTCATCCACGGGATAAATTGTCCATTTTCTCTGGGCTGCAGGGCATCTCGGACCCCCTTTTTCTCCACAGGATCTGAGGACATGTCTGTTGCTTCCATGGTAAGTGAAAACACATTTTTCTTTTTCCGCCTTTATGTTTTGGACAACTCCATTCCATGAGGGATACTGGGGTCTCTAATCTTTATTTTATTTTTTTTTCAACTTATTTTTTTTTTTATTGAAAACTTACATGGTTTACAGACATGTACATTTATATTAAGAAAGATATTCCAACCAGTGTCAATCGTCCATGTTTAATTGCCTTCAACAGGTGGTTACAAGACATACGGGGTAGACAAACCGACAAACACAAATCACAAACCCAAGGAGAAGGGGGTAGGAGTGATAGGAGGGGGGGGGGGGGGTCTTTCCGCTGTGGTTCCGCTGGGCACTCTTTGTCTACTGGCCCAGCACATTCTGGGAGACCAGATTTATCCCCGGCGACACCCGTGTCCCGTCCACGGGGCTTTGTCTGGTTCTAACTAGGGATTCCTAGCCTGTCCGGTCCGTCTATTCCTCCGCAACTTCCTTCAAGGAGAACACATTCACCTCTATCATTGCCATATCGTGGACCTTTCTACCCCCGGTATATCTGTCTGGGCCAACCAAGGCGTCCAGACTTTTAGATAATTTGCGCCAGTATCGTTGACCAAACTCGTCAATTTCTCCATATGGCATACTGTCCAAATTCTATTCCGAATTTTAGCAATCACTGGGATCTCATTTTGCTTCCATCGTGCTGCGATCTCCCCCCTTACCGCCGTCGCAAAGTGTGTCACTAACTTATTTTCCTTTTTGGAGAGGCCCGGGTGTGGTCTGTTTAAGAGGAACATCCACGGGTCTAGCGGGATGTGTTTGTCCAGGATCCTATTAAGCCAATCTTTAATTGAATCCCAGACCGTGACTATTTTGGGGCAAGACCACAACATGTGCAACAAGTCTGCTTGCTATCCACATTGTCTTGGACACAATGGGGAGTAACTGGGTAGAAATTTAGCCAATTTTGTGGGGGTGTGGTACCACCTCATCATAACTTTATATGCGTTCTCCCTTAAGGTTGTGCACATGGAACTTTTGGAAACTGCCATGAGAATGTTCGTCCACTCCTCTAACTCCAACACCTCTCCTAAATCCGTTTCCCATTTGGCCATATAACCCAATTTTTCCGAACCGGTCACTTCCTTGTACAACTGTGATGTAAGTCCCTTTGTGGTCGTCCCTGAGCGACAGAGCTTTTCGAAGTTCGTTAAGTGGTTTAGGGACTGTTGAGCCTGATAGAATGCTCTGACCTGGAGGTATCTAGAGAATTCAGCATTGGGGATATTTTTGTCAGATTTGAGGATATCAAATGTTTGTATGCCTCTTCTGCCATCCAGGTCTACTAGTCGATTAATGTGTTTTTGTTTCCAGATAATGAAGTCTGCAGTGTTCAGTCCTGGAGCAAACATTGGGTTCTTCCATAATGGGGTCATTCCCAATAATTTGTGGGTCAATTTGCATTTGAGCCTGGTGGCTTCCCACACCGAGAGCGAGTTGGTCATTGAGGATAGTGGCATTTTGGTGCCTAACCGCACCTTTTTGGGGAGCCAGATTAAATGCCCTAGCTCGACCGGGGAGCAGAGCTCCTTTTCCAGAGCGACCCATCTCTTCGAGTCTGGGTTGGTGTGCCATTGCACAATTTGGCATAATTGAGCCCCTTTGTAATAGGACAACAAGCAAGGTACCGCTAGCCCACCTGCCCCTGTCTGCCTGCGCAGTATCTACTTGCCCACTCTCGCTCTCTTCCCTCCCCAGATAAATGTATCTATCTCAGAGATAGAGAGGGAATCCTTCAACCTTAGTGGCACCGGGAGGGTTTGATAGAGATAGAGGAGGCGCGGTAGCAGATTCATCTTAATGCAGTGGATCTTCCCTATCCATGAAATTTTGTAAGTGGCCCATCTCTTAATGTCCCCTCTCAGGGTGTGCATCAGTTTGGGGTAATTTGCTTGATACAACAATTTGGATGCTTTGGTTACATTAACCCCTAGATATCTAATTTGCTGCTGCTGCCAATTAAAGTTGAAGTTGAGGGTGATCAGGTTCTCCATATGTTTAGGTAAATTTATATTCATGGCCTCTGATTTAGATTGGTTGATTTTAAATCCGGAGATCCTGTTGAATCTCCCCAACAAGTCGAACAAGTTTGGCAGAGAGGTAAGAGGTCTAGTTATTGTCAGGAAAACATTATCTGCATATAGTGCCACCTTATGCGACTGGCTTCCAATGACAATACCTGTGATATCTTCGCTATCTCGTATCTGAGCAGCCAAGGGCTCCATACACAGTGCAAAGAGGAGGGGGGAGAGCGGGCAGCCCTGCCGTGTTCCGCTCCTAATTTGGAAGGGGTCTAACTGCCGACCGGTCTCACTGCTAAGCACGGACTATTAGATCGTAGCCAAAGCGCTCTCGCTGAGGCTCAAGTCAGTGCTGGCAGAGGTGATTCACCCCGACCAGTCCTATACTGTCCCGGGCCGGAGTATTCATGACAACATTTTTCTGGTCTGGGACCTGCTACATCACGCGCAGAGGACTGGTCTGTCACTCGACCTCCTGTCCCTAGATCAGGAGAAGGCATTTGACAGGGTAGATCACCGTTACCTCATGCAGACCCTGCGGGAGTTTGGCTTCGGCCCACAATTTGTGGGCTTTTTCCAGACGCTGTACGCCTCTGCAGAGTGTCTTGTGAAGATCAATTGGTCCCTGATGGCACCTTTTGTGTTTGGTCGGGGAGAACATCAAGGGTGCCCCCTCTCTGGGCAACTGTACACGCTGGCCATTGAGCCCTTCCTCTGCCTACTGAGGAGGCTCACCGGGCTGGTGCTGCGGGATCCCGACATGCGGGTAGTCCTGTCGGCTTATGCCGATGACGTGCTCCTCGTGGCCCCGGACCTAGATGATCTAGAGCGGGCGCAAGCGGGCCAAGAGGTCTACACCGCGGCCTCTTCTGTTCGGATCAACTGGTCTAAGTGCTCCGGCATTTTGGTGGGTCCCTTACAGGTGGACTCTTTGCCCCCCACGTTTCATAATGTCTCATGGGGGAGTGATACTCTCAAATATCTGGGAGTCTACCTGTCTGCTGCGGAGAACCCGGCCCCAGAAAACTTCAGTGATCTTGAGGAATGAATCATTGCTCGTCTGGGGTCTTGGGTGTATCTGTCGAAAATGCTTTCCCTCGGGGGAAGAACCCTGGTGTCAACCAGCTGGTGGCCAGTCAGCTATGGCACCGGCTGATAGCCATGGGTCCGACCCCCGAAATTATCAACAAGATCCAGAGGAAGTTGATGGATTTTCTCTGGATGGGGAAGCATTGATGGGGAGCTAAGATCGCCATTTGTAAAACCAGGAAGCAGTATTTGGAGATGGGGGTCCCAACGAACATCGTGGCCATGTTCCGGGCGCTGGTGCACTCCCGCATCCAAGCGGAGTATACGTACGCCGAGTCCACTGGGACGGTTTCGGAGTTTACCTCCCATGATAGCCATGGGTCCGACCCCCGAATTTATCAACAAGATCCAGAGGAGGTTGATGGATTTTCTCTGGATGGGGAAGCATTGGGTCTCTGCGGGAGTTGCGTGCCTTCCTTTGGAGGAGGGTGGACAGGGAGTGGTGTGTGTCCGCTCCCAGTTACATACTTTCCGCCTCCAATACCTGCAGAGATACCTATTCGCAGATCCGTCTCCGCAGTGGTGCCAGCTGGCAACCAGTTTCTTTCGCCAACTGCGCAATATGAGGTATGACTGGCAACTGTTTATCATCAGGCCCGAGGGTTTAGGTAGAGACCTCTCGGAGCTGCCGGCAAACTACCGGGACTTACTTAAGGCCTGGAAACTGGTCTCCGTGACCAGGAAGGAACAGGCGGTGGGGGTTGATTTCCTCGCCGAGCCCCTGCTGTATAATCCGGCAGTGGGGGCTCGGATGTTGGATTCACCCTCTATTTGCCGCCGGCTAATCCTGGCGCAGGTGACCAGAGTCGGGGATCTCCTGGACTTTGAGCGGCGAGACTGGGTTAGGGCAGAGGTGCTCGCGCCCCGTATGGGTCTGCGTACTGCCCGCGTCCCTCATCGTTTGATCCGGGAGATTAAAGATGCCATCCACCCTGACTCACGCACCTTCATTGAGGGGGTATTGCAGACCGGAGAGCCTTGTCAACCTATCAACTTCAGCTCTCCGGATCTTTGCGTGGACCCAAAGCCACGGCAACCCCCTAGGGCTCCTCTCTCCCCCAACCTCAGCAGGTTGGGGGATATGTCCCCGGCATGTTTCTGCGGCATGCCGAGGAAAGTCCTGTATTCTCTAGTGCTCCATATAGGGCACTACCTCGCCCTTGTCACCCGCCCTGAAACTATCTGGAGGCGGGTATTTCCTGCGAACGAGGGCGAGAGACCCCGGTGGAAGGAACTCTATTCAGGTTTGGTTCCCCGTCCCGCCGGGCATTTGAGTTGGAGGGTCCTCCACGGTGCACTGAGCACAGGAGTACTTGGCGCACTTCACGGACTCCCCCGCCATCTGTCCCTTTTGTGGCGAGCGGGAGTCCGTATATCACATTTATTTGAGTTGCGCCAGACTGCAGCCCCTCTTTTCCTTCTTGAAGAGCCTTCTCCTGCAGTTCTGGCTACACTTCTCCCCTCATCTTTTTATTTTTGGGTGCCCAGTGTCCCGGAACGATAAGCCTAGGGATCTCCTGGTCAACCTGCTCCTGGCATTGGCTAAGGTAGCCATTTGTAAAACCAGGAAGCAGGTTTTGGAGGGGGGTCCCAACAAACATCGTGGCCATGTTCCGGGCGCTGGTGCACTCCCGTATTCGGGCAGAGTACTCGTACGCCGAGTCTACTGGGACGGTTTCAGAGTTTGCCTCCCAGTGGGCGTTAGGCGGGGTGCTCTGCTCGGTATCCCCCATCAAGGGTTCTTTAGAGTTAACCCTTCTGCTTTAAGGGCACTTCAACAGTGCACTTGTTGGTCTTCTTTTGAATATTTGTTTGACTGGTTTTTCTTTGTTCTACTTGGCAACAAGTAGAATTGCTGTTCAACTGAATTTGCCGGCCAATCAGTTTTAAACCAGATCAAAATAGACCCACTTCTCTCTCTACTCCTCCCCTCTCTGTCATTGCACCTTCCTTTATATGCCCGTGCGGTGTGCGGAGGCGGAGCCTCAGGTCCGGGGGACGGGAAGAAGAGTGTGCAGAATGAGCGCGCTCCGTAACGCGTGTACGCACGTGGACCGAGCCAGTGGATGGTGCAGGTGTGCGCGCGGGAGGGTGTGCCAGACGCTGAGCAGAGGAATCGCCGAGGGGAGTGATCCCGCGATGGCGGCAGGGGCGGGGAGCCACGGAGGCCGGTAAGGCAGGATTGTTTTGTGTGTCCAGGGACTCCCTGAGGGGAGAGAGTGCTCTGTGTGGGGAGCGTGGAGAACGCCGATTCCTGACACTGAGAGAGTAACAGATAAAGAGAGAGTGACAGAGAGAGTCACCGAGTCAGTCATCCCACCCCCTCACACACCCTCACTCACACTCTCTCACACACACACACACACACACACACACACACACACACACACACACACACACACACACACACACACACACACACACACACACACACACACACACACTCTCACTCACACACTTTCACCCACACACTACAAGAAACAGAGCTGCTCAAGAGATGAACCAGCGCCGGGAGTTCCACTCCCCATCAGAGGGTTGTGGGAGACATCGGGGGCCTGCGGGCAACATCGGGGGTATGCGGGGGCCTCCAGGGGACATTGGAGGTATGCGGGGCCCATCGGGGGCTGCAGGGGACATTGGAGGTATGCAAGGGCCTGTGGGGGACATCGTGAGATTGCGGGGGACATCGGGGGTATGAGGGAACATTGGAGGTATGTGGGGGCCTGCGGGGGACATCGGGGGCCTGCGGGGGACATTGGAGGTATGCGGGGGACATCGGGGGTATGCGGGGGACATTGGAGGTATGCGGGGGACATCGGGGGTAAGCAGGGGCCAGCGAGGGACATTGGTGGTATGCGGGGGCCTGCGGGGGCATCGGGGGTATGCAGGGGACATCAGGGAAGACATCGGGGGTATATGGGAGACAACGGGGATATGCTGGGGACATTGGGGGCCTGCAGAGGCGCTCTCTGGGTGCCATGACTGATGGGCACGACAGTGGAGGAGAGAAAGCACTGCTCAGAGAGGCGGGGGAGGAGGAAAAGCGCTGCTTAAGGAGCCGGAGTAATCTCCTGCAGCAACATGAACACGCCTCCGGCTTTTATTTTTTTTTCTCTTTCAGTGCGAGCGGGGAAATTCAGCGCGAGCGGGGGAATTTAAACAGCAGCACGTGCACTGTTGGGCCAATCGCCAAGGGACAATTTCGGGTCGCCCCTGGCGACCGGGCGACTGGGTTTGTCGAACACTGACTATAAGAATCTGTGAGCCAATCAGATTGTAGTTCTCTGGAAGTAAGAGCGCGAGCGGACATTTCCAAGTTGCTTCTGCATGAATAGCAGAGCAACCGGCTTCGATTTCAAGCCTGAAAAGCCTGCACGCCAGAGTCTAAGTCCCGAGTTTTGCGCCCAAGTTCTCAGAAACGAAAATAGTGGACGCAGCTGGGATTTTATGCCGATTTCAGTTCCAGGAGATTTGGAGTAACTCGTGGTCAGGAGGGACCAACTTCTCAGAAGAGAACATGTGGAACTTTATGCCGATTTGGGTTCCAGGAGATTCCGGACTAAGACCCGGCCAGGGTAAAACTCGCCCAAAGAGTTCCCTGCACCTAGGAAAGTCTAGTTTTCAACCCCAGTCCCAAAGTAAGTGTGTCTTTTTGTCTGTAATTTGTGTATTATTGTGTTTAAGCGAATTTATGTGAATAAATTACAATTTATTTCATTACCTTGTTTTGCTCAATGTATGATCCTGGTAAAAAGGTGTAAATAACCTGGTCTCCCATGACAATAATAGTGAAGTATTTATTGTAAAACAGATTAAAAACAGCAGTCTACTCACAAATTCTTGTGAAAGCAGCATACAGACACTGTGTGTCAACAAGAGTTGGACAGGGGCAGTGGTGCTCAAATTTAGTCCTCACGGGCTACAAACAGCCCTGCTTCAGCACAGGTGTTTCAATTAATAGCTCAGTAATTTTCATTGAGCAACCTGTGCTGAAGCAGGGATATACTTAAAACCTAACCTTGAGGACTGAGTTTGCGCACCACTGGACTTGGATGTCTCCCCAAACAATGGGAGGGCCTGCGGTTGGCGATGGGGGAAGGAAGTGTGAGCCTGCAGTTTATTATGGGTGTGAGGGTCCACATATGTCGACGGGAGGGAGTGGGGGGGCCACGATTGTCAAACACGCCTGGATGGAGCCAGTCAGTGAGCCCAGATGTGTTCTTTCTCTGCCAGGCCCTGCAGGACAGCTCTATGCATGAATAATAGAGATAACTAATTTTCTGTTAAATGATTATATACTGAGCAGCGGTGCGCAAACTGGGGGCGCAAGATTATTTATGGGTGGCGCGGGCTGCGTGCGGGGAAGCCTGGGGGCGGGCAGAGCTGTGCACGGGTGGCCAAACTCAAGCTCCGTGCTTCTGTGTGATGTCTGCCTGCAGCAGGGGTGGGGCCTTCCCTGCACACCGACAGCCCCTCCTCCTCATTTTTCAGCCACACATGGGGGACTGGAGCAGGCTTAATACTCCCTCCCCCCCAGGTGTAAGTGTGTGTGTGTGTCATGTGTGTGACAAGAGAGACACGGAAAGGTGGGAGACATTGGGGGGGAGAGAAAGAGAGACATGGAGAGGTGGGAGACATATTGGGGGGAGGGGGAGAAAAAGAGAGACATGGAGAGGTGGGAGACATTGAGGGGAGCGGGAGAGAAAGAGAGACATGGAGAGGTACTGTAGGAGACATATTGAGGGGAGTGGGAGAGAAAGAGAGATACGGAGAGGTGGGAGACATATTGGGGGGAGAAGAGAAAGAGAGACATGGAGAGGTGGGAGACATATTGGGGGAGGGGGAGAGAAAGAGACATGGAGAGGTGGGAGACATATTGGGGGGAGGAGGGAGACAAAGAGAGACATGGAGAGGTGGGAGACATATTGGGGGAGGGGGAGAGAAAGAGAGACATGGAGAGGTGGGAGACATTGGGAGGAGGGGTAGAGAGACACTGGGGGAAGGTGAGAGACACTGGGGTAAGGTGGGAGAAAGACACTGGGAGAAGGGGAGAGAGACACATTGTGGAAAGATGAGTGAGAGACACATGGGGAAGGTGAGAGAGACACTGGGAGAAGGTGAGAGGGACACTGAGGGGAGATGAGAGAGACACTAGCTGCAGGGAGAGACAATGGCTGGAGGGAGAGATACAATGGTTAAACAGAGGTATGAAGGTCAGGCAGAGATGGCAGAATTGAGGGGCTCGGGAGGTTGAGTTTTGGGGGGCTGAGGGTTATTATTTGGGTCAGGGGAGTTACTTGGGAGTATTGATCAGCAGGGGAGATTCATCAGTACCCTCCTTGTGTTTGGTTATCGGGGTCCCTGATCCCTGGGCAATATTTAAAACGGAAATAAATAAATAATACATAAAACTGGTAGGTAGGAATGGATGACACTGTGGATAGCAAATGGGAGAAGGAAAAAAGGGAGGGAAAAAAAGGGGGGCAGGAGAGGGAAGGGATGTAGCAAAGAGGTGGATGAATGTCCCCTCAAATGGATTGCCTTTGTGCACCAGAAAAAAACATACTGTATTACCAGATGCCAGCAAACAATAAAATAAACAGTGATCCAATACTAGTATACTGCCTGCGCACACGCCTGCAGCCCAAGCGATTTGTGAACTTGGCTGCAGGAGATTGTAGACGCGTGGCGGACGCGTCACAAAGCTGGTTCGCCCTCATTGGCTGAACCAGCTCACATGCGCTGACGTCATATGATTTTGATTACATAAGGCAGGGGGGTGGGGGGGCCGAGAAATTTCATGGATGAAAAGGGGGGCTCGGCATAAAAAGTTTGCTCACCCCTGATTATACTGTATACAGGCATTATGGATTTGATAAGATTAAGAAGCCCAATCTTTATACAGGGTGTAAGAGACGTGTTTTTATTCTCAGTAGAATTTAACGCAAAGCGTATTCGTGACCCGCTCTAGATGCACGTGTGTCGTTCCATGCTGGCTGTGACGTCCGTTGGCACTTACGTGCTTGCACGCTTGCTACCTCTCAAGCCTTTGGAAGTAGTTAATTTGCTGTTTTAATCAGGTTTACTATAAATACTGTACTAGTAGCGCCTGGATATTTTAAGGTAGTCTGGAGTACCTACTGAGAACAGGCTGCTCAGAGAACTGGTAACCAGCACTAAAACCATGGGATATGCTCAGGATTTGTAATTTTTTTTTTTTTCCAATCAAATTTTTATTGGATATCTGGTACAGACAGTAAGCAATCTTCCAACCCATTATCCTATATTGGTGTTACCAAATATCCCTTTTTATACAATTTTTATAAATTCGGTAAACAAAACAGAGCCAATAAGACAAGACACCACATATAAACACAACTCGACTCACTGGGAAGGCTCAGACAGACTCTGATACACACCACAGAAGGAGGTGGTGGTGGGAGGGTGGGGGGGGTATTGTAATCATAGATGATTTTTAGTTTTTTGTTGTCTCTTCTCAGAACTCAGTTATCATGGTAGCAGCCATTTCCTCAGTTCCAGTTGTGGTTCTGTCCCATCCTGTACTTAGTATCTTAACTGTCCGCCCTGTCGTCTTCTGTCTCAACTGGTTTGTCAGAGGAAAATGCACTTACACCTATTACTGCCAAAAAGTAGTAGCATCTACCCCAGGGATTGAAAAAAAAGAACAAAAGCGCAAACGCACATAGTGAAGTATGCAAAGTAAATATATATATATTTTAGGGTAAGATATCTGCGTACATCAGATTAAAAGGTTACCAGCAATTCATGTACAGTACATAGACATGGGTGATTAGAAGTAGTGCAGCTGCCGCCAACCATCTGGGGATTTTCTTTACTGCATCAAGGCACACCCCTACAGCTGAAGAAAAGCCTCCGTTTGCGTCCGTCTTTGGGTTGAAGGGGTCTTGAGTAGGACTTTGCTTGAGGGAGGCTTCGTTCTGCTCTCCCCGGCTCCTTGCTCGGCGCCGACAGCGATGGAGGTTAGCAGCTTCTCGGGCAAGCTGTTACCTCAAGTGTCCCGTATGTCCTGTGCGTTCGGCCGCAAAGTGAGGACGGCCGTAAAGTGTGGATGTTTTACCGCACTGTTCACAATCGCGGGTAAATGTCTTATGAGAATCGGCTCCACGTAGTACCAAAAGAGTCAGCTGGCACACAGATCAATAATAAAAAGTGATAATTCGGGCTAAAATTTATCCAACGCGTTTCGAAGCGCAAGCTTCTTCATCAGGGATATTAATACATTGAATAAATGGGAAATATATACCCTAATACCACATCTGATTGGTTACTGCTATAATTAGGCTAAACCTATCAGGTAAACGACAAGGTGACTCCCACATGTGTGGGTTTAAGTAGGTCATTAAGACATACATGTCAACATTGAGTTTAACCCCATCTGGTGTGGTCAGGGTATAAGTACATATATCAAGAAATAATAAGCTTTATTTATCAGGGCACAACATTATATAAACAACCTAAATCATACATTTACATAATTTAAAAATATATAAAAATATATATTTACTATTAATGGGGTTTCTGAAATAAAATAGACAATCAGTTAGTCACATGAAAATAACAATGCGATTGTGCTTATATCTTTGACTAGTAAGAATCAATAGATCAGGCAGGACATATAGGAAAGGATAAAATTAGATATCTAATTTCCGAGACAAACATATTTTTTTAATAAAGACACCATAGGTCTATATTTTCATTAAGGCCATAAGGACCTAATGTTTCTAGCTTTTGTATCCAGTATGTTTCTTGGATTGAAACATCTTTTAGCCTATCACCTCCTCGTCTACTCCGAGGTATAAACTTTATCCCTTTATACATGAGGGATGAGGGGTCCTTGTTGTGATGGGTAGCGTAATGTCTACTTACACTATGAGTCTGTAGAGCATTCCTAATGTTTCTCACATGCTCTTGTATGCGGAGTTTAAGACTACGTTTAGTGCGGCCCACATATTGCAAGCCGCACGGACATTCTAATAAATAAACTACAAAGTTGGTATTGCAGTTTATAAAGTCGGTAATATTAAACACTTTATTTGTCTTATTAGACTTAAACGTGTTAGTCACTGGATGAAGGAACTTGCAAGTACAGCATTTTCCACACGAATAGTTCCCAAGTGGTTTATTGCTTAGCCAAGAATGGCCTGACTTATGTTCTCCATTTTTCCCAATATCACTTGGTGCCAGCGCATCCTTCAGGCTACGAGCCTTCCTATAAATAAACCTGGGGGATGAACTAATATGGCCACTTAGGATTGGATCTGTGGCTATAATTCCCCAATGTTTTTTAATTACCCCCTCTATCTGTCTGTGCATTGAGTTGAAATTAGTGATAAAGGGAACTGTAATTTTATCTCCATTAGTCTCTAATGTTTTCTTATTTTTCGGTAACAGCATCTTTTGACGATCTAGTTTCCTAACTTTATCTAGTTCCATTGTTAGATGTTTATAATCATATCCCCGTTCCATAAATCTTAAGAAGAGAAATTGAGCTTGTTGCTCAAAGTCAGCCTCATTACTGCAATTCCTTCTGACTCTCATGAATTGGCCTCCCGGTATATTAGTAATCCAAGATCTTTTATGGTTACTGGAGGCCAATAGTAGATTGTTAGTGTCAACCTTTTTGAAGTGGGTTGTTGTTTTAACTCCTTCCTCTGATGCCATTAGATTTAGATCAAGATAGGTGACACTCTCTGTGTGTGTGACGTGAGTAAAGACCAGGTTGAGGTCATTGGTGTTAAGATAATTGACAAAGCAGTCAACAGAGTCCTCATCACCTTCCCACACACAGAGAATGTCATCTATATAGCGTCGCCATACCACTACTTGATGTATAAATGGATTGTTATTCCAGATGTGAAGTTCCTCCCAGTTCCCCATGTACAGGTTTGCGAAGCTGGGGGCAAAGCGGGTGCCCATAGCAGTTCCGCAAACCTGCAGGAAGAACTGGGAGAGAAAAAGAAAATAATTGTGGGTGAGTACATACTCAATGGCTTGGAGGATAAACCATCTATTTAGGTCACTTAGTTTGAGGTCCTTTTTCAGGTAATCGTCAACCGCCGCAATACCTTTACTATGTGGAATGCTCGTATATAGAGCTTGTACGTCGCACGTTAACCATCTGTACGACTTCTTCCATTTAAAGTCTGCAAACAGATTCAATACCGCGGAGGAATCTTTAAGATAAGAAGGTAATTCCCCCACAATGGTCTGCAGGAAGTAATCCACATATTGTGATAGGTTTGCGGTCAGTGAGGATATACCCGAAATTATGGGTCGACCTGGTGGGTTATTCAGGGTTTTATGCAGTTTGGGGAGATGGTAAAATACCGGTATTTTGGGTGTGTTGTTATAGAGAAAATCATATTCCCTTTGCGTGATAATGGTTAAAGATAGAGCTTCATCAAGGAGTACCTTGAGTTTGGTTAGGAAAACATTGGTGGGATCTGAGGCCAATTTTCTATAGTAGACAGGGTCACAAAGGAGTCGGTGTGCTTCCTGTTCATAGACAGAACGATCTTGTAAAACCACACCTCCTCCTTTGTCAGCCTGTCTAATAATGAGTTGGTCATTGTTCTTTAGGAACTTTAGAGCAAGATTCTCGGCTCTAGTAAGGTTATGTCTAATCATACCTCCCCTTCCACTATCATTGATGCTGTTGAAATCGTTTTGCACCATATCAAAAAAGGTGTCTATATGATTACCCTTTGATTGATATGGGTAAAATGTTGATTGGGCTCTAAATGGAGTATGTATACACACATCATCACCCTGCTGTGGTTCTAAACTGGGGGTTAAATTTGTGTTAGCATTAGGTTCCTTCTCTGTTTTCAAAAAGTGTCTCTTAAGTGTGATATTTCTAATAAATTTGTGTAAGTCTTTATACAATTGAAACGAATTTGCTCCGCAAGACATGGAGAATGAGAGCCCTTTACTAAGAACTCTCTTTTGGTCATCTGTGAGTATGACCGAAGAGAGGTTAAAAATACCTCTGTCAATTGGAGTATTGAGATTTTTTAATATTCTTTTCTTTTGGACCCAGGATCCTCCTCTTTTCCCTCTTCTGGTAGTGGTCTTTTTAGCTTTGTCCCTGAGTTCACTTGTCTGGGGTTCTCTGATGTTTTCGACCCCTTCTCCGGGGAACCATGCCTTTTCCTTATCATCTCTAAAAAAAGGGAAGGAGAAGAGGGAGAGGGGGAGGGAGCAGGGCGGCTTTCTTGTATGTGCTCTATAACCCTTACTGGAGGCCAGTATGAATCATTCTGTTGCTGGTGATTCATCTGTCTTTTTCTATTATAATTATAGTTTTCATCATAATTTTTTCCTTTATAGTTTGGGTTTCTGGGATGTCCCTCCCTTCTAGGGTATGATCTATCCCTTCTTGGATACTCTCTTCTATCCATATGATGAAGACCTCCATGTGTCCTTCCTCTATCCCTTTGTTGGTCGTTTGTTTTATAGGGATGTGAATGGTCTATGTTCTCCATAGGGCGACCACTCAGGTTATTCGTACTATTGCCACCCGCTCCCTTACCCTTACCATCATCTTTGGCCCAAGTTCTTTGTTTGTTGGTGTCATAATCATGTTTGTCTCGGAAAAATTTCCTAACCAAACTCAAGGTACTCCTTGATGAAGCTCTATCTTTAACCATTATCACGCAAAGGGAATATGATTTTCTCTATAACAACACACCCAAAATACCGGTATTTTACCATCTCCCCAAACTGCATAAAACCCTGAATAACCCACCAGGTCGACCCATAATTTCGGGTATATCCTCACTGACCGCAAACCTATCACAATATGTGGATTACTTCCTGCAGACCATTGTGGGGGAATTACCTTCTTATCTTAAAGATTCCTCCGCGGTATTGAATCTGTTTGCAGACTTTAAATGGAAGAAGTCGTACAGATGGTTAACGTGCGACGTACAAGCTCTATATACGAGCATTCCACATAGTAAAGGTATTGCGGCGGTTGACGATTACCTGAAAAAGGACCTCAAACTAAGTGACCTAAATAGATGGTTTATCCTCCAAGCCATTGAGTATGTACTCACCCACAATTATTTTCTTTTTCTCTCCCAGTTCTTCCTGCAGGTTTGCGGAACTGCTATGGGCACCCGCTTTGCCCCCAGCTTCGCAAACCTGTACATGGGGAACTGGGAGGAACTTCACATCTGGAATAACAATCCATTTATACATCAAGTAGTGGTATGGCGACGCTATATAGATGACATTCTCTTTGTGTGGGAAGGTGATGAGGACTCTGTTGACTGCTTTGTCAATTATCTTAACACCAATGACCTCAACCTGGTCTTTACTCACGTCACACACACAGAGAGTGTCACCTATCTTGATCTAAATCTAATGGCATCAGAGGAAGGAGTTAAAACAACAACCCACTTCAAAAAGGTTGACACTAACAATCTACTATTGGCCTCCAGTAACCATAAAAGATCTTGGATTACTAATATACCGGGAGGCCAATTCATGAGAGTCAGAAGGAATTGCAGTAATGAGGCTGACTTTGAGCAACAAGCTCAATTTCTCTTCTTAAGATTTATGGAACGGGGATATGATTATAAACATCTAACAATGGAACTAGATAAAGTTAGGAAACTAGATCGTCAAAAGATGCTGTTACCGAAAAATAAGAAAACATTAGAGACTAATGGAGATAAAATTACAGTTCCCTTTATCACTAATTTCAACTCAATGCACAGACAGATAGAGGGGGTAATTAAAAAACATTGGGGAATTATAGCCACAGATCCAATCCTAAGTGGCCATATTAGTTCATCCCCCAGGTTTATTTATAGGAAGGCTCGTAGCCTGAAGGATGCGCTGGCACCAAGTGATATTGGGAAAAATGGAGAACATAAGTCAGGCCATTCTTGGCTAAGCAATAAACCACTTGGGAACTATTCGTGTGGAAAATGCTGTACTTGCAAGTTCCTTCATCCAGTGACTAACACGTTTAAGTCTAATAAGACAAATAAAGTGTTTAATATTACCGACTTTATAAACTGCAATACCAACTTTGTAGTTTATTTATTAGAATGTCCGTGCGGCTTGCAATATGTGGGCCGCACTAAACGTAGTCTTAAACTCCGCATACAAGAGCATGTGAGAAACATTAGGAATGCTCTACAGACTCATAGTGTAAGTAGACATTACGCTACCCATCACAACAAGGACCCCTCATCCCTCATGTATAAAGGGATAAAGTTTATACCTCGGAGTAGACGAGGAGGTGATAGGCTAAAAGATGTTTCAATCCAAGAAACATACTGGATACAAAAGCTAGAAACATTAGGTCCTTATGGCCTTAATGAAAATATAGACCTATGGTGTCTTTATTAAAAAAATATGTTTGTCTCGGAAATTAGATATCTAATTTTATCCTTTCCTATATGTCCTGCCTGATCTATTGATTCTTACTAGTCAAAGATATAAGCACAATCGCATTGTTATTTTCATGTGACTAACTGATTGTCTATTTTATTTCAGAAACCCCATTAATAGTAAATATATATTTTTATATATTTTTAAATTATGTAAATGTATGATTTAGGTTGTTTATATAATGTTGTGCCCTGATAAATAAAGCTTATTATTTCTTGATATATGTACTTATACCCTGACCACACCAGATGGGGTTAAACTCAATGTTGACATGTATGTCTTAATGACCTA
The DNA here is from genome assembly GCF_040206685.1 of Ascaphus truei. NCBI lineage: Eukaryota > Metazoa > Chordata > Amphibia > Anura > Ascaphidae > Ascaphus > Ascaphus truei. The sequence continues at coordinate 2,551,454 of NC_134488.1, forward strand.
CTTAAACCCACACATGTGGGAGTCACCTTGTCGTTTACCTGATAGGTTTAGCCTAATTATAGCAGTAACCAATCAGATGTGGTATTAGGGTATATATTTCCCATTTATTCAATGTATTAATATCCCTGATGAAGAAGCTTGCGCTTCGAAACGCGTTGGATAAATTTTAGCCCGAATTATCACTTTTTATTATTGATCTGTGTGCCAGCTGACTCTTTTGGTACTACGTGGAGCCGATTCTCATAAGACATTTACCCGCGATTGTGAACAGTGCGGTAAAACATCCACACTTTACGGCCGTCCTCACTTTGCGGCCGAACGCACAGGACATACGGGACACTTGAGGTAACAGCTTGCCCGAGAAGCTGCTAACCTCCATCGCTGTCGGCGCCGAGCAAGGAGCCGGGGAGAGCAGAACGAAGCCTCCCTCAAGCAAAGTCCTACTCAAGACCCCTTCAACCCAAAGACGGACGCAAACGGAGGCTTTTCTTCAGCTGTAGGGGTGTGCCTTGATGCAGTAAAGAAAATCCCCAGATGGTTGGCGGCAGCTGCACTACTTCTAATCACCCATGTCTATGTACATGAATTGCTGGTAACCTTTTAATCTGATGTACGCAGATATCTTACCCTAAAATATATATATATTTACTTTGCATACTTCACTATGTGCGTTTGCGCTTTTGTTCTTTTTTTTCAGTTGCTTTAGGGGTTCCTCTACCCTTATTACTTCAGCTGCAGACGCCAGTTTTATAGAGGTTGCATATCTATTTATTTGTTTATTCACTTTACCAGGTGGTGTTTTATTGGGTTTATTACACAGTAGTTAATAGTAGCTGCGCACTTTATATTTTGTTCATTTGTCTACCCCAGGGATATCTGATTTGTCTAACCAAGGGGACTATATTTTGAGAATTTTTTTGCCGGTGTCGTTGACCAGACTTGTCAACTGTTCCATCCGGCAAATGTACCAAATTCTCTTTCTAATCTTAGGAATCGTGGGTATTTCTGGTTGCTTCCATAGTGCTGCAAGCTCACACCGTGTGGCTGTTGCAAAGTGTGCAACTAATTTGTGCTCTGATCTGTTTAGCCCCTGCGTGCGCCTACCGAGCAGGAACAGCCAGCGGTCAAAGGGAACCGAGATGCCGAGTATACTCTGTAGCCAGATCCAAATTTCTTCCCACAGCGGGGCTACTTTGGTACAGCTCCACAGCATATGCAACAAGTCTGCCTGTACTCCACATTGTTTAGGGCACAATGGGGAGTATCCCTTGACAAACTTAGCTAATCTTGTTGGGGTCAGATACCACCTCATAAGGCCCTTATATGCATTCTCCCGTAACGTGGTGCATATGGAACGCTTTTTATACCGCCAGTAAAATATAGTTCCAGTCTTCTTCTAATGTCTCGTCCAAGTCTATTTCCCAGCGTCTTTGTTAACTAAGTCTGGTGTTGTTGTCATGTGCTGCACATACTACCTCTCTGTATATCCTAGATGTGAGTCCCGCTGTTTCTGTTCTTCTACAACACAGCTGTTCAAAATTGGTTATTTTAGGTCGATTTGGAATTTGTGTGTAGAATGCAGATTTAATTTGTTCGAAGGTTTTTATCGATTTTCTGTCCTCCAGATGTAATAGCTGGTGATGCCTTTTTGTTTCCAGATTTCAACGTTTTTGCTTGTCAGGCCCGGAGCGAAGTCAGGGTTACCCACAAAGGGGGTCATAAGAGTATGCCTGTTTGTCAGCGCATATCGGTACGTGGTGGCCTCCCAGGAAGAGAGGGATCTAATCACCGCGGAAAGCGGCTCCTTGGTATTTTTACGCAACCATGTTGGAAGCCAAATTAAGTCCTGCAAGGTGACTGGGGCAAAGCAGTCTTCCTCTCATTCAACCCACCTTCTGAGGCTGGGATGACTGTGCCATTGTACAATTTGACATACACTGGTGGCCGATCTGAGTCTAACTCGGCTAGATCCGCGGCTCTCAGATTATCCCGGTTAAGTGCGGTTTTCTGTTTGTTTCGCCCGGAGTGAACTGCGTTATTTTAGCGCTCCTGATTTTAGCATTTAATTCTCGCCATCTGCAATACTGCAATGCCGTGTAAAAACTCAGGGGGGTGTTTGCGAGCTGTTGTCTTGGAAGTCTAATACCTTCGCGGTTCAACCTACGTCAGTACACAGTCTGTGTGTGCGCATGCAGTAATTGTACATTTGCATATTTAAAGTATACATGCATTTGCAGTGCTGTGCTGCTGTACAGTATGTCTCATTTGAAAATTATTGAAACGCATAGGCGTGTACAGTACTGTAACAGTGTCACATTTCGGCATATACAGCGCTCTCCCCCTCGCTCAGGATAATTAACTGCACTGCAGGGTATTTCAACTTGTTATCTTCTGTGCAATGCAGTACATCTCTCCCACACCATTCCTTTGAACGTGTGTCTTTCTGGTTTCAATTACATTCCTGCTTGACAGCAGGTGATTACTATGCATGCGCCTGTTACTTTGCCCACCCACCACTGCTTGCTTGCTTGAGTGAGTGACCCAAAAAAATAAAAAAATGTTTTATTGTAATTTTTTTTTATTTTCTCCACAAGCCTGCAAAAACCATCTTACTGTATTACGATATTCAATCTGTGCTGAAGCTTTTGACTGTGACCCTGTGCATTTGACTGCACATGGTTGATTTGTGTGCTTTTTAAGTACTGTATTTGGGGGTGTATTATTATGATGAACTGCCTTTTGAAATTAAAGTATGTCTTTAGCTTTGAACTTCATGCAGCTGTAGCCTGTAGCCCCCTCCCCCACGAACGCTAGCTCAAGGTTTTGGAATTCCACGTAGTCGTTAATTTTCTGAATCTTGCCATTGTGTTCTTAATCAATCCGTCCATAGCCGAGCTACAAAGCCTCACTGCGCCTGTGTGTAATCCTTTTTGAGATGGGAGCTACTGTAGCTGTTTACTGCGCATGAGTCACCCAACCCCCGCCTCTCCACAGAGTCGTTAATTTTCTGAATCTTGCCATTGTGTTCTTAAGCCGTCCATAGCCGAGCTACAAAGCCTCACTGCGCCTGCGTGTAATTCTCTTTGAGATGGGAATTTTGAGGCTTTGTTTACGGCAACGCTTTGGAAAATCCCTTCTCGAATTTTATTTGCAGAGCATCACCTCTCTATGCGCCTGTGTGTAATCCTCTTTCGGATGGGAGCTACTGTAGTTGATTCCTGCTCATGCGCCTGTAACTTCACCCACCACTGCTTGCTTGAGTGCCCCAATAATTTTTTTTTTAATTATGATTTTTTAACTGTTATTTTATCCACAAGCCTGCAAAAACAATCTTGATATTACGATATTCAATCTGTGCGTTTGCCTGCACATGGTTGATTTGTGTGCTTTTTATGTACTGTATTTGGGGGTGTAGGGATCACATTACAGTATTATGATGAACTGCCTTTTGAAATTACTGTACTGTACTCTACTCTATGTAATTTCTTTGAACTGCTGCACAACTAATCCTTCATCCCTCCCCCACGCACACACAAGCTCTTATCGACAGACACCTCCACAGAGTCATTCCTTTTCTGAAGTTAGTCATTGTTTTGAATCCGTCCCTAGCCGAGTGTCAATCGCTTCACTGCGCCTGCGTGTACTCTAATCCTCTTTGAGATGGGAGCTTGCTGCTTACTGCGCATGAGTCACCCAACCCCCCTCCACAGAGTCGTTAATTTTCTGAATATTGCCATTGTGTTCTTAATCCGTCCATGGTTGAGCTACAAAGCCTCACTGCGCCTGTGTCGAATCCTCTTTGAGATGGGAGCTAGCTGATTACTGCACATGACTCACCCCACCCCCCCCAACCCTTTGAGGCTTTGTTTACGGTAACGCTTTGGAAAATCCCTTCTCGATTTTGAAATGTAAATCTGATTTGCACAGCATTGTGAGAATTGAGAGTTAAAAAAACCCATTGACTGACTCATGTTGTTTTGTCATTCATTCTTTTTCATTGGAGTACTGTAGGGGTGTGGGGGGGGAGTGTTGTCAATGATTATGATTAGCAGGAATGTAAATAAATATTTATTTTATTTTATCAGGAACCAAAAAATACAAATATAAAAATAATCATGAATAATACATAATGCAGTCTTTATTAAGTTCTTCTGGCAGATTGAAATTGGATAAACATTTATAAAACATTTGCAAAACATCGATGAACATGAGTAATGCACATTTATAAGAATATTATTTAATAATATATACTGAAATGTATAATATATATATACAGTATATATAGTAATATTATTTTTCCGTCTTTATCTTGTTCTTTATTCTGTGTACAGTTCAGTACAGTAGTTCATTGAGAGAGGAGAGGTTTTGTGTACATCATTACTGCTGTTTACAGAGGCGACACATTTAATTCTAATTCGGCTAGTTCCTCAAGCCGGGAGATTTCCCGGCTTGCTAGCCAAATCCCCTCGGCGTGGCGCACGTCACCGATGCGCGGTCACGCGTCATTGGGTGCCTGCGCCCCCTGCACGCGTGCCCAGGGCTCCCCGAGGGAGCCCTGGTGTCCCGCGATGTGGGGGACGGCGGTGGGGGGTTCCGGGGGACCTGGCGGACCCGGAGAGGAGAGGGAGAAGCCCCGATCGGAGGACCGCTCCTCCGAGGCTTCGGCACGCGCACGGGACACCCCGGCGCGCGCCCGGTTACTGTCGCGGCCGAGACCGGGTAAATGTTAGAATAAACTCGGCCGCGACAGTATATACTGTACATTTTACTGTACAAACAGATTAGACTGGACACAACACCCCACCTCCCCCCAGGCCACCCTTTTTTCCTGAAACGACAAGAAAACAAAAAATTAGTGCAGTCATGTGCATACTGTATTATGGCATTGTGTGATGTGTAGTACTACTGTAGATGGCTGGTGCTGCATTCTCTGGAAAGAAAAAAATTGAGCAGTTAGTAGGCAGTTACTGTACTACTGTCAAACTAGTCTATACTGGAACTACTGTATACTCTGACTACTGTTAAATACTATGTAACCAGATGGCTGGTGCTGCTCTCACTGTAAAGAAAAAACTGTACCTACTGTATACTCTGACTATTAGGAACGAAAAAATCTGAGCCATACTTACCTGTATCATACTGTACTTACAATACTACAGTACAGTACTACTTTCCTGATGCTTGCCCATTACGTGCGATCACAATGGGCAACAGTCGCAATATGGTCTATATATTATTGCAGCGTTCCACGGTGAGTACATCGTTCCAAAAACTCATTATGCCTTTCAACAACTCGTCCTTTTTGGATGGTTTCACCACTTTCCGGATATGGTCCTTCAGCTGATGCCAGACCATTTCGATCGGATTGAAGTCTGGCGATCTGTCATTGGAAAAAAAGGACAATTAGTTTAAGACATACAGTACACAGTAAAAACAGTGGGGGAAAAATGAGACACGGTTACCGCACTTACTCCGCTGGCGTCTACACCCAGTTGATACCGCGCTCAAGGATATGCGCTGTTGACGCGGTGTGCTTCGGATCGTTGTCCTGATAGAAATGGTGACCATCCGGGAACTCGTGTGTGATGTATTGCACTATCTTAGGGACAATGTTGTCTTGGAAGTAAGCTTTATTCATGATTCCTATAGCAAGAAAAGAAAAGTGCTCAAAAAACTGCACAATAGTACAGTACAGTGCATAAGGCTACACTAGTACAGTACAGTGCATAAGGCTACATTATATTTGATATATTTTATCTTCAAAGATGACAATGCATCCTGGTCCACGCCTAGAGATGGCACCCCACACATGCAGCTTCACGGGGTGTTTTGGCCACGGCTTCAAAGATATGCGGCCTTTTTTGTGGAATGCAAAGGTTGCAAATCTCTCCAGCGACACAGTAGACTCGTCAGTGAAGATGCAATCCTGGAAAGTTTCTCCACTGTCGATCCATGCCTGGGCCTGGACCACTCTTTTTATTTTGTATACGTCCCGTATCATGGGGTACGCTCTGTAATGACAAGGAATAAATAATTTTAGCGGTACAGTACAGTTTCCTAAACAACACTTTTACCTCCTGTACTGTCCAGTACTAACCTCACACGTCCATATTTCCATCCAATGCTGCGTCTCATCTTCTTTATGCTGGTCTCGGATACAGTGAGATTGTGATTTTCCTGCAGAGTGTATTTGACCCTTAATGCACTCTGCTCATCATTCCCCTCACTTATTTTGTCCACCAGAAGAGTTGTCTCCCTACAATGTAAAGAAAAACAAGTATAAATATTAGAGACAGTAGATCAACAGGATACAATATATTGTTATATTAATATATATATATTATCTATTATATATACAGTACTGTTGTAATATAAATATACAAAATATACAATATATATATACTGTTGTAATATAAATATAAAATATATATATACTGTTGTAATCTAAATATAAATATAAAATATATATACTATTGTAATATAAATCTAAATATATAAAATATATATACAGTACTGTTGTAATATAAATATACACAATATACAAAATATATATACTGTTGTTCTATAAATATAACTATAAAAATATATATACTGTTATAATCTAAATATAAATATAAAAAATATATATACTGTTGTAATATAAATATACAAAATATATATACTGTTGTAATATAAATATACAAAATATATATACTGTTGTAATATAAATATACAAAATATATACAGTATACTGTTGTAATATAAATCTACAGAAATAACAAAAATATAAGATACAGTACTGTAGATCTAAAGTACATTATTTGATATAAATTTTTTTTTTAAAGTTGTATAAATATACTTACGCATTTGTTACCCTTGGTGCCCTTTTGCGTTCTCTGTTTTTTTCCGTGTGCATGATAGCTCACGGTGGTTGCTGGCACAACGAGGCTAGAAGTAGCTAACCAGCGTTGGATAGCAGCAATTCGGTGTCCGCTCGTGTACATGTCCTTAATTCGCATGCTGAGATCCTTGGAAATCTTTTTAACAGGCATTGCTGCGAGTAGAAAGAAAAACAAACACAAGAATGTATATTCGATGTTTAGTCGATGTGTATTCAATGTGCAGCGAGTCCACAAAATGGATGGTGTATTTATACGTTAATGACTCACATTAGAGTACGTCCACTTTCAACAACTGTACCTAGTCGCCATGCATAAAAGGTTGCACACTTTGCATAGCCCATCACTCGATGATCTTTATCTGAACTTGCCCTTGTCCAGATACTGCATTGTGTCACCTGCTTCCATGGAGCAACCCCGATTCTACGGACACAGGAACCCACTCGCCTCTGCCGTGCCTGTCATGCAGAAAAAGCGAAAGGCGGTTGCCGTTTCCACGCCAAGGCAAAAGCGACAGGCTAAGGCCAATAAAGAAAACCTTCTACTGACCCCAAAGGCTAAGGGTTTTCATAGACGTCAGCCTTATTATGTCAAGAAGAAATACGGTGATGTACTCTCGACGCAAAACGATTGGCAGCCAACCCATCGAACCCGCAGACCACTTCCTCACATACGCTTTGACGACTCTGCCGCCGCTGTCCCGGAAATCTTCAGCCCGTCTTCTCCACCCCTCGTCCTCGACGCTTCCGCCACCCTCCCGGAAACGCACAGGCCATCATCTCCAGTTCTATCCGACGCCGCTGCCGCTGATGCCTCTGAAATCCATGGGTCACTTTCTCCTTTGCTCTTAGACGACTCTGCTTCTACCCGGAAATCCAAAGGTCACTTTCTCCATCCCTCTTCGACGACGCTGCCGCTTCTCCTCTCCCGGATATCCACAGGTCACCTCCTCCACAATTCTTTGACGACGCTGCCGCTTCTCTCCATGGAACCCCCATCTCATCCTCCGTTGCACCCATCCACCCAGATGTCCACACGCCATGCACAAGAAGCAGCTCGTTAGACCGGATGCTGAATGGGATAAGTGTGGATATCCCCAGGAACTCTATTGTGCTGGCAAAGATAGATCTGCTTCTGGAGACCATGCTAAATGTGGAGCAACGGATGCTACATATGGATCAACGGATGCTAGATATGGATCGACCGAGGCAACATATGGATCAACGGATGGATCAACGGATGGAGAAGATAGAGGCTGACATAGCGGGTATACATCATTTGCTCGGTGTTGATGGCCCTGTTTCCCCGACGCCGGAGCAGGAGGGTGGCATGGATGTGCTGAATGGGAGCATCGACCCCCTTCCATCACCAAGCGCACCCCCTCCACCAGAAGATGTAGTGTACCAGAACATGTATGCCGTTGAGGACATGAAAACCCCGTCAAGACCACGCCAGGAGACAACACGGCGACCAAGACAGGAGGAAAGCTTCCTCCCAGACAACCTACCCTCGCCCGTCGCCACAAGCACACTCGCTCACAGAAGACCTACATTCGCTAGCATCGATACAGTGCCCAACATCACCCTGCGCGATCTGCCACCGGCACTCAGGGAGAAGTATAGGGTGATGAGTGCTGGTGCACCCCATAAGTATGCCTTGATCATTTTTAAGCACCATGTGTCCTACTTGTTGTACTGCGACTGGGCCTTCAAAGTGAACTATGAAGGAAATCGCGTTAAAAAGGCGCTTCCTGACAATTTAAGAAAGACCATTCTGGAGGAATTGCGGCGCTTTTATCCAATTACAGATCCTGTAATGAAAGGCATTCGAGACTGCATTAATGGCGTTTTGCGCCATGCAAGGCATTGCCATGGAAGGACAATTTGGTGGGCTACGCATTTGAGTGAGTGTTCAACTGTTGAAAATGTTTGGTAAATGTTTTGTTCCAGTCCCCAAGGCCCGCAAACAGGCCCGGTTTTCAAGGTTGTCCTGAAAACCGGGCATGTTTGCTGCCCTCGAGGACTGTAGTGGTGCAGGCCTGACTGACTGTTTTGCGCACCATCCCCCTGTAAATGTTTTGACTTGCCGTTCTTGTGTAAAGGAGATGTTCCGTTTTGTATATTTTATGAATAAATTTTTTTTTTAATCACAGGTAAGACCATACTGTTGTGCTGAACTGTACTGTACATGTTTTGACCTGCTGTACTTAAATAAAGGAGATGTTGTTGTGTGTTTATTAACTTGTATTTATACAGAAATGTTTTAACTTGCTGTACACACACTCAGGACCTGCACAATTCCAGTCCCTGAGGGCCGCAAACAGGCACGGTTTTCAAAGGTTACCCTAAAAACCGGGCCTGTTTGCTGCCCTCGAGGACTGTACTGGTGCAGACTGTTTTGCACACCATCCCACTGTATATGTTTTGACTTGCTGTTCTTTAATAAAGGAGATGTTGCGTTTTGTATATTTTATGAATAAAGAATTTGTTTTCATAACATGACTGTAAACCATACTGACTGACTGTAAATGTTTTTACTTTCTGTACATAAATGTTTCCACTAGCAGTAAACCATACACCTGTTGATGTTTTGAATTGCTGTGCACTTAAAATGTTTCTACATTGTACAGTATTTGTAAATAAATGTTTTTGTACTTACTCCACCATTAAAAGAACATGTTGATTTGTTTTACATTGTTCCGTTGGCTCCTTTGCTACTGTAACAAAATACAGTGTACTGCACTGTATACTGTAGGCATGCTCAGTATAAGAGTATTAAAAAAAATAGAAGACACATACTGTACTGTATGTACTGGCACTGTATACTGTAGAAGACACATAATGTATGTACAGTACTGTAATACATGTAGAATAAACGCATACTTTTTATTTTTTCGGGTTTATAATCACAGTATACTGTATATAAAAAAGTATTGTATACTGTACGGTCGGAAAAAATCAGCATACTGTTTCAGGTATTCTATCCTAATCAATAACCACGGCCACTAAACTGTAGACTCCGGTACGTGGTTTTTAAAATCCGATTCAGCAATGTGCAGGCATTGTTACACAAAGCAATATTATCCATCGAAGTCGCTCCATTAGCTGTTTTCTTTTCTGAGGAAAAACAAAAAGAAAAGTTTTACTGTAATGGTCAGCCCCCTAAAGAAGTTCCCAGTCAGTCCCACCAATAATTTTCTCAGGGGGCGTCTCCTGTTCACATGCGCATGTGCCTACCGTGTCATGACACGCATATGCGTTTCAAGAAGGTTCCAATGCGCATGCGCCTAGCGTTCCACCAATTGTTCAGTATCTGCAGCACAGTACTGGAGAAGCCGCTCAGCCAATAATATTGCTTACAGGAGAATCGCTTGACTTTTGAATCGCACCGATAGTGATACTGTATTGTCAAAATAAAAAAACACATAAAATAATACGGCAACAATACTCACCATAGAATTTCCCATTCAGCTGGCGCCGGTGCGGGGCCACTGCCAGTCCAGTGTTTTTCATCATCCACGTCGATAGTTTGCAGCAGGACTAGTCCACCTATAGTCAGCTGATGAGGCTGGAAATTGCTTAGGTACATGCAAGCTTGATCGAAACTGCACGCGAAATCCGGCTCAGGCTCGTGACTGACGGTGGGACCGTTATTGGAAGCCGGTGCTGGTGCATTGCTTGGCAGCGACTGTCGTTTCTTAGTTGGTTTTAACACGACCTTTCGCCTTTTGCCATCTGCACGATCATACAGGAAAAAGCCGGTGATACACACCAATACCCTCCAACAAATTGTGTCTCAATACGATAAAAACAGGGATCGCTACATAACCTTTTCCTTATTGCACGCTTCCACGTATGAGGAGCTGGCGAAAATTTGTAAAAGTCATAGTTTTCGATAAAATACTGATAAATTTGAACAACTGTTGCCATCTTATCATCTGTTGCATTAATCACGGCCCATATCAAATACGCGTAACTTCTGTCGGGTTTTTGGAAAACAGGCTGCACTTGAACACTCATGGTGACGGCTCTCTGGAGAATACTGTAACAGAAACTGGTCTTTGTCTTTCTTTAATATGAAAAGCCTAAATTGATACATTTTTGCAACCTCTTCCTTCAGTCTCAAGGCCAATTTACAATAGCACACTGTGGTTCTTTTTTACACGAAACACCTGCAAGTCGATACATTACTGAAGCGCATCCGCATTACAATTCATGAATATCTGCCATCTGGCGGACACGCGAAGAATTGCAACCTATTAAATCCGAACCACTCAGTAAATGCATCAACCGCGCATGAGACCCGCGCATGACCCGTGGCTCAGAATGCAAAATTAATGTGGCACGCTCCCGGTGAAGTGCGTCGCATTCCAGGAAAAAGCCAGGGAAAAAACGGCGATGTGTTAGAATAAAATGAGCCGCAGCAGTAATTGTGCCACTCGAAAATACGATAACAAGCAAGGTACCGCTAATCCTCCTCTTGGGGTTGGGCGTTTGAGGATACTATTCTTAATCCGTGGTTTCTTATTACCCCAAACAAATTTCACCATAGCGGACTGTAAAAGAAGAATGTCCTCTCTACCTACCTGAGCCGGGATCGCATGGAACAGTTATAATATTCTAGGGAGGAGATTCATTTTAATACTATGTATTCTGCCAATCCATGAAATTCCAAATCCTGAACTCATCCTTTAGAGTCCGTATCAGTCTGGGGTAATTTGCCTTATATAGGGCCTTATGTTTTGTGATATTAACTCCTAGGTATTTAATTTCGGAGGCTTGCCATTTAAAACTCAAATTTAGTTCCATCAGTTTTTCGGTGGCCTTGGGCAGATTAATGCTTAAGGCTTCTGACTTAGTTTGATACATTTTGAATCCTGATATCTTATTAAATTCTCCTAATAGCCTAAAAATATTTGGCAGAGAGATAAGAGGTTTAGACAACGTTAAGATGACGTCATCCGCATACAGGGCCACTTTGTGTGACTGCTTCTGTGTTTGAATCCCTGTTATATCTGGATTGAGGCGAGTGTGTGCCGCTAATGGTTCTATGCATAATGCGAATAACAGGGGCGACAGGAGGCAACCCTGTCTGGTGCCACTCTTTATCTGGAATTGCTCCAACGGGAAGCCCTGGTTTCTAACCTTCGCCGTCGGTCCCTCATAAAGAGCCAGAAAAGCGCCCAGAATTCTGCCATGAAAGCCAAATGCTCCTAGCGTCTCCCTTAGGTAGGGCCAGTCAATTCGATCAAAAGCCTTCTCGGCGTCCAGACTCAGTACCATTGAGGGGATGTTTTTCCGTTGGGCCAAATCAATTAAATCTATTACCCTTCTGGTATTATCTGCTGCCTGTCTACCTATGATGAACCCCACCTGATCCGGGTGAATCAGTTTCGGCATGAGCCGACCTATCCTATTTGCTAGTAATTTAGAGAATATTTTCGTTTCCGAATTGATCAGGGAAATAGGCCTGTAACTTTTGCAGTCTGCTGAGTCTTTTCCCTGTTTATGGATCAATGAGATTGATGCCTGGAGGATCTGGCTTGGTATAGGGGCACCTGCTAGAAATGAATTGAATAATTTTAATAGATGCGGAGCTAGGATTTTCTGGAAATTTTTATAGTATAGATTAGATCTGGGCCAGGCGCCTTTGATGGCTTCAGTTTCTTGAGTACCTCAGTTAGCTCCTCCATCGAGAAGTCTTCCTGTAGCCCCTCTCTTTCGTCTCTGCTTAAGTTAGGTAATTTTGCCGTCCTCAGGAATGTTTTTAGTTGTTTATGAGTCGCCTCACATCGGGTTACTTTTTTCCCATCATAAAGAGACTCTTAGTACTGTTTAAATTCTTCTACTATTTGTTTTGGGTCAGACATAAGGTCGCCGTTTTTTAAACGAATTGCATTAATACATAGTTACATAGTTACATAGTAGATGAGGTTGAAAAAAGACGTACGTCCATCAAGTTCAACCTATGCTAAATTTAGACAAAAGATACTTTATTCTATATCTATACTTACTTATTGATCCAGAGGAAGGCAAACAAAAAACCCCATTAAGGGGGAAAAATTAATTTCTTCCTGACTCCAAGAATTGGCAATCGGATTAATCCCTGGATCAACATCCTTCCTATGTATACTTATTTGGTATATCCCTGTATACCTTTCCCATCTAAAAAGATGTCGAACCTTTTTTGAACAAATCTATTGTATCTGCCATCACAGTCTCCATGGGTAATGAATTCCACATTTTAACTGCCCTTACTGTAAAGAACCCTTTCCTTTGTTGCTGGTGAAATTTCCTTTCCTCCAACCTTAAGGGATGGCCCGAGTCCTTTGTACTGCCTGTGGGATGAATAGTTCTTTTGAAAGCTCCTTGTATTGTCCCTGAATATATTTGTATATAGTTATCATATCCCCTCTTAGACGCCACTTTTCTAATGTAAATAAATCTAATTTAGCTAGCCTCTCCTCATAAGTTAGAATGTCCTTCACCTTTATTAATTTGGTGGCTCTTCTCTGCACTCTCTCTAGTTCCATAATGTATTTTCTTAGGATTGGTGCCCAAAATTGTACTCCATATTCAAGGTGTGGTCTTACTAATGCTTTGTAAAGGGGCATAATTATGTTTACTTCCCTTCCATCCATTGCCCGTTTGATGCAAGATAAGATCTTGTTTGCCTTTGCAGCTACTGTATGACATTGGGCACTATTGCTAAGCCTGCTGTCTACAAGCACTCCTAAATCCTTCTCCCAATACGATAATTCGAGATTGTATTGCTTAATTTATTGGCAAGTAGGGTATCTGGTTTGTTTGCTTTTTCGTAAAACTTCCGCTTAGTCTAATTTATGTCCCTTTCTGCCTGTGAGGCCAGCAACAAATTTAGTTTTGTTCTTGTGTCTAGCCATTCTTTTCGGGTTGTAGCTAGTTTGTTGTTTTTATGTAGAATAGATAGATCAGTCAATTGCGATTGTAGCTTTTTGATCTTATTATTTCTATCTCTCTTGCGTCGGGCTGAAATCCCTATAAGTGTTCCCCGCATGGTTGCCTTATGGGCCTCCCACAGGGTGGATTGTGTGGGAACACTACCCATGTTGTCTTGGAAATATGCCCTGATCTCCTGACCCACGGTTTGTTCAATCTCTGGGATTTTGAGGAGTAACTCATTGAGTTTCCAATTCGCTCCTGGTCTGTCTAATCTGAAGTGAGAGCACCGCAGCTCTATCGGTGTGTGATCTGAACCACGAAATATCGTGGATCCCAGCATGGGAGATTACGGAGACCAATTTATTCGATACAAAGAGGTAGTCTATATGACTATATCTGTCATGTGGGTATGAGAAGAAGGTATAACCCCTCTCCCTTTGGTGGAGTTCCCGCCAAATGTCGGTAAGTCCATTATCTTTAAGCCCTCTCATCCAGGTTGTTCTGACCGTAGTCTGCGCTTTTGCCTCTGGGGTACATCTATCGAGTTCTGGGTCCAGGGTCTGGTTGAAATCGCCCCCTAGGATGATACATCCTTGGGCTACTTTGCTTAAGATTGCAAAAAAACGACTTAGGAAGTCTCCGGTTTGCTCTCCTGGAGCGTATACATTTGCTAGTGTCACTGCTTGACACTGAACGTTACCTACTATTATTAGATATCGACCGTATCTGTCCCTTTTTGTGAGATCTATTTTCAGTGGCAATCGATTGTTTATTAATATTGCACCCCTCTTTTCATGACCGCTGCATTGATGCATACCAGTTTTTGAATTTGCTGTCTATGTATTTTGGGGAATTGGTCTGGGAGAAATGTGTTTCTTGAAGGAAAATTATGTCGGGGTCTGTTCGTCTATAGTCTGACATGGCCACTCTCCTTTTCCTTGGACAATTAAATCCTTTAACATTGTATGACAATATGATAATGTCCTTACCCATTGATGCTGGGATGCGGGTCAATAGATTCGGGGGCTACCTGATTGTAATATTCTGCCGTCTGTCTTTCTTGCTGTAAATCATCTATGGGCGAGGTGATCTGGATTGTCTTGCGCCTTGGGAGGGGAAGGTGGGTGGGACACAGAAGGAACACAAAGACAAACATATAAACTAGAACTGGATCAATGTTAACATATCCTGTGGTCTGAGGAAGTCCAATACCTCCAGCCACAGTGAATGCCCCAGACCGATGGTCGCCTAGGATGGGAACTTGTGGCCTGACTATTATTTTGCCACTGTCCCTCTAAGCCCCTCTCCTGAGGACTTTCATGAGCCACCAGTAATAAAGTCCCCTGGAGCTCAAGCGGAGACGCCTACTGACCTCGGAGCCCCCACCCTGCCCCGTACACCTCCTTATCTCATATCTTGTTGATTACCCAACTAAAACCCCTGCTTTTGAGCCGTTACTCAATCTGATTCTTTTGTAAAATCATAACCCTTATTCAACTCTATGCCGTGTAGTATTATCTCCCCTCTTACCCTCTATTGTTCTGTGTTTCCCTGTCTTTTTAGTACTCTCAACTTTATTGGTACCGTCTTGGCTTATTCCCTGATCTCTGTCTCTGTCCCCTGTTCCTATTAGCCCCTTCTCTCTGTCGTTGCGCTGGTGTGGTGTGCCTCCTTTCCTATAATTCTGTCAGGGCGTGCTCACCACAAACGAGACGGGACCGCGGTGCTGAGGTGGGATAGGATATAACGCCATCCACAGCCACGAGGGCACGTCTTGAGAGTAGAGTGGTCTGGGAGTCCGGATCGAGGCAGGAGAGGTACGGATGGAAGAGGGTGCTGTATGCAAAGTCCGGGGTTAGAGATAAGGACGTAATCGTTTACCGTTTGCCAGGATCGGGATTCCAGAGGTGCGGAGAGTCGTGTTGCCGTATGCCGAGTTCGGGATGCCAGAGGTGCGGGTAGACGTAGCGGAGGAGGACTGCAAAAACAAAACAGGACAAGACAGGACTAGGGAGGCAGAGAGTGATGAGAACAACTGGTTCTATGCTCAGCCAACGAGTCAGTGACACTGTTAGGTATATATAGGAGAGCGGGTCCAATGGCAGCGCAGCAAGGTAGGGGTGTGTGGAAGGGCCAGGCTACGGCAGGGATAGGTCCAGCATGAGTCCCAGGGGAGGAGACATAAAGCCCAGTAGTCGGACTGCATTGGATTGCAGCAATGGTTTGAGGTGCTGTGCCTTTGAGGGGTTGGTGCGGCTCCGTGTGGCCGCACCTCTGTGTAGCTGTGCTTGCAGCCGCGTGACCGAGCGTAGCCGCCGGACCGAGAGTAGAAGGGGAGTTTTGGCGTGCGCGTGCGCGCCCACGTGGAGTAGTGATCGGCGTTCCGGAGAGAGGCTGCCTGCGTGCCGCGGGAGGACCCGTCGGAGCTGCCGGTAAGTGAGGAGCACGCTGAGGGCGGCGTGACTCCCAGACCCTTACAAATTCTTAGTGACTTGTTGCACCTCGTATTCTTAGCAGAGAGGCTCTCCTTCTTCCCTCCCCATCTTGCTCTCTCTATCTAGCTTTGTCTCCTAATCATGTCTGCCCCTACTGTGGCCTTCCTATGTGTGGAGTCTCTCATAACTGCACCGGTCCTGTTATCCCGGCAAAGCCCGGTCTTCCTGTCTCCTCCGGTCCCTCCGTGTGTCCGTCCATTTTTTATGACCTCTGGGGGCGCCGGCGCTCCAGCTGACGTCATTCGATCTGGCGAGCTTGCCACATCCAAGATGGCGGTCTCTTCACTTCCGCCGGGATGACGCGTCATCTCTTTCCGGTCTCCTCAGACTCTGCCTGGTTTCTGTAGAGGGATGTCGTCGCGCTCCCTCTTCCCGCCCTGCGGTTTCATCTTCCTGCCAGTGTCTTCTGCAGCTCCTGTGGGTCCATGATGGCACCCGCTTCCATATGGTCAACCGTGGCTATCTTGGTTTTTGCACTCCATGGCCCTGCGACAGACTCTCGGCTACTAGATAGATTTATGCATCGGAGGTAAGTCTCTGTTTGATTATTATTTTATTTTCAGAACAGGGGTTTGGATTTGGGCTGGCCAGACGCGGGACGCTTTAAGAGATTATTTGAGGGGAGAATTGCTAAACAATAAAACTCAAAAAGACCAAAACTTTGGCCGAACATCGAACTGTTTTATTTGCACCCCTGGTTGGAGGCTTATGTATTCACTCCGAATCTTCAGTTGCCGGCCGTTGACTCTTCCTCTGAGCTTTCTTCTGTTTTTGCCAGTCTGGTTCTGGTAAAATTTCATCAGAAGTGGAAACAGGTAAGGTGTCTGTTATGCCTAGCTTCTTGAGGAAGTCTTCACCCTCTTCTAGTTCCCTCATGCTGATAGTTTTTCCATTTTTAATGACTAGCAGACCAAAAGGGAAGGTCCACCTATATCTGATGGCCTTTTCTCTCAGTATCCCCGTTATTGGCTGTAGTTTGCGCCTTCGTGTCAGCGTGAGAGGGGAGAGATCTTGGAAGATCTGGAGTGTTTGTCCCTCATAGTCCCAATTCCCCTTTGCTCGTGTTGCCTGGAATAAAGCTTCACGTGTGCGAAAGTGGTGGAGCCGTAGGATCACATCCCTTGGTCTGTCGGTATCCAGAGGTCGGCTACGGAGGGCTCTATGGCAGCGGTCCATTACTATTTCTGCGTGGTTTTTTCAGGCAGCAATTCTCCGATCCATCTAGTTAGAAACGCCTCGACGTCTGTCATTGTCTCAGCTAGACCTCTCACTCGGACATTATTGCGTCGTTCACGGTTTTCCGCGTCCTCCTGTCTCTCCGCGAGGTCTGTAACTTGCGCCTGTAGTTTGTTCTGTCTTTCGTCAAGTTTCTGAACTGACCTTATGGAGGCATCTACCTTCTCCTCTACCTGGCCAGTGCGTTCACCGATACTCTGGATCTCTTTCCTCAGCCCTGAATTTCGGCCTGTAGCAAGGACTTTACATCTCTGTATAGTTTCGTGAAGTCGCAACGGCGGACCGGCAGTTGTTCTGGGCCATCTGTGTTGTCCTCCTCATGCTCCCGCTCCGTATCCGAGTCCCTATTCGATCCGCGTGCCATTTCTGGGTTTGCTCGCTGCGCACGGGTCCTGGCAACGTAAGTCTTTAAATCCTCTCCGTTTTTCTTTTGCGGGTTCGACGGGGCCATCACTGGGTCTTTATGTACGATATATTGTGTTTATTGGGCGTTTTATGGGGTTTTGTTTTTGTATTTTATCTTTATTTAATGCTGCGGGGGAACGGAGCTCTCAGGTTAGGCAGCCATTCACTCCGTGGTCGCGCATGCCCACCTGTAATTCTTTTTTTAAGTGACATTTATTGTAACGGTTATTGTTCAAAGGCTTGGGCAATATGTGTTTTTAGTATCCATGTTGTAAACATAACTGGATGACAGACTTAATTTTGTCTGATTGGATCAAACATGTTTGTGAACTTCTATTGTTTTTGTTGCACATCTAGTTCTCAAGGCTACAGCGCCTCTGTGTCTGCAACTTACAGATAATCTTTCTGCTGGGAAAAGTAAGATGAGGGAACTGGAATTTGCCAGACACTCAAGGTTGGAATTTGTAATCAAGGGAGTGCACCCCAGCAGCAGGGTGACCAGTGCAACCTACTTTGGAGTTGCGATTGATGCCTCAACAAGTGACCCTAATCTAAATCTGATTTAGGGGCAGACTTTATCCTCAGGAATGCATCTTTGTTTGGCTGTGGAGTGAAAAAAGATGATACTGTTCTTGCTCTCTGTTAAATTTGCTAACATTGACGAACTTTCCTGTGGAACCCACTGGGACATGCTATGTAACCCAAGTGATCAACGGAAAACAGCTTAAAAATAAATAAATAAATATGGACAGATCTACAGTACTTCATGTTCTGAAGACCTCCCCCGCCATCCTGAGTTATTTACAATCACTGGACAAGAATACTTGCCTGGTGGAGACAAAATGGCCACCAGGGTTAGCATCATTATGGCAGTTAATAGACCCTGCAGTCATATTTGTGGGTTGTTTTAGGTTTGTTTATGTTCAAGCCTGGACAAAAAACACAAATATCTCCAAAAAACACAAATATCTCCAAAAAACACAAATATCTCAAACACCACGGATAAGTCCTGGTGGCTCCCCACAGGTACAGTACAAAAGAAAGGAGGAGTAGAGGCTCAGCGGATTTCTCAGATGCAAATATTTATTGAAGCCAAATAAAATAACAATAGTGCTCTGTTATAGTGTTGCACTTAACATTTCTAACAAGATCAAATGTACAGTCGTAACTTAGGAAATTGATTTTTTTGTTATATAGCTCCTAATATCTCAGGATGCCTTAGGTGTTTTTCCATTCACTTAATTCCTGCAGGTGTACTACCACTCTGGGAAACTTGCTTGAGAATTACCTACTTTGCCCTAATGTTTAAAAAAAAATTGTAAATCAGGCACCGGACCACAACTTTTTAAAGCCACTTCAAACACTAGTTCCAGGGCATAACTGGAAACAAAAACACATGGGTGGTTATATGCAATATCAAGATTCTAGCTATGTTGTGCATATTATGGCCTTATTTTATCTAAGAAGGAAGAGCACTTGGTCAGCTGTCAACTGCAAGCATACGCTGTATAATTATGAGGAAAATGTCTTAATTTTCAGGGGATGTTAGATGACTCCACTGACACACACTGCCCATTACAAGTGTGTTGCCATTTCAGAAAACCCACAGAAAATGACCATGGCGAATATTAAGAAATGTTGTTAAAACCACCTAACGCTACCACTTAGAAACATTATATGCATCTCATCCCAGCCTCTGTCTAAAAGCTGTGTTTAAAACAGTATGCATTGGCTTGAGGATTTGCTTGTGTAATACGAGCTTGAGACAAAAGGTGGCACTGTGTGCTCATTTGCATGTCATTTCCCAAAATCCCTTGCTGCAGTGGAAACGCTGTGTGCTGGGCGATAATGGGGAAAGACAGGGTTGCAGACCTGTCTAAGACATGCAAATGAACATACAGTAATATTTACAGTTGCTATATATATATATATATATATATATATATATATATATATAATCAAAAAATAAATAGATGATACCGTTCTGTGGCTAACGAAATGCTTTTATTTGTGCGAGCTTTCGAGATACACTGATCTCTTCTTCCGGCGATGTTACAATGAATGAAGCAAGGATTACTTAAAAACAGTGTCTCTTGGAATGTTATCTGTGCTGTTCCTTCCCCCGGTGTGGATGTGTTTTATTAAAATAAAACACATCCACACCGGGGGAAGGAACAGCACAGATAACATTCCAAGAGACACTGTTTTTAAGTAATCCTTGCTTCATTCATTGTAACATCGCCGGAAGAAGAGATCAGTGTATCTCGAAAGCTCGCACAAATAAAAGCATTTCGTTAGCCACAGAACGGTATCATCTATTTATTTTTTGATTATTGAAGCTCGGCTAACACGGTACTGATACCTCTACATATATATATATATATACCATACGATACCGGTTGCAACACGACATCAAGGGACAGCACGCAGGTAAGTAAATCAAAAATGTTCTATATTTGATAGAAGACACAAAAAACGACGTTTCGGTCCCCCAGTGGGACCTTTCTCAAGGTGGCGCACCACCTTGAGAAAGGTCCCACTGGGGGACCGAAAAGTCGGTTTTTGTGTCTTCTATCAAATATAGAACATTTTTGATTTACTTACCTGCGTGCTGTCCCTTGATGTCGTGTTGCAACCGGTATCGTATGGTCTGTTATTGCTTTATGGGATAAGCACCAAAACTTATTTACTTGCATATGGTGTGCCGGCTGTGCATTGGATTATATATATATATATATATATATATATATATATATATATATATATATATAGTCAGATAAGGCAGTTGGCACTCCAATAGGTGCTGTTAAGCCACAGGTGCACGTCCCATATAGAGAATGTAGTTATACGTTACCGTTCCAAGGATTGGTAAACAAGAGACAGCACTCAATGTTGAAGATCAAAGTGTATTAGTGAAAGCAAAAATACATCCAGAAACCCAACGTTTCGGTCCTACAGAATGGGACCTTCCTCAGGGGGATACCCCTGAGGAAGGTCCCATTCTGTAGGACCGAAACGTTGGGTTTCTGGATGTATTTTTGCTTTCACTAATACACTTTGATCTTCAACATTGAGTGCTGTCTCTTGTTTACCAATCCTTGGAACGGTAACGTATAACTATATATATATATATATATATACTGTACAGTATAATGTTTCTATCTCATTTCCAAAAAGAACAGCAGACATTATTATTATTTGTCCTCCAAGTACTCTAAAGCCTTACAAAACTGAGAAGACAAAGGAGTTAAACTTTCACACAGAGGAAACTGTAGGGGAAAGAAAATTCATAGATACTCAGCAATGTTATAATTGAAATGCCATTATAAAGTAGTGTTATTGAAATCCTCTTTTCTTTACAACATGCAGTGAGGGTATAGCTTTGCTTAAAACCCCCCAACAAATAATGTTACTTCATATCATTCCATATTATCACAACTTGATCACTCAGTACATAATGTATATTTTTATGTTAACGTCTACTGCTCACGAGCATTTGATACCCATTTCATATAATTATCGAACTTTGGAATGCATCTTCCTTGGCTGGAATGCTATACTGTATGACATGCGTTGTGAAATCAGTATATTAAGATTGCGGATATGGCTTTGGGAAATTGACTTTAGTGAGTCCCACACAAAGAAGTCTTTGTAGCATGGTTTTCTAATAGTGGTTCAAGCAGTCAAGGATGGAAACTTTTGTCTATTATGCTTATACTTTCCCAAGAAATCCATGATCTTTATGAGCTTTCCTTCTTCAGAGTTTTCCAGCTGCCTGTAGTGAGAAAAAGGGAACTATGTAATTCTCATATAAGTGGCTTTTACTGTTCAAGTCTATTAGTGATTAAAAAAAGGTGCTTTATATTTGAGGCAATCCACTCTGCTTATCTTTGATCTGCCAACTAATATTCTTTAACATCAGTTTTTGGCCACTAGTCATCTCTGAAACTAAACTCCTTTCTTCTTCTGTACCGCTAAACCACTCTGTTATTCGGGCAGAGATGGACATAAATTGAATTGCCATTAAAGTTAGGAAATGTAAAAAAGCTAAAAAGTAACAGCCTCCCAGCAATAATTAAGGACAATGCAGTAAAATAATGTAAAATAGCTTGAGACAGACAATTGTATCCAAATTGATTTCCTCTACTGCAAAAAGATTAATGGAAAGATCAGATGGGCCAGGTTGTCTTTACCTATGTTCCTCAGAGTGTTCCTCACACTATATTCCTTTCAAGGACTCGATCCCCAGAGCAGAACCGCTGAAAGGAGTATGGGCTGAGGTCCAGGCTCGTGAAGTATCCATCCAGAATGAGCTCAGCCACTGCGCGTCCCACTGCAGGGGAGTGCTGCAGACCATGCCCGCTGAATCCAGATGCAAAGAAGAAGTTGTTGACCAGCGGGTGGATTCCCAGCACCCCATTCTGGTCGTAGGTGTTGTAGTCGTAATAGCCAGCCCAGGCTGTTTTCACCTTTAACAGAAGAAGATTTTTTGAGCGTAGGAAATAAACTACAAAAAGAGTTAGCAGACAATGATGGTGACCTCAGCTAAAAATTACATAGATAATACAGAAGGGAAGTAGCTAGAAACAGTTAAAAGAGCAGGGTTTTTTTTTTTTTTTTACATTGATAGGAAGCATGGGGTCTCTGGAGTCGAAATACATTAATTTCAGCCAGACACAAAATAAGTTATGGTGAGTAAAAAAAAACCTCCAACTTATTTTGTGTCTGGTTGTAGCCACTACCAACTCCACATTGCAAAGCCAGTAACCAACCTCACACTGATGAGACCCAAAAGGTTGAAATAGCCGTCTGTGAGGAGGTTTACCAGCCATGCACTTCTTTAACCAAGGCAGTGCTGAAAAAGTTGTGTAATACGGCAGGCATAAACTTATATGGTTCCATGTTAAAATGGGCAAGACGCCAAAAGTGACACACTGAGTGCACATTTGCATGTAATGACCCAGAATCCCTGGCTATAGTGGAAGCGTTGTATGCAAAGAGATAATGGGGAAAGGCTGGTGTGCAGACCTGTCTGGTACAACCTCCCCAATACAATGTTTTTTAAAGTTTGTCAAAGGGAGAAATGGCTGACGTTTATTGTAAAATGCCCTTAGTTGAAGATAATGAAAAAATTCGGAGCTAGGTAAGGCTTTTTCTGACTTAATTTGCTCAAATGTTTTAATACTCCTGTCGGAACTCAGATCTCTGAATTTTAGTAGTCCTGCTTGTTGCCATTTAAAAAAAATCTTTGCTCTTTAGGCCCGTAACAAAATCAGGGTTATCCAGAAAAGGGGTCATAATGGTTCATTTGGTTGTTATGGCAAATTTATATCTAGTGGCTTCCCAGATCTTTATTGAATAAATCATTGATGAAAGCGGCTCTCTAATATTGCTTACTGCCATTTGTGAAAGCCAAATAAATTTATTCAACTCCAGTGGGCAGCATACAGTTTTCTATGGATACCCATCGTTTTAGATTTGGGTCTACAGTACAGACGAGACAACGAGTATTCTAAGGCTTGCCTTAAACTTGCCCAGTTACATGCTGGGTACATGCCGGGTGTAACCTGGCTAGTTTAAGGCATTTCTGCACTGACTAATGACCCATCGGATTAACACAACAGGGGTCCCTGGCAGTCCCATTCAGTTTGAATGGGACTGCCAGGGACCCCCGCTGTTAATCTGATGGGCCATTAGTCCATGCAGAAATGCTTACACTTGCCTTAAACACGACCCAGCATGTACACAGCATGTACCTGGGTCTTTTTGGCGATTGCCACTGGTTCGTGTTAGAATAACCGTCGGCACTACAGTATATGCCATTGGATCAACTGGCTCAGTTGGGCTGCCATGTAGTAGGATAACAAACAGGGCACTGCCAAGCCTCCCGCAGTAGTAGGCCTTGAGAGAGTGCGTCTGTTAATTCTTGGCTTTTTGTAGTTCTACATACATTTTGAGACTAGTGATTGTAGGGAGAGTATATTCTTGGTCACAATTGGTATGGGAAGAGTTTGAAAAAGATAAAGAAGACGGGGAGTAAGTTCATTTTAAGACAGTGGATCTTACCTATCCAGGATATATTGTATCCTGACCTAGCCATGATATATTCTCTAAACATTTAAAATAGTTTAGGGTAATTTGCTTGGTATAGAGTTATAGTTGTTTGTAATAAATATTCCTAGGTATTTGATAGATTTGTACTGCCACTTAAAATCAAAATAGCTAGTAATTTCACTACGTCTTTGTGAGGCTCAGACGCAGTCTCCGCCCCGTTAAGATCCAGTCACCTGATTGGGTCTTGCTACTCTCCTGCAGGAGTAATCTTGCGTCTGATTTGCCGTTCCTGCTATTTAGTTTCATCCTCTTCCATCAGGATGTTGTCTGAGCATAAACCTTGTGACGTTTGCTGGTCGCAAGCACCCTGCCTCGTCTCACCGTGCCTTGCCTCGTTTACCTTGGATTTCACTGTTGTCTCCAATCCTTAACCTCGGCTTCCCTATGACTATCCTGCTCTCTCCAATCCTCGACCTCAGCTTCCCTATGACTACCCAGCTCTCTCCAATCCTCGACCACAGCTTGTCTTCAACAATTGTACATTCTCCTACCCTATCCACAACTACGAACTTGCATACTCGAGGCAACCTCGCGTCTCTAGGTCGGTGTTTCCTAATCCCCACCTCGGCCTCGCAGTCCTGTCCAGTTTGTGGCGGACTGTTACAGTGTTTTGGGAGATTAACATTTAGAGCTTCAGATTTAGAGTTGTTAATTTTGAAACCTGACATCTAGTTGAAAATTGAGAGTATACTGAACAGACTTAGATGAGATGTCAGGGGTTTAGTTATAGACAGGATTACATCATCCACGAATAGCTCTAGTTTATGGGTTTGTCTATTCATTTGGATACCAGAAATATCGGGGCTTACATACAGAGCGAACAGCAAGGGGGAGAGCAGGCATCCCTGCCTTGTGCCACTCGAGTTTAAACCAATCTGAACGGAATCCCTGGCA
Organism: Ascaphus truei; assembly: GCF_040206685.1. Taxonomy (NCBI): domain Eukaryota; kingdom Metazoa; phylum Chordata; class Amphibia; order Anura; family Ascaphidae; genus Ascaphus; species Ascaphus truei. The sequence continues at coordinate 2,576,396 of NC_134488.1, forward strand.
TATTACCCTAGCTTCGGGACTAGGATATAGGGCCGAAATGGTTTCATAATTCCTCCACCGAAACCAAAGGCCTCCAGAGTACATAAAAGACCAGTCTACTATTTCGAACGTCTTTTCTGGCTGCAACATATTTTCTGGGAAAGAAGCACCTGCTATTATTGAGTTAAACATACGAAGAAGATATGGAGTGATTACATTCGCAATTTTTTTATATTATAGGTTTGAAAACCCGTCTGGGCCTGGTGGCTTTGAGGGCTTTAGATTGATAATTACTTGTAAAAGTTCTTCTAACATTTCTTTCCCCAGGTCCTCTCTCTCTTCACTACTTAGTTTGGGTAGATCCACGGCTGTTAGAAAATTGTCTAGAACATCTCTAGTACTGTTATTATGTTGGACCTTCTTCCCATTATAGAGATCTTCGTAGTATTTTTGGAATTCTTATGCTATAACCTTGGGGTTCGCTGTCTTAATCCCAGATCCTAGTTTTACAGCTTGTACTGCTGCGGCCAACTTCAATCTCACAAATGCCCGTAATGTTCCGGGGCTTTTTTTGGCTGGCGCCGAACTTGGCCGCGCTCAGCCGCATCTTCCCCTCCCCTCGCGACCCCCTGGCTGCTTGGCTGCTCTGCCAGCTTCGAGCGTCTTGCCCTCCCCTCGCGACCCCCTGGCTGCCTCTGCTCCCCCTCTTCCCGCATCTTCCCTCCATTCCCCTGTCCCATGTCCCCTTACCTGGGGATGCCGGCGGAACGTGTGACCGGCGCCACAGTGACGCGCGGAATGGCGTCACCAGCCGCGTCTGCCCGGAGTCTGCCCGCACATTGCGGTGGCGGCCGCTGAAGACTCAGCTCGGCCGCCACTGTATATTTTGGTATGGTTGTCTATTTTTCAATTTAGCGGCTTATAATATATCTGGCTTGTTGGATTTTTCATAAGACTTTCTTTAGGACCATCTCAAAGAGTTTTCTGCCTGGGTTGTCAGAAGCAGGTTCAATTGTAGCCTAACATCCTTAAGTCTTTTGAATGTGGATTCGACGATATCGAGGTGTGTAGGGTAGTTAGTTCAGATATTTTTGTTTGGAATTTTAGTATACTGTACTCTCATTTTTCTCTTTTTTTTGGCTGCCAAAATACTTATCAGGGATCCTCCTAGGGTGGGCTTATGGGCTTCCCATAGGGTGGAATGAGAGGTGACACTATCTTTATTTTCCCTGAATTTTTTTCGAATTCGTCTCCAATTTTCTGAGATTTCTGGCATTTTTAGACTACATTCATTTCGTTTCCAATGAGCTCCTGGTTGGTTTATATTTAACTGGAAACATCTCAGTTTAATTGGAGCATGGTCTTACCATATTATATCATGGATTTTAGTGTGGGGGATATTCGGGATGAGTCTATTTGAAATTAAAATAGTCTATTCTGCTATAGATGAGAATTTTTTTTATATTCTCCATTTTGTGGGTGTAGTTCTCTCCAAATATCTGTTAATTAAGAAGCTTTCAAACCCAGTAGGAGAGCCTTTGTGTCCTCATTTTAATAATTTTTTGGAATGTTGGTACTATCGACATGTGGGTCAAGCGCGATATTAAAATCACCTGCTAGTATCGTTTATCCTTTTGTCATACTACCTAGTAAATGGAAGGTGAAAAATTTGAACTAGACTCACTTGGAGCATATATATTCACTATTGTGAGTGCTTGACCGTAGAGTAAACCAGTTGGTATTAGGAATCTTCCTTTGCTGTCTTTTCTGGTTTGCTCGACTATGAAGGGGATACGGTTATGTATTAGGATTGTCACTCCTCTTTTTTAACCGTTGGCCGAGGATTAAAAAAGATTATGATTTTTATCAAAATATTTGGGGAAAATTGAGTTGATGAAATGTGTTTCTTGAAGTAGGATGATGGCTGCTCTTTTTCTCTTATAATCAGACATAGCTATTCTTCTTTTACAGGGGCTGTTAAACCCCTCTACATTATGTGATATTACTGACAGAGACATTGAAAAAAGAAAAGGGGGGAAAAAAGAAGGTGAAGGACCGAGCTGAATAGGGTCGAAATTATCCTTAACTCGCCTGCCCTTGGGTAGGAGTTGTCATATACAAAAATTGAAAAAGGGAGAAAAAAGAAAATTTGGAAAAAAATTAAGCACCACGGGGCTTTGTGGATAACACATGATAACTCATGTCTATCCATGTGAGGCAACAAATTCGCAGCCTGGGGAATCTGTCCCTGTGTCGGCTCTAGCCTGCGGTCTAGTTAACACATTTGTAACAAAAAATAAACAAACTATTTAGCATCTAACTATCTTAACCTGCTAGCGATTTAAACCCCATATGTGGTTTTTAGATTTCAACAAATAAATTTAGATAAAACAACTCAGTATCTGTGAACATGTGTAGCAGAAATTTGTATATATATTTTATAACAGTCTTAATAGTATTATTATAACGTTCACCCCCCACCCCCCGCAACAGAAAATCTGACTTAACACTTTCAGCCGGTTCATTGCCAAAACATATACCTTAACGGATATTGTTCGCTTTATAGCAGTATCTCTCCCCTGCCTTAGTGTAGCAATATCTCACATCATGGCCACACTGTGCACACCGGGATCCACTTAAATACATGTTACACCTCCATGGCCAGAGAGAATGCGTGGAGTTATTCTTTATACATTTCGGGGAGATCAAGTCCACTCCACCAGTATCACAAATCGTGACCTGGTATTTGCTCTTATATTACAAGGATGGGGACCCGTGTCACCGCCTTAGAGAGCGTCCTCTACTTGGGCTCCTTCCAGATAACAGAGGATCCCCCGACCAAATCACCTTTGACAGCGCGCATCTCCTACCTCTCCAGGCCTAACATATGGGGTACAACTCAGCTGAAAGAATCTCAGCCCAGGCCGAGGGGCATAGGGGATCTGCGAAGTGGGGGGGGGGGGGGTGAGGCATCAACCGTTACCCCCAAAGTTTTTTTGTCCATTCAGGTCTAGAGGCGAAACGACTTTCCGGTTCCCCCAAAATCTGGTCCCGTGTTTTTCCAGGAATAAGGTAAAATAGCTCCTCTTGGGGAGCAACCAGATGAGAAAAGAGAAAGACAATCAATTTTGAAGATATAACTTGACAGTGTTCCTCTGATGTTTAGCTTCAGGTTACATAGTTACATGATAGTTACAAAGCTTTAGGTTAATTTTCCTTTTAGGGGATTATTCAATCACTGTTCTCTTCGGGACATGTGAATCTTTTTTTTGCTCTTCCCAGGCTAGCCCGGGTATCATCTCTATTTGTGTCGCCGGCCGTGTTGGTTCAGGGCTGCGACCAAGTCTGTGTAGGAAGGCCTCCCCCTCTGCCGGCTCTTTCATTGTGCAGGTACGGCCATTTTTAATGACCAGTAAACCGAATGGAAAAATACAGCGATATCTCACTCCTTTTTTCGTCAGTAAAGATATGACTGGTTGAAGGTTTCTTCTCCTAGCCACATTGATTGGGGAGATATCCTGGAACACTTGAATTTTGATAGGTAATATTAGCAGTGTTTCTTGTAACCTGGTATAAGACTTCCTTTGTTTTGAAATGATAAATGGATTATTACATCACTGGGATTTCCCTCTGTAACAAGTTTGGCCCGCAAAGCTCTATGGCATCTGTCTAGTTCCAAAGAGACCTCCGCCCAATTAGGAAGCATGGCCGTCAGCCATTTTTTATGGAAATTCTTCCAAGTCTGTGATAGCTTCTGGGATTCCTCTGTCTTTTATTATTGCGTCTATCTCTATTTTACGTGTCTTCTTGGCGGTCGGAGATCTCCAAAAACTGGGATTGAAGGTGAGTAGTTACTTTTTCTGTTTTGTTTGAACACTATCGTTTTGTCAAGTTTTTTTTTATAGATTGTCGGTTCTGTCCCCTACGGTTGAGAATTATTTTCATATAATAATAATTGTTTGTTCTTGTATAGCGCTACTAGTTTTACGTAGCACTTTACAGAGACATTTTGCAGACACAGTCCCTGCCCCGTAGAGTTTACAAGCTATGTTTTTGGTGTCTGAGGCACAGGGAGATAACGTGACTTGCCCAAGGTCACAAGGAACCGACACCGGAAATCGAACTAGGTTCCCCTGCTTCAAACTCAGTGCCAGTGTCAGTGTCTTTACTCACTGAGCCGCTCCTTTTCTTGTATGTCTTTCAATTCCCCACGTAGGAAGGATTTCAGATTACTGAATAGATCTTTGATATAATTTATTGTCGCTTGTTTACACGCATCATCCCGCTCAGTTTCATGCTCCGATTCTGAGCCTTCGCAGCAGTAAGGCTCCGAAACCCGCAGGGTCCTCGTTTATTCTTTTTGCTTAAAACATAGAGCTAAATCGGTTAAGGCTTTTAAAATTTAAAAAAAAAAAGCTTTTGGAGGCATCCTGATACCTTAATAGATTGAGTTTTTGAAGGCCAGGTGTTATGTTTTCTTGTTATAAGCTTATTTTAGTGCCGGAAGCTTACCACTAAGCAGCCATTCCCTCAGCTGCCGTGCATGCGCCTCCAATTTTTTACTATTTTAATCATGAATTGATGTATTGGTCAATGAATGAATAGTCATCCTCCTCCCTGCAACATTTAGCTCTCATATGTCCATTTAGTGCATTAACTTATGTCCTTTCCCCCTCTTTTTTCCTTCTTTTAGTTTGATATGTTTTTGCAATGTTTTTCCCCTACCTTCATATTTACTGTTATGTATAAAACCTTTTAATCTTTTGCATTATGCAATTATGTTATTTTTTAATGTGGATGCCGTTGGCCACACTTGTGATGTCACAGTTTAAAAGAAACTGGACCCACAAACATCAGGAGACCCTGAGGAAGCTAGCAGGAGTGTTGAAATACATATGGAACTTCATTCATGGGGAGTGGAACATGAAACGAAAAAAACAGAATTTAGTGCAACACAGCTATGATAATTTATACAGACATGAACTCACAGGACCTACTAACAACACAAACAAGACTGACAAACACAAAAGCAAAGCTGGAAATAAACGTTAATTTTAATGTAACTATAAAATATAAAATGTTGGACAATATCAGGATATCAGAATATCACTACCGGTCCCGGCAAGCACGGGACACGGGAAAGTACATCGGGGACGTCTCTTCCGGTTTCAGGAACCGCAACACACGGAGGAACACGCCGGTGATCCAAACTCTCTGCACGTGGAGGACAGATCTTACCAGCCTGGTCGGCGCTCATTGCAATTAACCTTCTGCCGTCCTGTGAGTTATACTCTGGTTTTACTCAACCGGATCGGCATCTCCTGATATTGTCCAACATTTTATATTTTATAGTTACATTAAAACTAACTTTTATTTCCCGCTTTGCTTTTGTGTTTGTCAGTCTTGTTTGTGTTGTTAGTAGGTCCTGTGAGTTCATGTCTGTATGAATTATCATAGCTGTGTTGCACTAAATTCTGTTTTTTCGTTTCATGTTCCACTCTCCATGAATGAAGTTCCATCTGGTCATCTCAAGACAGAGAGATTGCTGATTATCATTCTAGAACTTGAATTATTTCTACTGGATTTCCAGGACTCCTCCTAATTGGACTTATTAGGCGCTGGCATCTTCTCTTTGTTTTTGTGTACAGTACTGTGCTACTGTGTCAATCTCATGTTTTTAAAAGCCAGAACACTAAAATTAGTTTTTCTGCTCTCGCCGTGCTTGTATCTTAGTGCGGGAAAGCTGGAATTCATCCCGAGATTTCAAATCGGGATTCCGATGTACATGACGCGTGAAGTGTTCGAATAACGGCCGCTACATCAGTACGTGGTTGAATTACACCGGGGCTTACCAGTGTCCCCCAGACTCCTGGTTTTCGAGCCCAGATAACCCAGATCCATTTCCCGCACAGATATGGGTCTCCCCAAGACATATCATGTATTAAACCATATTTTATTATTTTGGTGCATTTCATATACAGTAAATGTCTATTCAGTCAGCCCAGGCATCCACATTGGTGCCGGGATGTCTGGATAGAAATCGGAGTTCAAAAGAGGAAGGATGTCCAAAAGGTGACATACCCGTTTGGTGGGCAAGGAAGGGCAATTATCTAGCTCCGGAGAACAAAGGACACCCTGTGGGGACACCTTTTGAGCCTGCCAGACCTGGAGGAGCCCGCCCAGCAAGTGACTGTGACTGTCATAGGTAGCTGGCCTTCATTAATAAAGGTGAAGCCTGGCCAGTTGCATCTAGAGATCGTGGGTAATGAGCCAAGAGGGTTAGCTCTTGGGTCCAGTAAGGTAAAACCATGTATATTCTGTAACTCTGATCCCCTTATACTGTCCCCCTAGGGTTATAAGCTATAAACTGTGTGTGTGGGGTTAACTATGTAAGCCCAGTGGGTAAATTAATGCATTCTATGCTATATTCCCTTTGACTCATGTGTGCAAGCTTATAAGTGGGTTGCCTTGTATGGGTGGTCCCTTATGATAAATAGCTGCAGGGCAGAGACTTCTGGAACATGGGGGATATTTGGGGGAAAACAGGGTTAACCTGTATTGCCTGCCAGCAAGGTATTAGAGCAGGGTCTAGAAGGCTTGTATGCCAAAATGGATTTTAGAACCCCAGCTCGCAGATCCCAGTTTTAGAGTGTCAGCTCTAGGGATCACATTTTAATTTTGCAGTGATTTAAAACTACAATGCATTTTGTGTTTGTGCTGTGAGCTGGACTGCATACAGGACAAAAGGCAGCCAGATGAGGATTAGCATTTCAATGCCACCAGCCCAAGTATAGGGATTCCCTGTGTTAATTGCAAAAGAAATGCAGGTTTGTGGCACATGGTGAGGGGGATGGGCTGGGAACAGGATATCTGGAGTAAAACCCCTTTGTTCCAGCTAGACATTGCGGAACCTACCCAACGGGAGGTATGGGGCAAGCCAGGAAAACGGTTGCTGGGTTTAAAACTCATAGGCACGATTTCCATTGGCAAGTTTTGAATTCTCCCCTCCTATCATTAATGCACAACCACAATCCGTGCTCTAATTGGCTGCCAGTCCCCTCAATGATATAGATATGCATGAAGCCCTATATAAGGGAGACCTGTGTAGCTCTCTTTTATGTTTTAGATTTGAAGAGACAAGGAGCTGCTGGCGGACTTCTCAAAGGTGCTTCTGGTTGAAAGAGCTATACACAGCCCAGAGAAGCATGGAGCGGCCCAGCCAGCAGGCTGGAACCAACTGGAGCGAACATGGTAATGCCTTTTGCTGAAGCAGGTGCCCTGCAACAAGGAAAGGGCTAAATATCATCCCCCAGACCTCAGTAAGTGTGCATATTCTCTGTATTTTGGGTTTCTGTGTGTTTCCGAGGATTTATCCAAATAAACCTCATTTTATTTCACTGTCTTGTTTTGCCTTGTGACTGAACAATTAAATATAAATGTTTTCAAAGGCCTGGTCTACCGTGACAGGCTTTTTTTCTGGTGGCAGCGTGTGGGATCATAGGGCTTTGCACTATAGCTTCCTGCGATGAATTATAGGACAAAGTGAGCTTGTTGATTGCAAGCTCTCAAAACAAGTAGTGTCGGAAAACAGGTTATACAAAAGCAGGGATTCACACTATTTAGTGTCACTTAGGTTATGTCATGTGTGCTCACCACAAACTGGACTAGACCGCGGGGCTGAGGTGGGGATGTATAAAACCGCCACCCTACAACCACGGGACCAGATTCGGAGTGCGTAATCAGAGTCATGTAGCCGGGTCAGGCCAGGAGAAGTCGGGTATGTCGTGGTACTTGCCGTGGTCCGGGTTTGGAGAGTGAAGAGTAGTTGTTATCCATAAACCGTTGTCAAGGAGAGGAGAGAGCAGGAATTCAATACAAACCGAAGTTCAGGGGCAGAGAAGAGACAGGTCCAGGTACGAGCTGGGGTCACAACAGAAATCAAGCAAGGCACAAACAGGCAAGATCCAGGAAGTAGTAAGCACAGCACATAAACAATAGTTTATGCTCAGCGATGTGCACAGAGACTGACAAGGCATAAGTAGGCAGGGAAGACCAAACAGCAACCAGCAGATGAAGACCTCACACATAAGCTACCAGCCGATAGGATGGTGTTGGATTGGCTGCAGGTGTAAAACAGCTGATGTGATTAGTCTTTGTTGCCGTGCGGCATTCACGCGCACGTGGAGCGCAGCGTGTGCGCATCGCCAGGGAGAGTAGGCGCTGTGGTGATGCGGTGGGGGCTTGCCTCTGCGGGCGTAGTATCGCATCAGAGCGCACGCACTGACAGAGGTCTGCACGCATCACAGGCACTGGGCCATGATGAAAGCGGAGGCTAGCGCCGATCCTGACAGCACACCCCCCTTCAGGGGGAAAACTGGATGCCCAGAGCAGGCTTCAAAGGGTACTTGTGGTGAAAGGCCCTGACCAATCTGGAAGCGTGTACCTGTTCCTGAGGGGAAAAAAAAGTGAAATGTGAAAGGCGGAAGGGATTTTCATGGTTGTCGGCAGTTTAAGCTGGTAGGTGACAGGATTGATCTCAGTAATGACAAAAGGGCCAATGAATCTGGATACCAATTTGGGTGAAGAGACCTTGAGACAAATATTTTTTGTAGAAAGCCAAACCTTTTGTCCAGGAGTGTAAGATGGAGTCTCCCGACTCCAGTTTGTTTCTTTTGCATATTGACAGCGTGTCTTAGGTTCTCCTGAATTTCTTCTCAAGAACTGGGAGTCGCTTCTCTGTCAAGTCAGTCAGGGGTTTAGCCACGGCGTTGTACTGTGGCACAAACTTCCTTTAGTAGCCAGCGCTGCGTAGGAGCGGGGACGGGCCACTTCACTATTGCCTCAACCTTAGCTAGCTCAGACTTCAGATGCCCTCCCCTACCCGGTGCCCGAGATACAACACCTCTGCCATCCCTACTAAGCACTTGGTGGATTTTAATGTAAGCCCTGCTTCCCTGATCCTTGCTAGCACCGCTGCTACATGTACCAGGTGAGAGTCCCAGGAACTACTAAATACAGCAATATCGTCTAGGTATGCCCTTGCATAACTCTGCATCCCTTCTAACAACCGATTGACTAGGCGTTGGAAGGTAGCCGGGGCATTCTTCATCCCGAATGGCATCACTAAAAATTCATAGAGGCCACTCTAGAGGGAGAGGGGGTTGGCCTGGTATTAAAGGGGTTGCACCCCATATGGCCACCCCCTGACCTCACCAGGGAGGCAAGTCCAGGAATGTGGTTTTTACCTTGCTGTAACATGAACATGTAAGTTCCCCTGTTGTAATGTATTTCCACCATGTAAGTGTCTGTACCACACACACTGGGATCCATCTGGGAGGACAAGGGTTAATAGGAATAAAGTGATTAAAGACCTTTGTTTAATTTTCCCGCCTTTTCAGGCACCATTTTGCAGAGTCCCATAGGCTGCCATTGGAGCTCCATTCATTTAAATGGCGGATCTAGCAGTTTTGGACCTGTTTCCCTCGAAGACCAGCAGGTGGCGTCCGAGAGGAGGAGCGGAGGATTCCCATTGTAAGTCAATGGGCCCATTGACTTCAATGGAGATTCCTCTACGGCGATCTCCAGGAATAGGTTGGCAGCCGTCCAAACAGCAAAACCGCAAAGCAGATACTTTGTCTGAAAAAGAGTTTGATCACTATTAGGCCAAGTTCAACGACAAGTGGCATGGGAATCTTAGGTTCTAGGGCACCAAGGAATAAAATTCTTTTTGCCCCTAGGCCTCCCCTCACTTGACCACCACCGGGTCCAAGAATCCAGGACCCCCAGAAAGGGCTTCAATGGCGGCAAAAGGAGCAGCGCGAGAAAACGGCTAAGTCCAAAAGCCTGAAAACCATAAGCCCATATCCCGATTGTGGAGGGTGCAGAGGGCCGGGGTTTGGGGTGCCTGCAGTAACTGTTCCGGCATGGCTGCAGATCCATTCCCGACCCTCTCCGACCAACCCGACGGAGTATGGACCACCATAAAGGTTCGTGAGTTTTCCCATAGACCTCAATGGCGGCCGTTTCCCATTGACCGGCTATGGCGGAGAAGTCCCATAGGCTTCAACGGCGGCGGTGCCCCATTGTAAGTCTATGGCGGCGGACTCCCATAGGCGCCAATGGTGGAGTTTCCCCATTGAAAGTCTATGGCGACGGGTCCCGTTGATTTCAATGGGAAAGAAGTGAAAAACTGAGATTTATTTCACAGCGGAGAAATTTGTAATAAAGAAATAAACGGTTTACCTTGTATTTGCATATCTCCGGTTCTGTGGGTCGCAGCGGGCTGAAACTTGGCCACTATAGTGAGTCAGTTCCGGCATTAAGAGCTGGGTCATTTCGACCTGCTGGGCCCAACAGAACCGGTCATTTTAATATGTCTGTATATTAAAAACTATATTGTGTTCCAAATCGGGGACAAAAGCCCGCGAAGATTCCTGCCCACTGAGGAATGCAAATGGTCAGGGGGGCGACCTAATGTCTAAGAAACAGATCCCTGATCAAAGGCTCATCCTCTCTAACTGTTTATATGAGGGCAGAGAAGCACAGAACTTGAGTGGTTTGTAGGTGCTATAACTCACACCCACAAACAAAGAATATCCTGCCAGATACCCCATCTGGCAGACTGCCCGGCACCCCTGACTTGGGTGTGGGGCTACAGAAATGAGACCCTCAGGGTCCCAGTACACATGTGCCAACTAGCTGGGGGGCATGGGTTAAACTGGGTTCCCACGTTAGAGATTGGATGCAGTAATTGTTCACCAATAGTCTGCGCTCAATAGTAAGAATAGGGTTGAAAAAATATATAAACTGTTGTCAACCCTACAGTCTTTGTCTTCTTGTTACATCTTGATTGATACCTGATTGCTGGAGAATTGCTATTTGACTACTTCTTCATTCCAACCCCTAAGTAAGTGTTACCTTCTTGTCTGTTAATTGTACTATCTTGTTGTGTTCACCTATCTAAGGAATAAATATACTTTATTATATCTAAGCCTCGTTCAGTTCAACCCAGTTATTTGGTGTATATTATATCTTGTCATAAGTTACCGTGACAAGCTTATAATAAACTGGTGGCAGTGGCGGGATTGAACTGAACCTGTATTACAGTTTACTGCGGGACTCTAATACAGTGGGAACTCGAGGTGAATTGCGAGTTCCTGGGACTAAAGATATTGAACACACAGTGGTGCAACATTTAACACAAGTTGTAACACCATCTCACTGACGACCAAACCTCTACCAGCTGTGAACCATGAGTGAGGCTGAAGGCTCATCGAATATCCGGACCCGAGCTCAGCTGCAGGACAAGTGCCGAGAATATGGACTGCCCTGGGAGGACCAAGAGGTCGCGCAGATGAAGGAGGTGATCAGAGACCACGAAGCCCGGCTTGCAGAGCCTCAAGAAATGGCTCAGCTTGTCCTTGTGCCGCAGCCCGGAGATCAGGGAAGGAACCCAGTGCCGGGTCGGCAGAATCCCGGGGAGGGAGCGGGAGCACCTCCCGGGGGCAGTGCAGCAGGAGGGGTATTGGTCGCTACGGCTACCAGTCCGTTCACCCCTGAAATGCTGGCACTGATCACTGCGTGGGGTGACAGAGTGACACCGGAGGAGCGGCTGCAGTTTATCACTATGGCAGTGAACAGACCCACTTATGGCCCCCTGCCCCTATGAGAGAGACGCTCTCAAACTGGACCATCACAGCCTCACCAAGTTCGTGGAAGGTACTGATCAGATCGACAGTTTCTTAAAGAACTTTCAAACGCAGTGCCGGCGGTACAAAGTGCTGCCCCAGCACCGGGTCGCACGTTTGGACCCCTTGCTGTCCGGCTTGGCTAAGCAGACGATGATGACGCTTTCAGAGGAATATGCTGACGACAACGATCATTTACAAGAGCTGTTGTTGTTTCAATATGGTCTCACCCCTGAAGCTTACCGGGGCAAATTCCGGCTGGAAGAGAGACAGCCCCTGGAGACCTATGTGACTTACGCAACCCGCATGGCCCTGCATGGGCTCAGATGGGTGGAGGGCTATGGGGCAAGGACTTACAAACTCCTGCTGGATCTGATTTTCCAAGAGCAGCTCATGCAGCAGTGTCCGCCGGCGGTGAGGGCTTGGGTGTACGACAAACAACCCAAGACTTGCCAGGAGGCGGCGAGGCTCGCAGATGATTATGTCGCCAGCCGGGCGCTGATGCCCGCCAAAGCAGCAGCCAAAGCGGCGGCCCCAGCTAAAAAGACTATCAGTACTCCCCAATGGACTCAGAAGCCGCCTGCGGGCAGCAGTCCACTGAAGGCGGAAGAGCTCCGGCACGAGCGCCGGTGCTACAACTGTAACCGCACTGGTCAGCAGACCCCATCAGGGGCAACACACCCCAGCTGCGAAGCCGGTAGCCCGCGTGCGGGTGGCTTCCACCAAAGAATCCGGACCAGTCATGGAAACAACTCCCAGCGAGACGTCCCATGCAACGCCTGCCCGAGTTTCATCGGTGCCTACAGCCTGGAGCGGAGGACAGATCAGCGCAGCCCTGCAGCAGACTGACGGCCGGAGTAGACACCTCACCCCGGTCACAGTCGGTGGCCGGCAAGCAGTCGGCTTGATGGATTCAGGTGCCACAGTGACCCTGGTCCGACCTGATATGGTCCAGCCAGAGGAATTGCTCCCAGGACCTGGAATGCAGATCACTGTGGCAGACGGAGAGCCACGTTTCCTGCAGATTGCCAGGATCTTTTTGGATTGGGGGGAGGGACATGGTGTGCGGGAGGTGGGGTTTTTACCCGGTTTGGATGCTGAGGTTCTTCTTGGCAACGATCTGGGACGATGACCTGCACCTACGACCGGGTACCCAGACCAGCTGCGGTGGCGGCGGTTACCCAGGGCCAGACAGCGGCAATAGCGGTGGCGCCAGTCCCCCTGCCTTTGGGACCAACGATAGCGTAGGGCACTGAGGAGGTAAGCCAGGATCAGTTGCAACCACAGACTGACTTACTGTTCCCCCTCACCCTTCCCCTGACAATGACATGACTGGGGGGGTGGCCAGAGTTAGGAGCCCAGTTTAGGGAGGCAGAAAAAACAAACCCTACCCTGGCAGGCAGAGGAGGGCACTGAGCACTGCCTATGGCACAAGGGACTCCTGTATAGAGAAGTGGGGAACTCAGGGATAGAGGAGGGATTGACCGGTAAACGACAGCTAGTAGTGCCCCAGGGGTACCGACAGCAACTGTTATGGGTAGCTCACTCTATTCCGTTAGCGGGACATCAGGGGGTCAACAGAACGCGAGCCCGGTTATTACAGCATTACTACTGGCTGGGGGCATCTCGGGATGTGGGCACTTTCTGCCGCTCCTGTGATGCCTGCCAGCGGGTAGGTAAGGCGGGCGACTGTGTGAAGGCACCCCTGAAACCCCTACCGGTAATAGAGGAACCCTTCCAGAAGGTAGCGATGGACCTTGTAAGACCCCTTATGATTCCTAGCAGGTCAGGGAAGTGCTACATCCTCACAGTGGTGGATTTTGCCACCCGGTACCCTGAGGCGGTAGCGCTTGGCACCATAGATGCCAAGACAGTGGCAGCAGCGTTGCTGAACATTTTTGCTAGGGTAGGTTTCCCTAGTGAGATCCTAACCGATCAATGGTTCACAGTTCATGAGTGAACTGTTACAGTGTATCTCGGATGCATGCGGTGTACAGCACCGGCGCACTACCCCTTACCATCCCCAGACAAACGGACTATGTGAGAGGTTTAACGGTAGCCTGAAGCAGATGCTTCGGACCTTTATAGAGGTGGAGGGGAATGACTGGGAGATTCATTTACAGCACTTGCTGTTTGCCTACCGAGAGGTACCGCAGGAATCTACAGGCTTCTCCTCCTTCGAGCTACTATATGGCCGCAGGGTACGTGGACCTCTGGACCTATTCCGTGAGGGATTGGAAGGGGAGGCTACTGCTACTGATGCTTCAGTGATCCAGTATGTAGTAGATCTCCGAGACCGGTTAGAGATGCTCATGGGGGTTGCCCAGGACCACCTCAGGGCCGCTCAGACCAAGCAGAAGCAATGGTATGACCGGAATGCCCGTAGCAGAGAATTCATCCCAGGACAGCAGGTGCTTGTTCTCAAACCCACTTGGGAGAACAAATTGATGGCTGCCTGGTCGGGACCGTACCCGGTCATCCGAAAGGTGAATGAGTACAACTATGTTGTAGAGGTAGAGCCAGAGAGGCATAAGACATATCACATTAATATGTTAAAGGAATACAGAGCACCGAGTATGGGAGCAGTAATGGCCATTTGTAGCCCACTGCTGGAGGATCCGGCGAGTAATGCTCTGACTGATCTCCTAGGGGAGGCTAGGCAGGCAAACACTGTGGAACAGGTGGAGACAGGGGCACAGTTAAGTGTTAGGCAGAAAGGAGAAGCCAGAGACATGCTAGCTAAGTATAGGGCTCTCTTCACTGACATGCCAGGGAACACACATCTCACAAAACACCCAGTGCACACAGGGGACCTGCAACCTCTGCATAAGCACGCTTACAGAGTGTCAGCAGAGGTCAAGACTAGTATAGAGAGGGAGATAGAGGAGATGCTGACCCTAGGAGTAATTACCCCGTCCCAGAGTCCTTGGGCAAGTCCGGTAGTCCTAGTCCCTAAGAAGGACAAGACCACCCGGTTTTGTGTGGACTACCACTTGCTTAATGCTGGGACGGTGTCAGGTGCCTACCCCATGCCCCGCATGGATGAGTTACTGGATGAACTAGCGGGGGCAAAGTATCTGACCACCATGGACTTGAGCAAAGGCTATTGGCAAATCCCACTGACCCTGGAGGCTAGGGAGAAGTCAGCATTCCTCACTCCAAGTGGCCTCTATGAGTTTTTAGTGATGCCATTTGGGATGAAGAATGCCCCGGCTACCTTCCAACGCCTGGTCAATTGGTTACTGGAAGGGATGCAGAGCTATGTCAGGGCTTACTTAGATGACATTGCTGTCTTTAGTAATTCCTGGGAATTCCATTTAGGACATGTAGCTGCGGTGCTGGATAGGATTAGAGAGGCTGGGCTGACCTTGAAACCTACAAAGTGTATGGTAGGGATGGCAGAGGTCTTGTACTTAGGGCACAGGGTGGGTGGAGGGCACCTCAAACCAGAGCAAGCCAAGGTAGAAGCCATAGTTCAGTGGCCTGTTCCAAAAACAAAGAAACAGGTCATGGCATTTTTGGGCACCGCAGGGTACTATAGGAAATTTGTCCCACAGTACAGCGCCGTGGCCAAACCCCTGACTGATTTGACCAGAAAGCAACTGCCTGTGCTTATTACCTGGACTCCTGCCTGTGAAACTGCATTTCAGGCACTGAAAACTGCGCTTGCTGGGGCCCCCATACTGGCTGCCCCGGACTATACCAAACATTTTCTTATACAGACTGATGCCTCAGACTTTGGCATTGGGGCTGTGTTGAGCCAGGTGGGGGAAGATGGCAGAGAGCACCCTGTGGTGTACCTCAGCCGCAAACTACTCCCCAGGGAGGTGGCATATGCCACCATTGAGAAGGAGTACTTGGCCATTGTGTGGGCACTCAAAAAGCTCCAACCCTACGTGTATGGGAGGGCTTTCACGGTCATCAAAGACCACAACCCCGAGTTGGCTACAGGGGGCATCAGGGGAGAATGCCAAGTTGCTAAGGTGGAGTTGGCCCTGCAAGAATTTGAGTTCACCATCCAGCATAAGAAGGGTAGTGAAAACAGCAATGCTGATGGACTTTCACGTCAGGACTATCCCTCTGAGACTGAATTCCTTAATGGTGCCAGTCGTGACCCACTCCCCGTGAGGGCCAGTGGGCCACAGGTCACCTATTAAGAAGGGGAGGTGTAGAGGGAGAGGAGGTTGGCCCGGTATTAAAGGGGTTGCACCCCATATGGCCACCCCCTGGCCTCACCAGGGAGGCAAGGGGTCACTATTGCCTCAACCTTAGCTAGCTCAGACTTCAGATGCCCTCCCCCCACCCGGTGCCCTAGATACAACACCTCTGTCAGCCCTACTAAGCACTTGGTGGGTTTTAATGTAAGCCCTGCTTCCCTGATCCTTGCTAGCACCGCTGCTACATGTACCAGGTGAGAGTCCCAGGAACTACTAAATACAGCAATATCGTCTAGGTATGTCCTGGCATAACTCTGCATAACTCTGCATCCCTTCTAACAACCGATTGACTAGGCGTTGGAAGGTAGCCGGGGCATGCTTCATCCCGAATGGCATCACTAAAAATTCATAGAGGCCACTGTAGAGGGAGAGGGGGTTGGCCCGGTATTAAAGGGGTTGCACCCCATATGGCCACCCCCTAACCTCACCAGGGAGGCAAGGGGTTAACTGGACTGCGGTTTTTACCTTGCTGTAACATGAAAATGTAAGTTCCCCTGTTGTAATGTATTTCCACCATGTAAGTGTCTGTACAACACTCACACTGGGATCCATCCGGGAGGACAAGGGTTAATAGGTAGAAAGTGATTAAAGCCCTTTGTTTAATTTCCCCGCCTTTTCAGGCACCATTTTGCAGAGTCCCATAGGCTGCCATTGGAGCTCCATTCATTTCAATGGCGGATCTAGCAGTTTTGGACCTGCTTCCCTCGAAGACCAGCAGGTGGCGTCCGAGAGGAGGAGCGGCAGATTCCCATTGTAAGTCAATGGGCCCATTGACTTCAATGGAAATTCCTCTACGGCGATCTCCAGGAATAGGTTGGCAGCCGTCCAAACCGCAAAATCACAAATACTTTGTCTGAAAAAGAGTTTGATCACTATTAGGTTCAACGACAAGTGGCGTGGGAATCTTAGGTTCTAGGGCACCCAGGAATAAAATTATTTTTGCCCCTAGCCCCTAGGCCTCCCCTCACTTGACCACCACCGGAATCAAGAATCCAGGACCCCCAGAAAGGGTCGTGCTGGCTGAGCGGGTTGCGCAATAGGCATCAATGGCGGCAAAAGGAGCAGCGCAGGAAAACGGCTAAGTCCAAAAGCCTGAAAACCATAAGCCCATATCCCGATTGTGGAGGGTCCAGAGGGCCGGGGTTTGGGGTGCCTGCAGTCACTGTTCGGGCATGGCTGCAGATCCATTCCTGACCCTCTCCGACCAACCCGACAGAGTATGGACCACCATAAAGGTTCGTGAGTTTTCCCATAGACCTCAATGGCGGCCGTTTCCCATTGACCGGCTATGGCGGAGAAGTCCCATAGGCTTCAACGGCGGCGGTGCCCCATTGTAAGTCTATAGCGGCGGGCTCCCATAGGCTCCAATGGTGGAGTTTCCCCATTGAAAGTCTATGGCGGCGGGGCCCGTTGATTTCAATGGGAAAGAAGTGAAAAACTGAGATTTATTTCACAGCGGAGAAATTTGTAATAAAGAAATAAACGGTTTACCTTGTATTTGCATATCTCCGGTTCTGTGGGTCGCAGCGGGCTGAAACTTGGCCACTATAGTGAGTCAGTTCCGGCATTATAAACAGGGTCATTTCGACCCGCTGGGCCCAACAGAACCAGTCATTTTAATATGTCTGTATATTAAAAACTATATTGTGTTCCAAAGCGGGGACAAAAGCCCGCGAAGATTCCTGCCCACTGAGGAATGCAAATGGTCAGGGGGGCGACCTAATGTCTAAGAAACAGATCCCTGATCAAAGGCTCATCCTCTCTAACTGTTTATATGAGGGCGGAGAAGCACAGGACTTGAGTGGTTTGTAGGTGCTATAACTCACACCTACAAACAAAGAATATCCTGCCAGATACCCCATCTGGCAGACTGCCCGGCACCCCTGACTTGGGTGTGGGGCTACAGAAATGAGATCCTCAGGGTCCCAGTACACATGTGCCAACTAGCTGGGGGGCATGGGTTAAACTGGGTTCCCACGTTAGAGATTGGATGCAGTAATTGTTCACCAATAGTTTGCGCTCAATAGTAAGAATAGGGTTGAAAAAATATATAAACTGTTGTCAACCCTACAGTCTTTGTCTTCTTGTTACATCTTGATTGATACCTGATTGCTGGAGAATTGCTATTTGACTACTTCTTCATTCCAACCCCTAAGTAAGTGTTACCTTCTTGTCTGTTAATTGTACTATCTTGTTGTGTTCACCTATCTAAGGAATAAATATACTTTATTATATCTAAGCCTCGTTCAGTTCAACCCATGTTTTTGGTGTATATTATATCTTTTCATAAGTTACCGTGACAGCCACTTTGAGTGATGAATGCTGACTTCTCCCTAGCCTCTGGGGTCAGAAGTATTTGCCTATACCCTTTGCTCAAATCCATGGTCAGATACCTTGCCCCTGAGAGTTCATCCAGAAGCTCGTCCATGCGGGGCATGGGATAGGCATCTGAGACCGTCCCTGCATTGAGCTGCCGGTAGTCCACACAGAAGCGGGTAGTCCCATCCTTCTTGGGTACGAGGACTACCGGGCAAGCCCAAGGGCTCTGAGACGGGTTATTTACCCGTAAGACCAGCATCTCCTCCACTTCCCTCTCTATACTGCTTTCACCTCTGTAGACACTCGGTAGGCATGCTTATGCAGTGGACGCAGATCACCTGTCAGCACAGGATGATCTGTAATATGTGTTCTGCCCGGTTTGTCCGAGAACAGAACCCTATACTGCTCTAAAACTTTCCTAGCCTCTGCTCTCTGCTGCTCACTTAACTGGGACCCTATCTCTACCTGCTCCGCTGTACCCCCCTGCCTAGCTTCCCCTAGGAGGTCGGGCAGAGCATTGCTCGCCGTGTCCCCCATCGGTGGGCTACAGATAGCCAACACTGATATTAAAAATGATTCAAGGTTCTACGTACATCAAGCAAATGGAAAGCAGGCACAGAATGTAACACTGGTATCTGTTACCACTCATGAACACTGGAACACACAGGGACAGTAGGGATTGATGTCTTAGTCTACTTCTACTTAGGCTACTTCTTCAGGGTAGAAGATGTTAAGCTAATGCTCAAAATAAATACCACTCAATGACCTGTGATTGGCTACCTGGCAATCGAATCGCAGCCAATCATTAACTGCACTTATCATACAGATGTGTAAACAATTAATTAATCTATTGCTACATATACTTTAATACAAATGTAAAATATATAAAAATATAAAAAATAGATGCACATATAAAATAAAACAAATGGCAATGAATCTGCTCCATGAGAATACTGAAAGAATAGAAACAGAAGATTAATAACATTCGATTAAATGTAAAATGAATTCTGATAGGTGTAGAAGAAATACATACATTCAATAAAGAGACCAAATATCTACACCTTCATTTAACCCCTTAGGAGAAAGAGACACCAATTGGTAAATCCAAAAGGTTTCTTGTACAGAAAGATCTTTTAATCTATCTCTTCCTCTCCTTCCCCTAGAGACAATTTTAATTCCCTTAAACCTAAGGGTAGATGGATCTTTATTATGGTGTATTAGGAAATGTTTTGATAAACTGTGTTGCTCATATCCATGCCTAATATTCCTTATGTGCTCTTGGATCCGCACTTTAAGACTTCGCTAAAGATCCACATACCCTGATGAAGAAACCCACAATTAGGAGTTTTGAAACGCGTTGGACGATTTTTGGCACAGCAGGGACACCGTAGCAGTAAGATACCGGAGGTGACGTCAGCAGAGGAGCCGATCGATGAGACTCTGGCAGCAGCTGACTCCGAGCACGGAAGGAGGATATCCTCGAGCTACTGACTTATTTCACCCCACGGCGAGTGGTGTCAACCAGCTAAAGAGACCAAAAATCATATGCGCATGTCCTAGCCACCTTGGGTGAGTAGGATTCCAATTTTTCCCACGGCGGAGCTTTTATTCATTTAGGTGCTGCTGCACTGAGATGTTTTATACTTGATATACACATGTATGCCATTTTATATTTTTTTCATTGATGTTACAATAAATTGCTCTGTTCATTTACCATATATAGTCCTTGGATAATGCACTATTGCAGTGTTTTCTATGTTTTGTCTCCCCTCTCTTGAGGTATTCATTTAAAGGAACAGGACTATATCCACGGTCCAATCAATTCCTACAGGCCACTCCTTGCCTTAGCGCCACAAGAGGTTTATCACTTCTACACTCATAACTATACCTGATTACATGTTTACTCCCTAGCACTCTGCATACCAAAAATTAGAAAGCTAGGACTTTCCTATCAAAAGTTAGCTAGTTAATTATGTTACAAAGTTACATAGTTATAGTGGGAGCTGTCTCCCCCTTCTCCACAGAGCCTTCCATAAATGTCCAAGGAACCAAGGATGTGTGGGCTGTGATGTGGTTTAACTTTTCCCTGGTCTGCGGTTTGGGGCCGTGATGCAATGTTGCAATGCCCGGACTCAATCGATAACCGCAGACGCTCTTTCCCAATTGACCTTAATTGAATGATGAGACCACATTATACAATGTTGCAATCTGGCATCTTTTCATGACTGCAGACCACTTAACAAATTTAGCTTGCGGTTAAAGCTTCCCTTGCTTGTCTGCGGTTACACAGTGATAGTGTTGCAATGCCGGGCCCGACCACATAACCACAGGCACGCTTACCCAATTAACCCTTTAAACAGTGATAAAAGCCCCTTATTCCTAGAGGGCGCCTTTTAGACATGGTATTACACATTAATAGGACTGCAGCCAGGCCTGGGCTGCAGAACTGACACTCTAGTCACTTTATCTGACTCAGGGGAACCCAGCCAAGCAGAATGCCTTTATTTCATGGCCTTGGTATCCCTTCACCGTCACACTGGGCCCAAGACCTAACTCTCTTGGACACTTATACACGGATCAGGGGTAACCAAAACGAGCTTGACCTTTATTTGAGAGTCTGGTTACCCCCTCCCGTCAGAAGCTGCAACTGGAGCAAGGCATTTCTGTAGGCAAAAAAGTTGCTTCAGCCTTCTGGGGACCAGGCTGTCAGTGTCAATGCCCTCTGGTCAGTCACCTTAGTCAGGAGGTCAGTCAGAACACTGTAGTGGGTCACTAAATCCCTATAGTACCCTTGCATGCCCCTGATCTCCCTCTCTATCCGATCCCTCTCCATCAAGGCAATGTACCCAGTCTGATGGAGGGGCTGCTGACCCCAGGGGTCATCCAGACGATCAGTACATTGGATCCTGCTAGGCTCACCCATAGCAGGGACCCTCCGTCTCCCTACCACCTCTCGCTTCCACTCCCACAGGGGAGCTGCGAGCTGGGGAGCTGTCCCCCCCTTCTCCACAGAGCCTTCCATAAACCTCCAAGGAACCACAAACGGGTCCCTTGCGGTCTTTTAACTAGCCGAAGCTCCAGGGTCTGGTACCCAGGTAAAACGCCTACTATGGTCCGCAGGCAAATCGCCATTTGCCTACACCACCTCCTGATACCACTCACTGAGCTCCAGTAGTTCCCTGTCACACACTCAGACAAAAGGTCACAATGGGGAACATTATACAAATGGGGACACTGGTCAGGCATGGTCTGACTTACCTGCCTGGTCCCTTCTTGGTCCTCCATGAGCGTGGGCTCCAAAAGCAGGGAAGCGATGATCTGGGGGGTCGGCTCCCAAAGCTGGGGAGCAAAACCCATCTTGGTGGGCAGGGGTGCCGACTGCACCTTACCTGGGCAACTGCCCCACTTTGGCTCTCTGTGACTGGGGGCACACACATCGTCCGTGGGTTTTGGTGCCCTGATAAGACCATATCAGGCTGCCTCAGAAGCACCATAGCACAGGGGACCCCCAGGCCAATTGCTTGACGATTGCCTGGGACCCCTGGGTGAAAAAAAAATCTTTGTGGACCGGCTGCTGCCGATGGCTGTAGACTGCCGTCAGTCCGGGAGCTCCATAGCTGTGTCTCTGGCAGCAGCTGCAGGGATCACTGACTGTGTCTTTTCCTGGAGCTGCTGCATGGCTGCTCGCTGCTTGAGTTTAGGGGACAGCATCCCGCTGGTCATCCTCTCTGTAGCTGGGGAACGTTGCCCCAGACTGGGGTTACTCGATCGAGGAGCACAAGGAATTACAACAAGGTTCGCCACCTTCGTGTCTGCCTGTGGCCATGCTAACACACAGCTGGTCGCCATTTTGGCAACCATGCGGCACGGCACCCACGTGGCAACATCTGCCACCATCATGGTGGTTTTTAGGGAGGCATTGTCGTGGGAGAGGGGGTTTGGCCCGATATTAAAGGGGTTACACCCCATTTGGCCACCCCCTGCCCTCACCGGGGAGGTGAGGGGTTAACTGGACTGAGGTCCAGTACTGTGTTTTTGCCCCTGCTTCAGCACCAAATGTGTATCCCCCTGTGAATACAGTATGTATTTTCCGCACCAACACTTACACTGGGATCCAGTCGGGAGGGAAAGGGTAAATGTTAATTTAGTGATTATAGCCCTTTGTTCCTTTTTCCCGCCTTTGCAGGCTCCATTTTGCAGTCTCTCCATAGGTCGCCATTGCAGCTCCATATAATCCTATGGGGATTCCGGCGATTTGGGCCCGATATCGTAGAAGACCTGCAGGTGGCGTCCGAGAGGAGGAGCGGTGGTTCCCCATTGAAAGTCAATGGAGCAATGTGTTTCAATGGGGATTCCTCGATTCAACCCTCCAAGAACGGGCTGGCAGCCATGCAAACTGCAGACCGCAAAAGCTTGAACATTATCTTTAAGAGAGCTTTGATCACTCCCCGGTCAAGTTAAGGTTCAATTGGCGTGGGAAACTTAGGTTCTAGGGCACCCTGGAATAAAATTATTTTTGCCCCCAGATCCTAGGAACCGCCTCGCTCGACCCCAACCTGGTCCGACAATCAATGACCCTGGTAAAGGGTCGCGCTCGTTACGAGGGTCGCACCATTGACTGTAATGGCGGTTGAAAGCCGCGTGGCTTTCAAGAACTAAGTGGAAACCAGTGTAAACCGAAAACCCATTACTCCGGTTCCGTGGGGACCAACGGTTTGGGATTTGGCAAGGATGTAGTCACTGCTCCGGCATGACTACATGACAATTTCCAGCCCTCTCCCCTGAACCGGACGGAGTAGGGTTAACTGTAAAAAAAGTGTGTGTTTCCCATTGACTTCAATGGTAGTGGAGGTCCCATTGAATCCTATGGCAGCGCCGGCCATATTGATTCTAATGGAGGAAAACCGCGTGGCTTTGAAACGGCTAAGTCAGAATGAGCAGAAACATGGAACCCATAACTCCGGTTCTGTTCAACCTAGAGAGCTGAGATGACATCACCATGTAGTCATAGTTTCAGCATGATTGCATGGCAAATACCGACCCTCTCGAAGCAACAGAACGGAGTCAGGGTAATGGTAAAGTGTGGGTTTCTGCCATTGACTTGCATGGCAGAAAAAAGCCACTCTAATATTAGAGTGTCAGCTCTTGGGGTTACCGTTGCTCATCAGCGCCCCCTTGTGTTCTGGGACCCGCGCCCCCGCGGACACACCATCTGTCAGCCTCAGCCTGCACGGAGGCTCCGATGGTAGTGTGTCAGTGTCACGGGAGACCAGGCTTATTAACACCTTTTATACTGGGATCATTTGATTGAGCAACAGTAAAATAAATTGTAATTTATTCCACGATTAGACATACACACAATGTAACACAATTTGCACTGAAAACACATTTACTGGGAACGGGGCTAACAAAATAAATCTTCTTTAGAATGAAATGTTAACAACCGATGTCTGTAGGAGCCCTTTCCAATGACCGGGCGGTAGTCATGAAAGTCCTGGGGCGCAATTTGGCATGCAATCCCAGCCGCAACCGCTATGCCCTCAAAATGCGGGACTTAGAACATTTCTTGAGTAAAAATCTCAGAAGCTGGCTCGCGTCTATTCCTTACAGAGTATCTTTGAATTTGCCTCAGATGGTTTGGTGCTTGGAATCTGAGGTCCTGATTCAGCGCGTGAGAATTCTCCTGCCAGCCTATCACCGATTTGCAGGTATACTGAAGCCGGGTGGGTACCGATTTGGATTCTGCTAAGGGGCATGCGCCAACCTGGCACCTCTGCCTCTTAGCATAATCAAGCCTACCCGCTGTCCAGGCTCCGCAGAGTCTGGGCAGGGCAAATGGTTGCTGGATAGCCCTTTGTTAGCCCAGGACGGAGGTACTCAAGTATAACTACAGTATACCTCCTCCTGTTCTAACACCTTGGCATCCCTGAGGCTTTCAACTCCGGGTTCCGAGCAGAATCAGTGGCACCAAGCTTGGTAGCCATCTGGTCTCTCGGAACCGCGGATTTGGAATCCCACAGTCACATACACTGGCGACACACTTTATTCGAGCTCGGCTAGTCCCACGAATTCGGGTATACCCGGGTGTATTGAGGTTTGTGACTGTTTTCTGCCCGAGTGCATTGAGGTATTTTTCAGGCAGGGATTGAAGCATTTTATTCCCGCTGGCTGCAATACTGCACAGTATATATATATATACTGCATTACAATTCATGAATTTATGCCATCTGGTAGACACGCGAAGCATTGCAGCCTATTAAATCCTAATCATTATCATTTAACAGATCAGCCGCCCGTCAGCCAGGCATGAACCCAGGCTGGGAAGGCAAACGCAACGGGGCTTGTCAGAGGTGAGGAGCGGCGCATTCCAGGTATCTGCCAGGTACATACTGGGTATTTGCTCGAATAAAGTGTGTCGGTGCAGTATACAATGTTACAATGAAACAGCCCTCACTAAAATAACTGACGACCTCCATGCTGCCAAAGACAGAGGTCATTACACTCTGCTCATATTACTCGACCTCTCTGCAGCATTTGACACCGTGGACCACCCTCTTCTCCTTCACATTCTCCATACTCTTGGTATTCGGAACAAAGCTCTATCCTGGATCTCATCCTACCTCTCCCATCGTACTTTCAGTGTCTCTTCTGCTAACACCTCCTCCTCCTCTATTGATCTCTCTGTGGGGGTACCCCAGGGCTCTGTCCTGGGACATCTTCTCTTTTCTCTGTACACACTCTCTCTAGGTGACCTAATAACATCTTTTGGGTTTAAATATCACCTCTATGCTGACGACACACAAATATACTTTTCAACACCTGACCTTACACCTGCTATACAGACCAAAGTTTCTGAATGTCTCTCTGCTATATCATCCTAGATGGCCCTCCGTCGCCTTAAACTCAACATGGCTAAAACAGAGCTCCTCATACTTCCTCCCAAACCTGGCCCTACTACCTCCTTCCACATTACTGTTGGAACTACGATCATCCACCCAGTAGCCCAAGCACGCTGCCTAGGGGTCACACTCGACTCCTCTCTCACATTCGCCCCTCACATTCAAAACATTTCTAAACCTTGTCGCTTTTTCCTCCGCAATATAACAAAGATACGCCATTTCCTCTGTTGCTTGACTGCTAAAACTCTGACTCAGGCCCTCATTCTCTCACGTCTTGATTACTGTAACTTCCCGCTGTCCGGCCTTCCTGCCTCTCACCTGTCTCCCCTACAATCTATCCTAAATGCTGCTGCCAGAATCACTCTACTCTTTCCTAGATCTGTCTCAGCATCTCCCCTCCTGAAATCCCTCTCCTGGCTTCCAATCAAATCCCGCATCTCACACTCAATTCTTCTCTTCACTTTTAAAGCTTTACACTCTTCTGCCTCTCCTTACATCTCAGCCCTAATTTCTCGCTATGCACCATCCCGACTCCTGCGTTCTGCTCAAGGATGTCTTCTTTTTACCCCCTTTTTATCTAAAGCCCTCTCCCGCCTTAAACCTTTTTCACTGACTGCCCCACACCTCTGGAATGCCCTTCCCCTCAGTACCCGACTAGCACCCTCTCTATCCACCTTTAAGACTCACCTTAAGACACACTTGCTTAAAGAAGCATACGAATAGCACTGTGAACATTCTGAACACATGATACATAAAGCTTGGCCCCCTGCAGACGCACTTACCAGAACTCCCTCCTCCTGTCTCTGTACGTTCTCCCTACCTACCAATTAGATTGTAAGCTCCTCGGGGCAGGGACTCCTCTTCCTTAATGTTATGTTTGTCTAAAGCACTTATTCCCATGATCTGTTATTTATATTATCTGTTATTTATTCGATTACCATATGTATTACTACTGTGAAGCGCTATGTACATTAATGGCGCTATATAAATAAAGACATACAATACAATACAATACAAGCATTTACATTTATTAAATAAAACCTTTTAATAAAATTTTCTTTGCTTATGTGACTTGTGTTTTAATGGGTCTAAGTCTTCTGGTCTGGTGTCAGTGATAGAATAAGAATATATATGTGCCCTACTCAAAAACCTGACTGTAACAGGGGAGTTATCCCTGTTCAGGTAATGTGCCTCTAATCCAGCAGTGTGGTGGTTAACTGCTGGTAGTCAATTAACAAACACCACCTGCCTGATAAGATGGCTTAGAAAAGCCTGTCTTTTGAGACAGGAAGTGAGACTCCTTAGCTCACTCCTGAGCTGAACTTGGAGACAAACAGTCTTGAGCCCTGCCAGAAGAAACAGCAGAGCTGCTTTCAAGACACATGGGAAACTTCTAAACCTGAACGCTGACACACCCTGAGGAAAAGGGAGCTGAACCAGGGACAGAGAAGATTTTCCCTCCAAACCACAAGGAACAGATAAGACTTTCATTTATGAGACTTCTTATATCTGCTTAATTCATGCTATATGTTTGGGGCTGGGAGACATGCTCATCTAAGGGAGTTGTGAACTGCATAGTATTTCACTAGAAATACTCCCAAGTGAATAGAAGCTTTGTTTAACCCTTGTTTGGATGGTTTCCTGATGTTAAGGAAACAGGCGCAATAAAAGGCTTATTTAATTTCACTATAATCAGTCTCCCTTGCATATCTCTGTGAGCGTCCGCCTACACTGACTTTAACTATATTCACACAATAAAAACCTTGCAGCTTTCTGACATAGCTGGAGCACCCCCTGAACCCCTATACCAGGTTCAGGGTGACTTCGGCATTGTCTGGGCATGCTAGGGACACCGGGACCGTTCTGCGGATACCTTCATCCCCCATGCCCTTTTTACCTTTCCTGTTTGTGCTGAATCAGGGAACCCTGGCGGTGAGTCGCAAGAACGTTTCCAGGATAGGATTTTGCCGGAGCACTGTGCTTCAATGTGCCTGAGAATCTTACCTGATTCCCGGGTACATCTTTGGGGTATCCAATAACTCGTGTACCCCGCTACATAGCTACAATCTGATAGAAGTTTCTCCGCAAAACCAACCCTCAAACTCACAGCCTCGCAAGCTCCACTGCCCAGCACCCCTGGAATGGCAAGAAAACAAAAATACTGAATTTGTCGCATAATTTATACAGTCTCAGTGATGCATATACAACAGTTGGATACAAGAGCTGACACTCTAGGACCTTTACACATGGATCAGGGGTAACCAAGTGGGCTTAACCTTTATTATTGAGCCTGGTTACCCCCTCACCGTCACACCTCCCCCCTCAAGATGAAGGCTTTGTTACGACCTCCCGGCCGACCGTTGAACTGACCTGACACCTCTTGAGGCTGCTTGTTCACTGGTACTGTCCTGGTGTGAAGGTCCATCCGCATTGCCATGTACGCTGCTTTTTTGTGCTGGATGCTAAAGTCAAATTCTTGCAGGGCAAGACTACAGCAAAGCAGCTTGGCATTTTCCCCGGACACCCGTTGTAGCCATTTTAGAGGGTTGTGATCAGTGATCACCGTGAATGTCCGGCCATACAAATAGGGCTGACGTTTCCGTAGAGCCCACACAATGGCCAAACACTCATTTCAATGGTGGCATAAGCCTCTTCCCTGGGCAGCAGTTTCCAGTTCAGGTACACCACAGGATGCTCTCCTCCCTCCTCCCCCACTTGGCCGAGTACAGCACCAATACCGTAGTCCGAGGCATCGGTCTGTACCAAAAACATTTTTGACTAGTCGGGGGCAGCCAGGATAGGAGCACTGGCCAGCGCTATCTTTAGTGCCTGACAAGAGGTTTCACAGGCAGGGAGACCAGGCTAACAGAACTGGGTGTCGCTTCTGTGTCAAGTTTGTCAAGGGTTTAGCCACGGCGCTGTACTGTGGGACAAACTTCCTATAGTAGCCAGCGATGCCTAAAAAAGCCATAACCTGCTTCTTTGTTTTGGTAACTGGCCACTGCACTATAGCCTCAACCTTAGCTGGTTCAGGCTTGAGATGCCCTCTACCCACCTGGTGCCCTAGGTACAATACCTCTGCCATACCTACTAAACACTTGGTGGGTTTCAATGTAAGCCCTGCTTCCCTAATTCTGCTCAGGACCGCTGCTACATGCACTAGGTGACTATCCCACGACCCGCTAAACAACGCAATGTCGTCCAGGTATGCCTCATCATCCAGGGACATTCATCATCACAAATGGCATCACTAAACATTCATAGAGGCCACGGAGTAATGAATGCTGACCTCCCTAGCCTTCTGGATCAGAGGGATCTGCCAGTACCCTTTGCACAAATCCATTGTGGCCAGATACTTTGCTCCTGCGAGCTCATCTAACAGCTCGTCCATGCGGGGCATGGGATAAGTATCTGACACTTTTCCCGCATTGAGCTGCCGGTAGTCAACACAGAACCGGGTGGTCCCTTCCTTCTTAAGCACTAGGACTACTGGACAAGCCCAAGGGCACTGGGACGGCACAATTACCCTTAGGGCCACATCTCCTTTACTTCCCTCTCTATATCGCCCTTCACCTCTGCGGATACGCGATAGGCATGCTTATGCAGAGGTCTCAGATCACCAGTAAGTACTGGGTGATCTGTGATATGTGTCTGCCCGGCTTATCTGTGTACAGAACCCTATGCTGCTGTAACATAGCCCACACCTGTACTTTCTGCTGTTCGCCGAGCTGGGACCCTATCTCTAAATGCCCTACTGTGCCCCCCTGCCTAGAGTCCCCTAGGAGGTCAGGCAGAGCATTGCTTGCCGGGTCCCCCATTGGTGGGCTACAGATAGCCAACACTGATGCCTCACTCTATTTAAAATATTCCTTAAGCATATTTATATGATAAGTCCTATTTCCACCTGTCTCTCCATCTAACTGTACAACATAATTGTACTCATTCATCTTTCTGTGGACCGTGTACGGTCCAGACCAGGCAGCCATTAATTTGTTCTGACGAGTGGGCTTCAGAACAAGTACTTGCTGTCCTGGGTTGAATGATCTGCTACGGGCATTTGGGTCATACCAAGTCTTCTGCTTGTCTGAGCCTCCCTGAGATTAGCCTGTGCTAACCCCATAAGCATTTCTAGCCGGTCTCTGAGATCTACCACGTACTGAAGCACAGAAGCATCAGTATTGGTAGTCTCCCCTTCCCATCCCTCACAAAATAGGTCATGAGGTCCCCATACCCTGCGACCATATAGCAGCTCAATGGGAGGGAACCCTCTTCATTCTTGCGATACCTCTCGATATGCAAACAGCAAGTGCTGTAGGTGAATCTCCCAGTCCTTCCCTTCAGCTTCTATAAACACTCAAAGCATCTGTTTGAGGGTACCATTGAACCTCTCACATAACCTGTTTGGGGGTGGTAAGGGGTCGTGCACTGGTGCTTCACCCTTCACTCATGAATTGTGACCCCTTATGGGTTAGAATCTCACTAGGGAAACCTACTCTAGTGAAAATCTCTAACAATGCTTTTGCTACTGCCCTAGCATCGATGGTGGCAAGGGCTACAGTCAGAGGATACCTGGTGGCAAAGTCCACCACCGGAGGATATAATGCTTGCCAGTCCAACTGGGGATCATGAGGGGTCTCACTATGTCCATAGCTACCCTCTGGAAAGATTCCTCAATTACCGGTAGTGGGTTCAGGGGTGCCTTCACATGATCACCCGCCTTACCCACTCGCTAGCAGGCATCATAGGCGCGCAGAACTCTGTCACTGCCCCCGATGCCCCCGGCCAGTAGTAACGCTGCAACAGCCGGGCTCTCGTCCGAGTGACCCCCTTATGCCCCGCTAGTGGTATGGAATGGGATACCTGTAACAACTGTTGCCTATACTCCCTTGGTACTACTAACTGTTGTCTACCCGTCCAGACCCTATCTAGCCCGGTAGACCCCTGCTATCTGTACAAGAGCCCATGGTGCCATGAGTAACGATCTGACCCACTGTCCGAGGCCAACCCGGATGCCCGGAGTCTCATGCCCTCCAAGCTGGGATCAGCTCTCACCGCATCCCTAAACTGTGTCACTAATTCTGGCCACCCACCCTTAGTCTCTAAGTCGGGGGGACAGGGAACATGTAAAGGGGAAACTAAATCAGCACACTGTCGCGACTCAGTCTGGCTTACCTGCCTGGTCTCCTCAGAGATTCATGCAGGGGGACAGCGGATCCTTCAGGTGCAACTCCTGATGACTGAGTCTTGGTAATCGCTGTACCAGGAGCCAGCTCTGCCGTAAACACACATGTAACATGCCCCAGGTAATTGCCAAGTAGGACCTCAGCATCTAACCCAGGCAATACCCCCACCTCTCTCATGCCATGTCTGGCACCCCAATCAAGGAATACCCGGGCAACTTGGAGTGACCGCATTCCTCCGTCTGGCATGGTCACTTGCATCCCGGTGCCCGGGAGCAAATCCTCTGGCAGGACCATATCAGTTCGGACCAGGGTAACTGTGGCACCGGAGTCAAGCAAGCCAGCGGCTTGGCGATCTCCAATGGTCACCTTGCACAGATGCTTCTGCCAGACATCTGTGGATTGCAGCCCGACTGGCGCAATCGTAAAGCCGGATGATCATGTGAAGGCTCCCCTAAACCCACTACCGGTAATTGGGGAACCCTTTCAGAGAGTAGCTATGGACATAGTGGGACCTCTGAAGATCCCTAGCTGGACAGGCAAGAACAACATACTCACGTTGGTGGATTTTGCCACCCGGTACCCTGAGGCTGTAGCAGAAGCCACTATTGAGGCTAACACAGTGCCTAAGGCATTGATAGTGATTTTCTCTACAGTATGATTTCCTAGTGAGATTCTAACTGATCAAGGGTCGCAATTCATGTCTGAATTGTTTCACTGTCTCTGGGATTCGTGCGTGGAGAAGCACCAGCGAACGACCCCTTACCATCCCCAGACCAATGGACTATGTGAGCGGTTCAATGGTACCCTGAAGCAGATGCTTTGGGCATTTATAGATGCAAAAGGGAAAGACTGGGAGACTCATCTGCAGCATTTGCTGTTTGAATACCGAGAGGTACCGCAAGAGTCCATTGGCTTCTCGCCCTTCGAGCTTCTATATGGCCACAGGGTCTGGGGACCGCTTGGCCTATTCCGCGAGGGATGGGAAGGGGAGACCACTGCTACTGATTACAATTACAGCCTTTCAAAGCTTCCAGACTTACTAAATACCTTTCAGATTTAATAGATCTTCGAGCTGAAGTCTCCTACTTCACAGGCCAGTAGATTAACCGCAAGGTCATGCTTCCTACTTTCCCATGTGACAGTCCGTGTCTAGAGATTTAATTTGCCTATATCACTAAACACTAAGCATTTGATATGAGATATTATACATGTGGACTCAATATCAAGATCATTTACCTTAAGGGACTCCAATGCTGGCACTCTGTGTGCTAAGAGCGGCCACACCTTCTGTTGGAAAAAGTCATAATCCACCTCCAGGTCATTCACATCTGGCTCTTCCTTCTGCTCAGGAGAACAGATACAAGAGAAGTTGATGAGCAATCATTCTGAAGTATAAGTAAAACTTATGAAGAACACTATATTAAAGCAAAGGGTAACACTGTTGGTGTTTAACATAATAAGGCATCCAGGAGCTGTGTTACCAACACTATAAGAAGCTTGGTGTCAACATGCGTCTCTTATTACTCATATAACAATACAATATTAATAAGTTATGTTTATAGCATATTTTTAATTTATAGCCATTCATAATATTAAACACATAGTTATTGATACAGTAACCAAATTTGTCTACTGTACACAAGTGAACAAGTGGTTCACAATGTGGAAGAAACCCCTGCACATGCATTTAGTGTTTTTTAAACTCAGTGCCGCAATCCATTACGTGTCATGGGAGTTTATTCATTCGGTCGCAGCTGGCAGAACCACCGATAGGGCAGAGAGCTGGGACAAGTGTCCCGGGCCAGGTAGCTGTAGGGGCCCAGTTGGGTTTGGCCAGAGTTTGGGCCTGACTTCGCCGTCCGGTTGTCGGGCATCGATTTGCTGCCAGTCCACCCTAGCTCTCCCCAGCTGCGGTGGAGCCGTCTTCCAAATCTTTAAACCCCCACCCGCCGGCGCCGGAAATTGTGTCCGCCCGGAAGTCGGACCAACTTCCGCATCTACCAACGCGGGACCAGAGGCCCCTACAAGGTAAACATTTTTTGGGGGGAAATAGAGTGTGAGGGGAGATTGGGTGTGAGGAGGGGAAGATTGGGTGTGAGAGTAGGGAATTGCGTGTGAGTGAAGGAGGGATTGAGTGTGAGAGGGGTGATTAAATGTGAGAGGAGATGGGAATTGAGCATGAGAGGAGGGGGGGATTGAGTGAGAGAGGAGGGGGAATTGAATGAAGATATGTTATGTTTTTACTGGTGCTCCAGGGAGTAAACCTTTTTTAAATAAGCATTATTTTGTCCCCCCCAATTTTTTGTCAAGAATAGTGGACAGGATTGACCCCAAATGACTCGATTTGTTATTATAAAATGAAAATAAGGCACTGAATGATCAAATCAATCAGCTTCTGAAGACGACAATACAAGTTTAGGGTTGGTACGATTTCTGCAATTGCAAGTTCTAGTAATAATGCAGAGACTGCTGCCAGCTCAACCTTGTCTCAACCACCTACCGTACCAAGAAAAAATAAAAATCATGAGCAAGACATTACAGTGAAGACTTTATGAAATATGGTTTCAAGTATGCAAATAAAAACCATGATGCCAAGCCCCAGTGTGTTATTTCTAATGATGTGCGTGCAAACGAAAGCTTAAAACTGTCAAAATAAAAAAGACACTTGGAAAGAAAACATGTTGAACTTCTTGATAAGCCTCTTGAATATTTTTGAAACAAGAAGCGGGATTTAAAGTTATCAGCACAATTTCTTAGTTGGTAAACTCCTCTGAATGACAAAGCAGAACTGGCATCATATTTGGTTTCCAATCATGTGGCAAAAGAGAAAATGGCCCAGACAATTGCTCCAAAAATGATTCTTCCAGCATCTATGGATATGGTGCGTACAATTTTTTATGACACATCTGCTGAGAAATTGAAAACTACCTTTGTGATAACACAGTGTCTCAGAGAATATCTACTATTGCAGAAAATTTTGAAACAATGCTTAGTATTTGGTTATAGTCTGTATAGGATTTCGCTATCCAACTCGATGAAAGCACTGATATTTCAAATTGTGCAACACTTGGATAATGTGAGATATGTATGGCAATCTATCTTTATGGATGATTTGCTGTGTTGTCTGACTTTAACAACAAACACAACAGGATCACATATATTCACAGCATTATAAGAGGGCTAAATTAGAAAATACAAATTGGACTGGGCTACTTGCAAAGAAATTACAAGGGATGGCACAGCAAATATGACTTGTGGAGTACTGAAAAAAAATATTGACAGCTGATAATAATACTGGTTTTGAATCACTGTTTCATTCACCATGAAGCTTTGGCATCCGAGGGTATCCTCTCTGATCTTATGGCAGTGCCGAAGGAAGTAGGGAAAATAGTTAATTTTATTAAAAGGAATTTCACTGAACAGATGGCTTTTTAAAGTGTTTTACTCAGAAATGGGAGCTAATAATACTCATTTACTGTATTACACTGAAGTTTGGTGGTTGTCACGGGGCGCAGGGTGCTAACATGGTGTACAAACACATCAATCTGGTTATTAAAAACTCTAATTAGGCAAATGTGTTTTGCAATGACAGTTGGATAATGAAGTTGGCATATCTAGTTGACATTTTCTCAATTAACTGAATTTGAAATGACAAGGAAGGGACAATGATTTGTTTCGCCATTAGGAACAGACCCAAGCATTAAAAAAATCATTACTATTGTGGCAAGCACAACTTGAAAGTAATCGCCCAAGCTACTACATGTTCCCAACACTGTTGCAACACATTGTGGGGAACATCACCAAAGACGACAAACTGGATGACAGTTTGTCCCTAGTTACATAGTAGATGAGGTTGAAAAAAGACATACGCCATCAAGGCAATACCCTCAAAAAGAGACCAGGGATCGTTTTTAAACGAGCAAAAAATCTTTTAGCATTCCAATAGATGATCTGTGGATTTTACCCAAACAGAACCCATTCCCCTTTCTTTCCCTAAAATTGAAAAAGTATTTTTAGCATTTTTATTAGTGTTTTTAATGATTCAAGTATGTTTGCCAAAGCAGAACAGATGGAAAGGAGTGAACTTGTGTGCAAAAAACCTAGAAATTATACCTCAAAACAAGATAGAGATACATTGGCGAGGTGTAATAACAAAAAAAGTCCTTTCTTTATCAGCACATA
The DNA here is from genome assembly GCF_040206685.1 of Ascaphus truei. NCBI lineage: Eukaryota > Metazoa > Chordata > Amphibia > Anura > Ascaphidae > Ascaphus > Ascaphus truei. Next base: position 2,610,862 of record NC_134488.1, read on the forward strand.
CAGCACACAATCCCAGGAAATTTGTAATATAATTTCAAAGCACTGGCACACACTCCTACTAGATAAGGACATCTGCCCCATGTTGGCACAGGGCCCTAGATTTTCCTATAGGAAAGCAAAAACTCTTGCGTCACATTTATCACCTAGTATGTTTACTTCCAAGTCAAATCCAATTCAAATTTCAAGCATTCCAAAAGGGTTTTTCAAATGTGGAACTTGCTCTATGTGCCAGTATGCTTGTCAGGTGAAATATATTTCCTATAATTCTAATCTTAGGAAATATTATATCAAGTCCTTTCTTAACTGCAATATATCATTCGTTATCTATGTTCTTTTCTGTGGTTGCGGACAAAAATACATAGGCCGCACCATAAGACCACTCAGAATAAGAATATCTGAACATGTACGATTGATTAAGAAAGGGGATGTTAACCATCCAGTTCCCAGACACTTTGCACATTGTCATCAAGGGGGCATTAAAAACTTTTCCTTCTCTGCCATAGAACACGTAGCTTGCCACCCTAGAGGAGGCAACAGGGAAAACATGTTAAACCAAAGAGAGATGTATTGGATATACACTCTCAGCACTCTTCACCCATTTGGCATCAACCATGAGTGGGAGCTAAAACACTTCTTGCATGGTTGATGTCCAAAGTAGTGTTGGGAGTGTGTCCCCATCCATCCTCATACATATATTATTGTTTATAAATTGATTCAACTCATTAATAATATATATTTCAAATAAAATACAATACAAACTAATTTGGTATCAATATTGTCCATAATGCGGTTTATTCATCTATAAAGGTTATATAATTATTAACCATTTATGATGCTCAATTTGTATATTTACAAGTCATTTAATATAATCTATGTACACAAATGCAAGATAAGAACATCATCCTCATGAAATACTTGAAATTTCATTATCCTGTTCAAATGTAAATATGTAACTATGCAAAAATGAAATCAATATTGCATAAAATTAATGGTTACCAATCATGATAGAGACTTATGTGCTGTATACATTGATCATTCATAACTAATTAACTTTTTATTTGATTTGTGTATCTTCCTCCTATATATGTTTCTCCTCCCAGTGCAAAAGAATCCTCAAATACATTTTTTATATTTCGGTTGCTGTACATTATTTAGCTTTGTTTTTAAAGTGTTATTACTGTAATGTCTTTGTATTAGATGGTTGTTATCACTTGTTTGTTGCATGTTTATTGTTAGTTCACAATATATCTTGATAGACAGAATTCATCTCCACACAAGGGCTCAATGATGATCACATAATTCATTGATTGCTTTCTACTGATCTCAATTAAGAACCAGCCAATAGGAGATAGGATTCTGCCTATTTAACATGCTAGTGAACAGATTCATTGTACTCTTTGATAAAGTTCCTTACGGAATGAAACGCGTCAGAGAAGGTGAATCCCTGTAATGTCCAGCACCAAGTTTTGATTAAATATTGATTTTATTCATCTATGGCTGAGCTCCTTCGTTTGCAGTGACCGCCGAAGTTCTTTTTCTTCTCTACAAGTATGTTAATCGGTTCATTTTAAAACTCTCTGTGTTAATGATTTGTTTTTCATTGTAAAGTGTTATACTGTTTTTGGTTTGTGACATGAACCATTCTTTATACTTTGCGTATTAGTTCATTTACTCCCCTTATCTACTGATTTATATGTATAAGATTGCTGATGATTCAATTAAATTTGCAATTGTGAAGGGTATATAAGTTTATTGAACTTGCTCTATGGTATCCCTGACGAAGCCAACTATTGGTGAAACGTGTAGGAGCAGCCAAGGGTCTGTGCTCTCCTTTGACATAGTGATTTGATCCATCTAACACTGCTACGTGCTCCTATGAGGGCGGCATATTGTCATCGGCTTGCTTGCTGCTACCATTACTGCGGAGGAGGATCGTATAGCCCCTATTCAGCCGGGAAGGGTCATTGCGTCACGTCCGGAAGTGACGTCAGACCCGGAAACCCAGCGGGCTGTGCACAGACAGTCTCTAACATCGAGACCGGAGGAGTTGTTCTGGGAGAACCAACTGGCCGTTCCTAGCAACCAGCGGAGGTTGGGTGAGCACATCGAGCATTGGCTCACTAACGGCACCCATCAACAATAAATCCCTCACGATTTGTGCACCCATCTGGGGCCATCCCTTTGGTCCTAGGACTATGATCTGAAACCAGGACTTTTTCATGATCCTGTTGTTACCCCTCTGACTTTCATCTAGCAGCAGCTTGCTACGATCGCCTCTCACTAGTGCAATAGATCCTATTGATTTTTATATTTCTTGACATTTTTCTGATAACTGTTTTTTATTGTTTGTTATCATATTTGGTTTATCAATATAAAGATATTTTTACCATTACCCGTTTTACTGCGCTTAAATATCTTTTTTTCTTTTCTGTCCATCAAGATCAACCTATGCTAAATTTAGACAACAGATACTTTGGGCTCTATGCAGTAAGCGCCGAAAAAGTCCTCTCGCCAAGTGTTCCTTATCGGCATGATTCTGCCGATTTTCCCTCGCCGTATGCAATAAGTGCCGAATCCCTTCCGAATCAGGCCGAAAACATTTGGTCCCACTCTGCCGATGATTTGCCGATCACACACAGGTGTATCGACGTGCATGGCGGGGTGGTGTTAGTTTCGCCAATGAAACTTCTTGCTGAATCTGCCGAAGCAAGCATGTTTTTGATTGAGCGGCCCATTTAAAGGCAGCGTGTATTTTTATTAATTCTCTGTGTTGTTGGGAGAGAGAGACACACAGAGCTGGCCGATTTACATATTTCATATTGACTGAGAGAGTAGTTGTGTATTGTGAGAGGTTTGTCCTGTGTGGTTTTGTTAACATCTTTGTCTTGTTTTCCCTTTGTAAGTGTTCAGTGCGATTGTTTTTAAATTTCTTTTCTGTTCTTTGTGAATACTATAGTTATGGCCGAAAGGCGTGGGAAGAGTGATGCTGGTGTGAGTGGTACTGGTAGTCGTGTGAGTACGCGTCAGGGTGAACGTAGGATTCAGGGGAGTGCTGTTGCTGGGAGTGCGACTGGTGTTGCTGGGAGTGCGAGTGCTGCTGGTGGCTGTTGCTGCTGTGGTGTCTGTTGCTGGTGCTGATGGGGTGTCTGCTGGTGGTGTGTCTGGTGGTGGGGTGGTTGGTGGTGGGCCGCTTTTGGAGTCTCTTCCATTGGAAGGAGAGTCCAGTCAGCAGCAGCCAAGCTCTGGGGCTGCATGTGTTCGGAGTAAACGTGTGGAGCGGCCACGTAATCCTCGTTTCAATGAAGTGGAAAACAGAGTTCTTGTCACAGGGATTTTGGAGCACTATGACTCTCTGCATGGGCATTTACTAGGTAAGTCTATCTTTGCATTGATTGTTCAAAGACATGTTATCCTAGGTCATGTGAGATGTCTTAATATCAAACTATTATTCTCTAATATCTATCAATTAAAGTTAATTGTTACACACATATTCCTTCATGCTTTATAACGACCATAACAATCAGTCTAACAAGTTTGCCAAAGTTCATACAATATTCATGCAAGCTTCCTTAGATTTGTATGTTTCCACGTAAATGCTCAAGTGCTACACATATTCAACCTAAACCAGCATGTTTGGCATCTCTTGGAACAGGTAGCAGTTTAGGAAACTGCTCGTTTTTTCTAAAAATAATTAACGTCATATATTTTGTATGTATTTCAAGGGCGGACAAGTTCAGCATCCAAAAAACAAATGTGGGAGCAAATAACATTGGCTGTGTCTGCGTGTGGAAATCATGTCAGGGACCGGGCGAATTGTCGGAAGAGATTCAATGATATCAGGGCAAACTTAAAGAAAAAAATACAAGCACAACGGATGCATGCTTCTGCCACTGGAGGTGGGCCGCCAGCACAAGCTCTAATCTTAACTCCATTGAAGGAGCAGATGCGGGAAAAATTTCTTCCTGTCGTCGTGGAGGGTTTGGAAGGGGACAGAGATATCGGAATTTATAGTTGTCCTACAATATCCAAAAAAATATATATATATATATATATATATATATATATATATATCTATGTGTGTTTGGAAACATGTATTGGCTCAGCTATCGTGGATGACATCATTAGGAGTAAACATACACAACTTAACCTGCATGAAGGGATTATGTGTAATGATCTTCAAAATAACACACACTGCAACCTTCTACCTTACAAAGCATTCAACATCTTTGCCCTATAGTTCAAAGCTGAATGTATGTGTGAATCTTTGTACAAACAATGGGTTAACATGCATAACCACAAAGCACACCCGCACTCATTCTTTGTCACAGTAATGTATAACTTCGTTATACTGTGTCTGTGCACACAAATGCATAATTCAGTTTTTCATGTATGTGTCGATACATATATACATATATATATACATATATATATATTAGCAGTGGTTGACAAATCACCAAAAAATCTACTCGCCACACAAAAAAATCTACTCGCCACCTAGTACCAAACATGTGCTGCTGGGGCCAATAGGAGCTCGCCACGATGTTAAATCCACTCGCCCGGGGCGAGCAAATGTATAGGTTTGTCGAACACTGTATATTAGTGATAATCTATGTTACACCTATAAACAGGCCATTACTGCCTAATCAAGTCTTGCATGGAATATTGTGCATTCAAAGGCGAACATAAATAATTTGCACAAACACATTTCGTTATGTTTGATTAAAGCTCTTTTTTCGCTTCATGTAGTATAATGTGAGCATAAATAGGAACATGTACCATTTGGTATTTAATTGTGTTCATATGTAGCTCACTTCATATTTTTATTTTGCTCATGTACCGGTGTGTGAAACCAGCTGCAATTCATATGTAATCACAGCATAGAGGTGAACAGAGGGGGTGCGGTCAGGCACAGAGCCAGATCACAGGGTCATGGTAGGGTCAAGTCTTGTGTGACGGCTTCCAGGTGGTAGAAACAAATAAAAGGTCAGGGTGGTGTCACATCTTGGGGGAGGGACTACAGTTGTTACAAGCTGACAAGGTGAACAGAAGTTCATCACATTCATTTGAAATGGTAATTATCTGAATACTTTCACCCACCAGGCCACTATATATGAAAACGTACGTTAGTCATTCGTTCACTCATATCTTCTTTTTACCTTATAGATACGCCACCTTATCACACCAGTACCATCTGTGAGCGACACACTGCATGTGTTGCTGAGTGTCAGCCACATTGAGCGCTACACCTGCTTCTCTTAAATGTTCAGACAGATCAATAAAAACATGCATTCACATTTCCAAAATTAGATACTGAATTATAAGCAGAGTCAACTTTGCTGTCATGGTAGTGATGTAGATTATTATTGTTAGATTACTACATAACATATGCAGTGTATGTACAACAGAACACTTCATTTTACAACGCATTCATGCATGAACATTGTATGTTGTATGGTGTTTAAAATAAAGGTTCACATGTACATTTATGTTAAGATGGATAATATACAGATTGGCCGAACCATATCATTGTTATTTCGTTATGTGATGCTGATATTTAGCCATAACTACTCCCACTACAGATACTTCATGTTAATTATGTACACATGACAATTAAATTCTGATGTTATTCTTCTATATAGTTGCTCCTGCAGCTCCTGGGTCACCTGAATCTGAACATGTCTCATCACCTGTCTCATCAAGGTCATCATCAAGAATGGAAGGTGAGTGTATGAGGTGCAGCACATATAATGTGTACATTTGAAGAATTTCATTTGACATGCAAAATAAATGCCTTTCACATGTTATGAACTTCATATCAGTTATTGTCACAGAAGATGTAGTGTTTCCTGACAACATGTATTGTGTGTGTTTTAAACTATCAGCTAGGAGTTGTGAGGTTACAACAACCTTTAATTCATTCTTCTTTCACACTGAGTCGAAACATCATTGTTACTTCAAGCATCATCTTTTAATTGGATACAAATTAAAAATTATGGAAACATGTTATGTGTTGCACTATGAGAACAACTATCATTATAGTGAAAACAAAGTGAAAGTTCCATGGCAGTTCATAATGTCTTTCTTTAGTTGTAGAACCAGATGTTGCCGCTCAAGGACAAATTCACTCAAGTGACCATGAAGATGTTGACACTCCTGGATTAACCCAGCATTCAAGTCCTCCTGCTCGTGACACCTACTCAGCTATTGCAGCTTCTGAAGAATGAATCTTGGGTGAAAAAATCGTCGCCATTCAGAAATGATGTCAGTGCTTGAAAGGATGCTGTCACTGCATGAAAGGATGCATGAAAGGATGCATGAAAGGTCAATATCAGAAATGTCACAAATTCAGAAAGTCATCATCCAAGTTCCTAAAGAAATCCAAAATGTAAACAGGACATTAAAAGCACTAGTTCGGAATGTAAGCCAAGCAAATCAGTTTCGTAGTACAGCAAGAGAACAACAATTCCACTTAACCCCATCAGAGGATGGATCTTTACATGCTGCTACTTTTTCTCCTGAGTCATCAGTTCTTCATTCCCCAGTTCTGGATGATACCGGTACAGTAGGTGCAAGTTCTGTGCAGGTCCCTCTCAACATCCAACCGCTTACATCTGTTCAAAATATGGAACCGACATCTACAAATGAGACACGCAAAAGAAAGTTATGGCAACAATTACTAATAACCAGCTTTGGGAATAAGATTAAAACACCAAAACAAGAAAGTGCTCCACCATCAGTCTTGCAATGTTTATCAACTGTTTCACAACTGCCACAGCCCTCACCCAGTGCCCCTGAAGTGCAACAGCCCTCACCCAGTGCCCCTGAAGTGCAACAGCCCACACTTAGTGCCACTGAAGTGCAACAGCCCACACCCAGTGCCACAGAACTGCCACAGGCCAGTACCAGTCGTACAGTTAAGGCCAGAGTAATTGGCAGAGGGAAAAGGCAAACACAACAGCCAACAAGCAGGCCTGTGACTCGCTCTCAAAAGGATAAACAAAAATAAATAATCACATTCACTAAATGTGTTGGTGTCCTGGTGGTGTTTACTGCAGACTATTTCATGCATAGTGTATGTATGATCATGTACAGATGCTTCATAACATTCAAGTATGTCCTTGTACACATGAATGTTTAGAAATGCTCACTGACTGAATGAAGGCATATTTGATAACATATGAATATGTATTAATCATCAGTTGATTAATGCTACAACATTATTACACACTTGGCATGTTAATGGAAGATGACATTCACTTAGCTCTTGCTCAAGATGAGATGTATCTGGGTTATTTTGGTAATGTAGATAGTCATTTCATGCTAATATTAATGACATACAACTTTAAGTACCCATATAACAGCATACATTTTAATGTTATGTTTTCTGGTGTCTTAACTCTGTAAGACATTACTTACCTTAATCTTCTTTCATAGTTCATAATGTTGGCATGTGATCATGTATGATTTTTGGTTACAATAACAGATCTGTAAGTGTGTATGAATATATCTGTAGTCTCTGTATCTCTATCTATATGTGTACACACACACACGCACACACACATTTTGTGTGTGTGTGTGTGTGTGTGTGTGTGTGTGTGTGTGTGTGTGTGTATATATATATATAGTAACTGATAAATAGAGATATAGAGATATAGAGATATAGAGATATAGAGATATATATACACACCACCACTATTAAGGTTATGGTGGGTAAAAAAAGTGACTAAAACCCTCCACAGTAAAGCATAAAGCAACTGTAAATATTCCTGTATATTCATTTGCATGTCTTAGACAGGTCTGCAACCCTGTCTTTCACCATTATCACCCAGCAAACAGCACTTCTACTGCAGCAAGGGATTCTGGGAAATGACATGCAAATGAGCACACAGTGCCACTTTTTATCTCATGCTCACATTACATGAGCAACCCTTAGCCAATGCATGCTGCTTTAAACACAGCTTTTAAGCAAAGACTTGGGAGATGCAAAGTCAGTTAACCCACTCACAGACATGTTTCAACCTTGATGGGTATCATCAGTGTGAGGTTAAGCTTAAGCTTAAGTTATGGTGAGTAAAAAAAGTGAAAAAAAACCTCCACATGCTGGGTGATGATGGGGAAAGGCGGGGTTGCAGACCTGCCTAAGACATGCAGATGAGCATACAGTTGTATTTGCATATTTGCTTTCCTGTGGAGGGTTTTTGTCACTTTTTTTACTCACCATAACTTAACTCAGTATTATGGTATAGCCTATCCCATAGCCTCTTTGCATACCCAGTTAAAATCAACCCCACACTGATGAGACCCATTAAGGTCGAAACAGCTGTCTGTGTGTGGTTTTCTGGGTATGCACCTTAACCCTGTCTGTGCTCAAAGCTGTGACCATGCAGCAAGCTTAAGCCTATAGGGAACCGTGTTAAAAATGGTTTTTGAGGCAAAAAGTGACAATGTGTGCTCATTTGCATGTAATTTCCCAGAATCCCTTGCTGCAGTGGAAGTGCTGTATGCTGGGTGATGATGGGGAAAGGCGGGGTTGCAGACCTGCCTAAGACATGCAGATGAGCATACAGTTGTATTTGCTTTCCTGTGGAGGGTTTTTGTCACTTTTTTTACTCACCATAACTTAACTCAGTAACACACACACACACACACACACACACACACACACACACACACACACACACACACACACACACACACACACACACACACACACACACACACACACACACACACACACACTATATAGTTAATTATATATAGATATATATAAATATATATCAACATATATATTTATCTAATTATATATCTATCTATGTATATATCAAGAGAGACAAACAGAGAGAGTCAAAGAGAGATAGAGAAAGAGAGAGATAGAAAAACAGAAAAAGAGACAAAGAGAGAGATGTGTGTGTATGGTTAAATCTAGCTAAGTGTAAGCAGAAATCTGTTCATCATAGCACTGTAGATGATTTCACACACATTCTTATTGTAATTAAAAGAGTCAAGTTGTTTTGCACATGTTGATTGCCTAAGCCGAAAGGAAAGTTTCGATTCCTCTGAAAAGAGTGTATCTTAGACAAAGAATTTCAGCCAATTATTGTTACAAATTTCTGGTGGGAGAAAACCTAGGCGTATAACTGTTAGGTTGTATTATAACATTGGAACAAACCGCAAAGATAACATGTAACTATTCACACATTCAGCAGACATCCGTATGCGTTCAACTTAGACACTGTACACTTGAAGAGAGAAGAAATGGCAGAAGCTTCAACATTGCGCAGCCATCCACGTAAATCATACAAATTTATGATTTATGAAGCAATCGAATCAATGCCAGAGAAAAGGGCAACCGTGGGTCAAATCTATGACTTGATACAAAAGAAATATCCATACTACCAAGAACCTGACAAACAACGAAATTTTAAAACTTCTGTACGATTCACTTTATCCGCAAATGAATGTTTTGAGCGTGTCCATGATCGGCTAGATCAACGATATGGATGCTGGCATGTTGCGCCATCATTTAAACTTACCATGGAACATATCTTCTGTTAAATAGCATATTTTTGCCTAATACCAGTTACACTGAAGCCGCACCGACTGTCGCGGCTGCTGATATACCTGCACCCTCCATTCATCAAGACCAGATGCAAGATGGACATAACTACTATGATACTGTATGTATCCAAACTTATATGGGCAATACCAATGTGGATGTGAAAACAACCAACAACTGTACGTACCTCCGGACGTCTTGTTTGAAGAAGCCACTGCAGATCCATATGACTCCCTCATGGAGATGTGTGTGATTCAGGATTCAACGGTTGCCTCAACCATGGATGATACTGTTGTGCCTTCCTGGAGAGAGCAGTTGCAGCCAAATCAGTTTTGACTTCTACTTCTACAAGAATGGTAAATACAATTTTGGTTATGCCTTTACTCAAATTATATATGTGTACTGTGACAAACGCCCCTCTTTTGTAGTGCTGACGTCTGTCTGGGTTCTTCCCGACACAGTCTTCTAGGGTTAATTATACAACAAACAGGATCATGCAAAGTATTATGCTGCTTAACTCAGGCTTCTGCCTGCTTTATTTTCATCCAAGTAAGGTACTGCAGCTTTAACATGTGTAGGTTAGAGGTACTCAGATACTTTCATTCAGCAGTTCACATATTTCAGTGTTACAATATTTCCCACACTGTTATTTCAAGAAATAAAACCAAAATCATATAAGCAAATCCTATCCCTTTCAGGGATCTAACTACACATCAGAATCAGTCTCTCTAACAGCTGCTGGCCAACTAAACTGGTTCCCCAGCTTAAAACAATGCTCTCTCATTTAGGGTCACAAGATACAGTACAGTCTTTTAGCAACAGCAGTAACCATTTGTTTTGTCTTATCTGTTCGTGGAGTCCAGGCAAATCCTCTGGTACTGTGATACGTGGAGGGGCCGTCAACCCCGATACTGGATGCAGGGGAGCAGCGACACCACCAGCCCCCAGGCTCCAAGGAGAGAGAGTGAAATGCAAAACCTCTCTGCTCTAAATACCTGTGCATGTGATTAGAAGAGCAGGTGAGGGAGAACTAGAGCCATTGTAATCTGTGGTCTGGATTTTCCATCCAGCTGCCTGAGTTAATGGGAAGCTGTGGAACGGATCATTAACTATTCCTGCACTTTCTGCTCTAAAACGGGGCAGAAAGCTGCCTAACATCTTTGGACTATGTCACATATCCCCCTCCCCAGCTCACACCTACTGGGGTGAGCGGCCATGGACCTCACTGGGGTGAGCGTCCTACCTGAAATACTTGAGCTAACTCCTCAGTACAACATTAAGTATTCACATGACACGAATATGAACTTTTTCCACGGCAATTATGGACAATAGGTTTCGTCATAAGAGACTATACTTGGCAAACATATTTTTTGTTGATCTCTATTAGGGAACTATTTTGAAAAATAAATGTCTAGCACACATTCTTACAACCCAGGATCTGCTAAATATATTCACAAAACCAGAAATTTACCAACCGAAAAGGGCATTTTTTTTTTTTTCCCCCCCATATTGTAAGCAACCAATATTTTTTTTTCTTATACTACAGCCTTGTAATCTTAAGGGCCATCAACCCTGTATATTAATTTGTAGTTTAGCTACATTTTCAACACAGAGAACCAATATAACATTGTAATATTGACAAAATGCTTATTTGCATAGTTAAGTGTCCGTGACATAGTCCACACGTGTAATAAAAACAAAAAAAGCTGTGTGTGCTGTGCACGCGCATAGTAAGTGAAACTTCTTTGACTTTTGTCACAGAAATTGTATTTGTGATGTTTTAATTAAAAATCAAAATACAATTTCATTGACAAAACACAAATAAATTTGGACTTAGAACGTGCGTGCTTGGCATACATCCCCTGTATTTGCAATAAGTGTGAATTCCTCGTGTAACTGCGTGTGCGTGTGTCAGTCAGTATGTGTGTCAGTCAGTGTGTGTGTGTGTGTGTGTGTCAGTCAGTGTGTGTGTGTATGTGTGTCAGTCAGTGTGTGTGTATGTGTGTCAGTCAGTGTGTGTATATGTGTGTCAGTCAGTGTGTGTATGTGTGTTCATGCGTGTGTGTCAGTCAGTCAGTGTGCGTGCGTGTGTGTGTCAGTCAGTGTGTGTGTATGTGTGTGTGTCAGTCAGTGTGCGTGCGTGTGTGTGTGTCAGTCAGTGTGTGTGTGTGTCAGTCAGTGTGTGTGTATGTGTGTGTGTCAGTCAGTGTGTGTGTATGTATGTATGTGTGTGTGTGTGTGTATGTCAGTCAGTGTGTCAGTGTGTGTGTATGTCAGTCAGTGTGTCAGTGTGTGTGTGTATGTGTGTCAGTGTGTGTGTATGTGTGTGTATGTGTGTCTGTGTGTCAGTGTGTCAGTCAGTGTGTGTGTGTGTGTGTGTGTCAGTCAGTGTGTGTGTGTGTATGTGTGTCAGTCAGCGTGTGTGTGTGTGTGTGTGTGTGTGTATGTGTGTCAGTCAGTGTGTGTGTGTGTGTGTGTGTGTGTATGTGTGTCAGTCAGTGTATGTGTGTCAGTCAGTGTGTGTGTGTGTGTATGTCAGTCAGCCAGTGTGTGTGTGTCAGCCAGTGTGTGTGTGTCAGCCAGTTTGTGTGTGTCAGTCAGTGTGTGTGTGTGTCAGTCAGTGTGTGTGAGTGTGTGTGTGTGTTAGTCAGTGTGTGTGTGTGTGTGTGTGTGTGTCAGTCAGTGTATGTGTGTCAGTCAGTGTGTGTGTGTCAGTCAGTGTGTGTGTCAGTCAGTCAGTGTGTGTGTGTGTGTGTGTCAGTCAGTGTGTGTGTGTGTGTGTCAGTCAGTCAGTGTGTGTGTGTGTGTGTGTCAGTCAGTCAGTCAGTCAGTGTGTGTGTGTGTGGGTGTGTGTTTATGTGTGTGTGTGTGTGTGTGTGTGTGTGTTTATGTGTGTCAGGCACTGTGTGTGTGTATGTGTGTCAGGCACTGTGTGTGTGTATGTGTGTCAGTCTATGTGTATGTGTGTCTCTATTTCTTTGTCCTTCCCCCTCTCTCCTGACTCCCCTCCCAAGACCCACCCCCCCCCGAGCTGCGGAACCACGGGGGCTCTGGCAGAGTCTCCTGACTCTCTCTCCCCTCCCCCCCCCAAGCTGCGGACCCACGGGGGCTATGGCTGAGTCTCCTGACTCTCTTCCCCCCCCCCCCGAGCTGCGGACCCACGGGGGCTCTGGCTAAGTCTCCTGACTCTCTCTCCCCCCCCCCCCCCCCTGAGCTGCGGACCCACGTGGGCTCTGGCTGAGTCTCCTGACTCTCTCTCCCCCCCCCCCCCCCGAGCTGCGGACCCACGGGGGCTCTGGCTGAGTCTCCTGACTCTCTCTCCCCCCCCCCCCGAGCTGCGGACCGCAGGGGCTCTGGCAGAGTCTCCTGACTCTCTCTCACCCCCCCCCTGTGCTTAAGAGGCCCCCCCCCCCTCCGGCAGTGCTGCGTGGGAAGCGGCACGCTCAAACCCCCCCGCTTCCCGCGTTACTGGAGCAGGAGGCGAGAAGCACTCCTCTCTCACCCCGATACCCTCCATCAGGTGGTTGAGTCCTGAAACCAGGCTCCGGATGTGAAGCTGTAGCTCGGGGGGCAAGGAGGGCAGCTCCACGTCCTCAACCCCGGGATCCTCTTCTTGTCCGGCCAGCTGCAGTTGATAGCCTGCAGGTCTCCGCCAGGTAGCAGCGGGAAGAGAGAGGAGAAGGCCGGGGCCAGGAATATGTGTGGGGAGATCGGGACCAGCAGCAGCGGCGCCCACATCACCTCAGCCGTGAAGTACACCCCATCCACTCACCCCCGCAGCTCACCACGAACACAGCCTTCGACTGGTTGGCAGCGCCAGCCTCGAAGCTGGAGAACTCCTTAACTTGGTGGGCCCCCGCGGAGAGCAGCAGCAGTTCGGCGCAGCCGCACCAGTGCAGGATCTCTGCACTCGTTAGCTGTGACGGCGGTGAGTATGTTGAGCGGGGGAGGAGGAGGGGGGGAAAGCCGTCCTCATTCACCCGGCAGCGCAAGGAGGACTCCGAGCCGCCTGTGAGCATCGCCATGACTACCGTGCATGTCAGCGGGCGCGGGCAGCGGCGGCCGTTACGGCGGTGGAGGAATGGCATGCGCAGGGGGGCTCTGTCTGAGTCTCCAACCCGGCAGAGCGCTTGGCTGGGACAGAGAGCGGGCCTGGTCCCAGGAGCTGGTCAGTGTGTGTCTCTCTCTCTGTGTTGTGTGAATGCGGACACGGAGCTGCGGACTCCCAGCCCCCCCTCCCCCCGGCGACACGTGGTCCCGTTACCCCCCTCCTCCCGACTCCCACTACCCCCCTCCTCCCGACTCCCACTACCCCAGGCTGATCTTTGGACACGGAGCTGCGGACTCCCAGCCCCCCCGGCGACACGTGGTCCCATTACCAAAGCAGGAGTGACAGGGCAGGGGGTGGAGCCTCAGCCTCAGCTATCCCACCACGGAGCAGCGTACTCCACGGCGGGCAGCACCACAGAGCCCGTGCCGGATGAGGGGAATTAAATACCCCTTAACACACCTTACGTGACAGCGAATCACCGGCTGCCAATTAAATTTTGAGGGCTGCCGCCGCTGCCGCATGTCAGCAGGAAAGCGGAGGTAGGGAGGAGAGAGGCTGCGCGGCATGGCAGCGGCAGTTAGGAGCGGCGGCTATCGCCGCCGCATATGTCACGGTGTGTGGGGGGTGTGGGGCTCGGGGGGGGGGGGGGTGATTAGGAGCGGCGCCGGCGGCTATCGCCGCCGCCGCCGCATCTGATTTGTGGAGCGGGTGTGATGTCAGTGTTGGGGTCGGGCTGAGCCAGAACACAGCCCGGCCTCAACTGCCAGCACTGACGTCACATCCGTTTCATTTCTGTCTCCACAATTCTTTTTTGCCCCATCACGAATGAGGTGCCACTAAGGAAGTTTCACTTCAAAAAATAATCGGTCAGTTCCCCCAAACATATTTTTTTTTTTTTTTTTTTTTTTTTGACTTCCAGTCTATTGCATCCTTTGACTTTATTTCATAGCCCGCTGCAACCTGCAAATGACTGGACTGTTTCTTTAGCTTCTGATGAGACCCTTGGACCGGATTCTCCTTGGCTCCACAGTGTGGTCCAGATTGGTGAGATATGGAACTATTCAGGCGCCGTGTTAACCTTCGTTGTTTTTTCTTTTCAATCTTTGATTTCCCTTTTGTGGCCATTACCAGGCCTTTGGGTTTTGGAGACCTAGTTGCCTCTGTACAAACGTAGTCCATATTAACCACGTCATCAGGATCTGTCAACAAGTTTGTGTTTTCAGGAACTGCCACCCACTTGGCTAAAACATCTTCTGTGGTGTCCTGGGTGTGTCCACTAGTTTGATAATCTTCTGGACAACGTAAATGAAATTGAGGATCTGGATTTTTGAATTCCAGATCAGGGAGTATATTCTCAGGAGGGTGCCTATCTGTTTCTGGAATAACAGCAGCACAATCAAAGTCAATTCTTTCTCCTTCCTCTTTGTCATCAGTGAGGGCATTGAGTTTACGTTCCCTGGTCTCCTTTTGTGACCGTGTCTCTTTTAGCCTTGGAATCTCTTTCTCCAACTTCATCTTTATAGCAAATCGTAATATTGCAACAGCATTGAAGATACACGTATAGGAACGTACAGCTTGCTTGGTTAGGAGGTAGGATTGATAGCCCGACTGAACCACTTTAGCCGCTTCTCCCATGTCCGTCATCTGTTTCAGAGCGAGGTTTAACTCTGTTTCATTTTCTCTATTCTTGACCTGCAGCTGCAGGTGCTCCTTCTGGGTCTTGTCCAGCTCCAGCTGCAGCCGGGCCCCCTCATTTGCCGTGTGGTCCAGCTGCTTGTAGATATCGGCCATCTCGCTTTCATAGCGCAATGTCAGGCAGACCACCTGACGGACGGAGATCTCCTCTCTCTTGGCGCACTGTATCTCGCGCTCAGCCATCTGCTTCTGCAGCTCTTCAACCTGATCGTGCCAGACCTCCCTCAGGGTCTTCACCTCTATCTGGTGCTTGCTCTGGGTTTGCATCAGCGCCTCCATTTTTTGGAGCTCTGCAGTTTGTGTCGCCTGGATCGCCGCTGATTCTGTATTCTGCAGTGCTTCCTGCATTTCTAACTTTTCCTGGATCAATTGCTTCTCCACTTTTTCTGCTTGGTGAAGCTTCTCATCACCTTCCCTGATCTGGTCAGTCAAGTCTGAATTTTTCTGTGTCAGACTTACATTCTCTCTCTTTACAGTCTCTAAATTACTCAGGGTATTCTCATAGGTTTCCTTCAATGTACACAGCTCTGTGCTGCGAGCGTAGACCTCATGGCGTGAGAGTTCCAGCTCTGCTTTAAGCGCGCTAGCCTCTTGCCGAGAAACCCCTAACTCTGTGATGAAGTTTTGCACATCTTTCTGGGACATCTCATAGCATAGTTTCCAGTCAGTTCTTGTTTTCTTTGATTCGCTTGGCTCTCTGCCTATGATGGTAGCAGTAGCCTTTGTCATCTCTAGGCGTGTCGTCATTCCTGGGACGATTGCGCCAGGCCCTATGGGCTGTTGCTCATCTCGGCGCCTTTCTGACGCATGTCCTGACAGTGCAGGTTCAAGTGGCTCGTTCACTTCCCCTGTGACTTGAGGAACAGTTTTCTTTCTTTTTGCTTTATTAGCTCCAGAGATATCAGTGGTACTGGGCACACACTCACTGTTATCAGCTTCCACATCTTGCTTGCACTCACAGGGCGTTGCTTGCTTTTGCAGCTGTTTGTCTTTGAAAATTTTGGGGCACACATCTTCCATGTGACCTACTTCACGACAGGCCCCGCATACTAAATTCATCTGTGGGTACGGCTCTCCTCCAGGGTCGTGATCATAGTATGGCCTGAAGGGACACTGTTTTGTATGGTTACGTACATTACACAACAAACATTTCACGTCGGCCATTTTAGAAACCCGGCAGGGACAATTTGCTAGCTGCAATTTCACTCACTTCAGCAACTTGCATACAGCACTTGCTAGCTGCAAATTCACTCACTTCAGCAAAAGGCATAAGCTTTACAAACAGCACTTGCTAGATGCAAATTTTTTTTTTCCAGCAAAACATTTTGGTTTTCTGTTTGGGTTCAGGGTGCTATTGCATCCACACTTCGCACATTCTCTGTGTATGCTAGAAGCACAACTGATATACACAGTGGGACAGACTTCACTCATAGAATCTGTACTTTAGTTCAGCTCGGCGGCCATTTTAAACCCCCGCATTTATTTGCAAACCCACAGACTTTTTAGTGTCTGCCCGCATTCTCCACCATATGTGACAAACGCCCCTCTTTTGTAGTGCTGACGTCTGTCTGGGTTCTTCCCGACACAGTCTTCTAGGGTTAATTATACAACAAACAGGATCATGCAAAGTATTATGCTGCTTAACTCAGGCTTCTGCCTGCTTTATTTTCATCCAAGTAAGGTACTGCAGCTTTAACATGTGTAGGTTAGAGGTACTCAGATACTTTCATTCAGCAGTTCACATATTTCAGTGTTACAATATTTCCCACACTGTTATTTCAAGAAATAAAACCAAAATCATATAAGCAAATCCTATCCCTTTCAGGGATCTAACTACACATCAGAATCAGTCTCTCTAACAGCTGCTGGCCAACTAAACTGGTTCCCCAGCTTAAAACAATGCTCTCTCATTTAGGGTCACAAGATACAGTACAGTCTTTTAGCAACAGCAGTAACCATTTGTTTTGTCTTATCTGTTCGTGGAGTCCAGGCAAATCCTCTGGTACTGTGATACGTGGAGGGGCCGTCAACCCCGATACTGGATGCAGGGGAGCAGCGACACCCCCAGCCCCCAGGCTCCAAGGAGAGAGAGTGAAATGCAAAACCTCTCTGCTCTAAATACCTGTGCATGTGATTAGAAGAGCAGGTGAGGGAGAACTAGAGCCATTGTAATCTGTGGTCTGGATTTTCCATCCAGCTGCCTGAGTTAATGGGAAGCTGTGGAACGGATCATTAACTATTCCTGCACTTTCTGCTCTAAAACGGGGCAGAAAGCTGCCTAACATCTTTGGACTATGTCACAGTACATTAATAATATACACCATTTGTTAGCCAAATGAGTGGATATAGCTTAACATTGCAGACAGCCTTACATGTAGCGTGTACAAAGACATTATTTCCTATAACAATATACTACATGACGAACCATTAGTACACATTGGTCTTCATCAGAAACCTGTTCGGTTTCGAAACGCGTTGGATTAAACAAGTATCCTGAGACCTGTTACCCACCCCGTTGGCATTATCTACCTGGCTACCGGAGGACAGTCACGCGAGCAGCGCTGCTCTAGACGGATGACGTCACAACCCGGAAGTGCCTGCCGCAACGGAGGTTTGGAGGAGGATTGAAGCTGCCGTGTATGTCCCAGAGACAGGGCTGCTTCTCTGTGAACTGCAAACACGGGACACTGTCTATTCACGGAGTGGTTATCTCAAAAAGACTCCCCTTTTGATGCTACAGAACCTGGCACCACAGAGGGTTCCTGCTGGTGACATCCAAACCGGTTTCCACTGATGACATCTGTTGGTGTATGGGTAACTTACCCCTAACATGCTCACTTGTAATTAACTTCATGTACGCACATTACTTACCATATTGAATTTTTGATTTAATATACTTAATGCACTATGAGCGTTGTGCGCTGTGTTTTTTTGTCTATTTGTCTAACGTTCTAGGGGGTGCTCTGAGCCATCCCTGGTACCACAGCTGCAGACGCTTCATTCAAAATTGATAAAAATAGGTCACGTATTTCACTTATTTTTTATCACAATTTAATCACTTCACGTGTGTGTTAGAATTTAATAGTTGCGCACTTTCCCTTCACCTAGCCATGATATGCGTAATGCTAGCAGCACCATGGAGGGATATGTATTGAACGCACAGCGTAAACATCGTTTTGCGCATGCACTAAGACTTAGTCCACAGGCACCGGAACAAACATATCAGTAGTAATGCCAGCAATGCCATTAGAAAAATGAGACAGTTCACTATCTGTAGTTTTATCCTTGCAGTTTAAACATATACGTAACTTATGCGTGAATATCCACAATCGTATAGAGATGTGTTAAGCGTTGTCATGCTGAGAAATAGATAAATGTGCAATCTTTGAACATCATGTGTTTGCTGTATTTTACAGATGTCGAGGATGAATACATGGGACCAATGTATGATTTCAGATGGGCCAATCATTATATTAGATGAATCTGACGACTAGCGAACAACTATTATAATAAATATGTAACAATGCTTTCAATGATTGGTGCGCAGATTAACAATCACTACATAATGTTATCCTATTGTGCAAATATTTACTATGCACTTAATTATCATAAGGATGTTGCTAAGCACTGAAGTTAGAACTTATATTGATATTTTTTTCTTTTCTACTAACATTATATGTATTGCCATGTGATATATGCAACCAACATTTTCACTCCGCAAACACATTAATCTACTATATATTATAATCTCACGTGTGACTTGTCAAAGAATTTAAATGCTACATACCAACTCGTACACATTGTATCTGAACGTACACAATAACAATAGGGAGGTGATAGTTGTGTTTAGTCGTGTGAATGTTATATTATCACCTAAGTTGTAGTGGTAACCTAACATGCCTGAGCTAATGAATGTTAGGTACAGATCATTAAACCATGAACATTTGTGTGTACATTTAATTCACACGGGTAACTATAGTTTAGTGTTATTAGTAAACGTTCAACACATACATAGCTAAGTGAGGCAGATGATAAAAGCAACATTATTATGTTGCTTTATATTATTTCTGGTCGAAATACATGCACCACACAAAAACTACAACACACACTATGTTGCAGAAATGTGTGCGTATGCAAATGTCCACTTCATTTAGGTTCATATGTTGACAGTAGTTATAAAGGATCATGATCATTATGAAGAACTAATGTGAATGAAATAAAAATTTTATTAACTACATTGTCATTGTGTTTAATTATTTAGGAAAAGTTGAGAATCTAAAGAACTATACTTTGGAATGGTGTTTACATTTTGACAAATGTTAGATGAACGTCAAATCAACACACATCTTTCACTTATACATACACATGTGACAATGTAGTAATCAACATGAATATGAAGTGAGACAAGAACTAATCACATACATTGCAATGTTAATGATGTTTAACACATTTGGGTCTTTTCATACAAACATGCATTGAGTGTTAACATCGCTCATGTGCATGAATGAATGTTATTACGTTGCCAAAATTACATGTTATGTCATGTACGTAAGGATTTGAAAACACACTGCACAATAACCACCAAGTGTAGATAAACGCACGGACACAATACAGAAACGACATGTTTCAATTGTCAAATCTTTTTCATTACGTTCTCTTTATACATCCTGTAACTATACCTGTATCGAGGTTTGCACATCTTATGACAGATGTATAATTCAAATACATACCATGAGCAGTCCTTGGAGTGATATACCTTGAAAAATAAAACATGAATGAATATAAATCATTGTCAGGACATGTTCATTAAGGTAAGCAACACACAGAAGTGACAATTTTGTATGTGATATGAAACAAAATCTAGAATACGTCAAATATGATCTTAAATAAACAATAGTCTACACATCATTGTGACACACGTCACACTCCAAAAGAAAAATTGTATGTAACCATACTGCACTAGCTATTGGCTATCGACATAGTAGTTTTATTGTGTATGCATAACCAAAAAGAGCATGTACATAAAAAATAGATTTAGTACACATTATTTCCTCACATACACACAACACCTTTTAGTGGTAAGAAGTATAATACAACCTGTTGATGAATGACATACCAGTGCCACATGCAATTGTCCACACAGCAGAGAAGAGAAAGTTGTGAGAACCATATTCATCTGTTTCCTA
Source organism: Ascaphus truei (assembly GCF_040206685.1). Lineage (NCBI taxonomy): Eukaryota > Metazoa > Chordata > Amphibia > Anura > Ascaphidae > Ascaphus > Ascaphus truei. Next base: position 2,631,350 of record NC_134488.1, read on the forward strand.
AGTGAATGGTATTTGGACACATGTATTTATCATTACAATGATTTAATACATCTATGTAGTACTATGAACATATATGTATTTGCTTACATGAAAAATATGTGTTTATTACATTCCCACGTGTCTCCCCACCACTGGCTGTTTGCTCAGTGTCAGCTGGTAAATGTACGGGATGCTCCTCCTCCAAGCCCTGACGTATGTCGGGTACTAAATTATTTCGGAGTGCCAGATTGTGCAAAATGCAACATGCAATTATAATATCTGACACTTTAGCAGGCTTATATTGAAGTGCCCCACCAGTTCTATCTAAACACCTAAATCGTGTCTTCAGAAGCCCAAATGTTCTCTCTATGACGGATCATGTAGATATATGTGCCACGTTATACCTCTCCTCTGCTTCACATTGAGGGTTTGCCACCGGGGTCAACAGCCACGGCCTAATTCCGTATCCTGAGTCACCTATAATCCATCGTGCACAAATATGATACAATTTGTGTTAACATTATTACATTCAACAGTTCATACAAAAACAAGAGCTGTTTGTTAACACATCATAATATGTACTCACCCACCAGCCAACCAGGTCCAAAATAGCCTTCTTCGAAGCATGGAAGACTGATGAGTTTCTCAGGATAGTGGAATCGTGACTGGAACCAGGGAATTTGGCTACCACATGCATAATCTTCATCGTGGCATCGCATACCACCTGTACATTCAGGGAATGGTAGTGCTTACGGTTGTGGTAAGCATGCTCACTCTGACTAGGCGGGATCAAAGCAACATGGGTGCAATCTATTGCACCCATCACACATGGAATCCCGGCTATGGTATAAAAGCCATTCCTGACTTCCAGCCACTGTGTCTGCTCATATATATAATTCCTAGCGCGTCTATTCAGTGCACATAGAAACTGGGTAAAGGCCCGCGAGAATGTAGATTGCGAGACCCCGCCCACTATGCCCACAGTTGTCTGGAATGACGCGGAAGCAAGATAATGTAATGAGCACAGAATTTTAACAAGCCCAGGGACTGCACGACCTCTGGCTGTTACAAAATCTAAATCTCCCTGTATCTCTTCATAAAGAGCTAAGATTGCTGCTGAACTCAAACGATAGCGACTTATAATCTCCTCCTCACTCATCCCATCTAACATGGTTCTCTCCCTGCACAAACGAGGACGAGGCACAACTTCTCTCCTCTCACTTCTCCTCGCCCTCTCCCTCTCCTCTTCGTGTCCCTGTCCCTGTCTCTATCCCTTCCTTGGCCTGTGACATCCTCTCCATCAGCAAGCCTCTCCTCCAATAGAATCTTCCTCCGTCTCATAAACATTTGCATCATTTTCAGGTCTGTAGCTGTCAATGCGCAGGTAATTAGCCTCCTTTAAATACCTATGTGATGATGTCAGGTGACTTGATGAAGTGCAAGGTGTTACATTAACATATCCAAGTAGTTAACTCCAAACGGGTATCCAGTACGAATTAAAAGGATGTTTTATGTGTGTTCACCAGGCAATCATGATATTTGACAATGATGTAACGTTAAGCTTTGTACAACCATTTATTCGCAAGTATTTATGGATTGTGTAATGCATGTACCACTTCTGAACGCAACACTCAGTCATCTCATTAGGACACAACCATGACATTGACGTTGCAACATGTCTAATTTGGCATGTTATTGTCACATGTTCACATGAACTAATTGTAATGTGCATATGCATAATTTATTTCCATCAGGATACTTCCTATTGATTATGTTTCAATCGTGTAAAAATAAGTAACTATTATAGATGTGTGTATAAGTTTTATGTTTCAATCGTGTAAAAATGAGTAACTATTATAGATGTGTGTATAAGTTAGCATGAAGTGATTGTAATGCATCGTGTACAATGTAAACATGCAATGTTATTGAGTGTCCAATTGCGGACGTCATCAAAAGAGGGAGATCACAAAGTACATGTTAACATGAAAACAAACAGCTACATTTACATTTGTTCATGCGTTACACATTCAAAGCATTCTCTAATGTATACCAACATTAGTATACGCTGGATCTGTTAGATGTGTGAAATCTGTTACATCATATAATAAATTGAAGCACACTTAAGTAACATGTTTCATATTATGTGACCTGTTCCTTTAAGAGTTTACTATTGGAGTTTCCCTTGACACATCATAACATTAAGACTAATGTGACACGCAAATCATCATAACATTGAAAAGTACCATGTTCTGCCAATAATAAACGTAAGCGCTGACACGATGAAGTGAATGACATTGACACTGTAATGCCAATCACATTTTTATTATGAGCAATAGAACGTAAACACTCCTATAATGTTATAAGTCCCCGCTCCATTGACTCCATTGATGTAGAGATGAGGTTTTTTTTCTAAGTGCCGTCCCGGCAACCTTGCCGATCCTTCTCCCCTCCAACTTGCCAACTTTAGTTGGCAGGACAAATTGCCGATGAAATCTCCATTTTTGAGTGCCGATCAGCACCGATAAGCTGATCGGGGCTACTAGAATACAGCCGATTTCAAAAAGTGCCGAAAAGTGCCGATAAGTGGGTTATCGGCAGCTGCATGCCGATAACTTTTTATCGGGAAGAAAAAATGCAGATTTTGATCACTTATCAGCGCTTACTGAATCTCAAATCCAATTTTGGCGGGAAAATGCCGATAAAAGCCTTATCGGCGCTTACTGCATGAGGCCCTTTATCCTATATCCGTACTTACAGTATTTTGATACAGGCGAAGGCAAAGAAAAACCCCAGTGGCATATCATCCAATAATATCTCATAAGGGGAAAAATAAATTCCTTCCTGATTCCAAGAATTGGCAATCGGATTACTCACTGGATGCTTCCCATGTTTACTTATTTGGTATATCCCTGTATACCTTTCCTTTCCAAAAACACGTCCAACCTTTTTCTGAACAAATCTATTGTATCTGCCATCACAGTCGCAGTGGATAATGAATTCCACATTTTAACTGCCCTTACTGTAAAGAACCCTTTCCTTTGTTGCTGGTGAAATCTCCTTTCCTCCAACCTTAAGGGATGGCCCGAGTCCTTTGTACTGCTCGTGGGATGAATAGTCCTTTTGAAAGCTCCTTCTACTGTCCCTGAATATATTTGTATATATTTATGATATCCCCTCTTAGACGCCCCTTTTCTACAGGAGACTGGGGGGAAGAGGGAGAGAGAGGGACAGAGGGGGGGGGGGAGAGGGGGGCAGGGAGACAGGAGGGAAGAGAGAGAGGGGGGAGAGGGGAGAGATAGCGAGAGAGGGGGAAGAGGGAGAGGGAGAGGGAGGGGAAGAGGGAGAGGGAGGGGAAGAGGGATGGAGAGGGGAAGAGGGAGAGAGAGGGGGGAAGAGGGAGAGAGGGGGAAGAGGGACAGAGGGGGGAAGAGGGAGATAGGGATGAAGAGGGAGAAAGGGGGAAAAGAGAGAGGGGGAAGAGGGAGAGAGGGGGAGTGAGAGGGGGAGAGGGGGAAGAGAGAGAGAGAGGGGGAGAAGAGGGGGAGAAGAGGGGGGAGAGGGAGACGGGGAGAAGAGAGGGGGAGAGGGAGAGGTAGACGGGGGGTTGGGAGGGGAGACGGGGGGTTGGGGGGGAGGAGAGGGAGACGGGGTTGGGGGAGTGGAAGAGGGAGACACGGGGGTGTGGAAGAGGGAGACACGGGTAGGGAAGAGGGAGACACGTGTAGGGAAGAGGGAGACACGGGAGTGGGGAAGAGGGAGACACGGGTGTGGGGGAAGAGGGAGACACGGGGGTGGGGAAGAGGGAGACAGGGGGGGTGGGGAAGAGGGAGACGGGGGTGTGGGGAAGAGGGGGAGACGGGGGTGTGGGGAAGAGGGGGAGACAGGGGTGTGGGGAAGAGGGAGACACGGGGGTAGGGAAGAGGGAGACACGGGGGTAGGGAAGAGGGAGACACAGGGGTAGGGAAGAGGGAGACACAGGGGTGGGGAAGAGGGAGACACGGGGTGGGGAAGAGGGAGACACGGGGGTGGGGAAGAGGGAGACACGGAGTTGGGGAAGAGTGAGACACGGGGGTGGGGAAGAGTGAGACACGGGGTTGGGGAAGAGTGAGACACGGGGGTGGGGAAGAGGGAGACACGGGGTGGGGAAGAGGGAGACACGGGGGTTGGGAAGAGGGAGACGGGGGTAGAAGAGGGAAACGGGGGGTGGAAGAGGGAGAGAGGTAGAAGAGGAAGAGAGGGGGAAGAGAGAGAGGGAAAGATGGAGACGGGGGGGGGGGTGGAAGAGGGAGACGGGGGGTGGAAGAGGGAGACAGGGGGTGAAAGAGGGAGACGGGGGGTGGAAGAGGCAGAGAGAGGGGCGGGAAGAGGGAGAGCAGAGGGAGAGAGGGGGAAGAGGGAGAGAGCGGGAAGATGGAGACAGGGATGAAGAGAGAGAAAGGGGTAAGAGAGAGGGGGGGAAGAGAGAGAGAGGGGGGAAGAGGGAGAGAGGGGGAAGAGGGAGAGAGGTGGAAGAGAGAGAGAGGTGGAAGAGGGAGAGAGGTGGAAGAGGGAGAGAGGTGGAAGAGGGAGAGAGGGGGAATAGAGTGAGGGAAGAAGAGAGAGAGGGGAAGCTGGAGACGAGGGTGGAAGAGGGAGACGGGGTTGGAAGAGGGAGATGGGGTGGAAGAGAGACTGGGGATGGAAGAGGGAGACGGGGTGGAAGAGGGAGGCGGGGGTGGAAGAGGGAGACGGGAGTGGAAGAGGCAGAGAGAGGGATGGGAAGAGGGGGGGAAGAAGGAGACAGGGGTGAAGAGAGAGTGAGACACAGGAGGGAAGAGAGAGAGACACAGGAGGGAAGAGAGAGGGAGACAGGAGGGAAGAGAGAGAGGAGGGAAGAGAGAGAGAGAGAGAGAGAGAGGAGAGAGAGAGAGAGACAAGAGTAGGGAGAGACAAAGATGGGGAAGAGAGAGGGTGAAGAGGGAGGGAGAGGAAAGGGAAGAGAGGGAAGAGGGAGAGAGGAGGGGGAAGAGGGAGAAGAGAGAAAGGGGGGAAGAGAGAAAAGGGGGGAAGAGGGAGAGGGGGGAAGAGGGAGAGATGGGGAAGAGGGAGGTGGGGTAGAGAGAGAGAGAGGGGGGAAGAGAGAGGGGGGGTGAGGTAGAGAGAGAGGATGGGGAAGAGGGAGAGAGGAGAGGGAGAGAGGAGAGGGAGAGCGGAGGGAGAAGAGGGAGAGCGGAGGGGGAAGAGGGAGAGCGGAGGGGGAAGAGGGAGTGGAGGGGGAAGAGGGAGATGGGGGGGAGAGGGAGAGTGGGGAAGAGCCTTGAACATAAATATTTTTTGACCATGCCAGCCACTTGATCCTTACGAATTCTCTTATGATAATCCAATTAAGTGAATTTCCTCATCACTTTGTACTTATTGGTACAAATCATTGAAACAGTGACCTATATGTTTGTTGCAAACTTAGAAATTAGTCCCATTTTAGTATGAAGTCTGCTGATGAAAAGATTGGAGTATGCAGTACTGTAGGTGATGCAGGACCCATCACCTGGTCCCCAGACATAAAACAATATAAAGAGAGGACTCCAGCACACAGCATTAGACATCGAATAATGCAATTTGCTGATATTAAAGGATGGATAAATAACACATTTCGTTTCATTTTAACATTTTCTAGAGAGATTTTTCATTCCACCATATGGTAGTAGAGGGGACAATCGGCCATATATACAATGAGGTCACTGTGACAATAGGGGGGTAACCAGGCTCTCAAATAAGGTTAAGCCCGCTTGGTTACCGCTATTCCGTAATAAGGGTTTAAGAAGAGTCAGCTCTGTTTAATGCATAAAATGTATTGTGCGACAATAATGTATTGTATGTGTTTTTACCATTCCAGGTGTGCAATCAAGCAGAGATTTCTGTGGTATGAGTTTCATGGGTGGTTATATGGAGAAAGTGTTGTCAGAATGTGCCTAGCTTGTCAGGGTCCAGAGCTGCTGGTTCCCCTAAAAATGTACCCAGGAATTAGGTCTGATTCCTGGATACATGTTGGCACATTTCCCGGCGGCAATATCTCCCCTTGAAAACGCTTTTGCTACTGACCACTTGGAGTTCCCTGCTTCAGCACAGACCAGAAAGGTAAAAGGGGCATAGGGATGTGAGGTATCTCTGAATCAGTCAAGGGGTCCCTAGGTTAATGGGGATACCCAGTAAATGCCCAGGTCACCCAAAACAGTTATAGGGGTTCTGAGGTGCTCCAACCATACATATAAGGTTGTGAGGGGATTCTTAGAATCCATACTAAGTCTATGCAATAGTGTGTGGGGAATATGGCTAGTGAAAAGTAAAGTGCAGCTTTTTATTCTATTTCCCATAGAAATACTTAGGTTTTTACAGTGTATATTTGATTAACTAAGTGTCTTAAGTACATATATGCTTTGTGCACAGTAAAATGAGGCACAATGATGAAAAGTATCCTTGTAGCTAAAAGAATCCCTAGGTTAAGGGGGGTACCCCAGTTAGTGCCAAGGTGTCTCAGAACCTGAATTGGGTTTGTGGGTGCCCCAGCCGATTATGGAGGTACCCCAAAATGTATGCTGTATTAAAGTATTACTATAAGGCTCTATGCAGTCAGCTGGGGCATATGTTTAAAATGCCAGCTAGTCTGCATAGAATCCGTAAGATGAAAGAGGAGAGGATGTTGGGAGGTGTCGGGGTGCTAAATGGACATGGCTGAGTACTGGGTCCGGAGAACAGAGACCCCCTGTGGTTGGGACCCTATGGTCTGCTAGATTCAGTATGACTTGCCCAGCGGGAGACAATGGGCTGGCTAGGGAAAAGATGGCGATCGTAGGAACTTTTCCTATTGGCCAGAACATATGTCCCGCCAACGGGGCGTCCCGAGCTGGTTCAACACGCCCCCTGCCTCTGACATCATCAGCCAGATGAGCCACGCTCTGATTGGCTGGTGGGACATGTTCCCACCCCGGATTGGCAGCAGGGTTGTGAATGAAACTCAGACGTATTAAAACCCCTGAGTGTAACGCTGTGCTGCACACAGACCAGACCAGTCCCCAGTACTTAGGTGGGAAAGTAGTGTACCACGCACCCACAGCAGTGAGGGCGTGCCCAGAGTGTGGTAGAGTGCGTTGCCGGGTTTGGTGAGAGTAGAATGGTTAAGTACTTGCCGAGTCCGGAGCGCCAGAGGTCAGAGTAGTGAGTCTGTAAGCCAAGAGTAGAGGGAAGGAGAGAGCAGCAAGGTCGAAGTCTGTAGCCAAGTCCAGGGGTAGAGAGGTACACAAAGTCAAGGGAAGCCGGGGTCCAAATCCAGAGAGAGTAGTCAGACGAGCCGGATCAGTAACTAGAACAGGACAAGAGCAGACGGCCAGGTACAGAACTCCAAACAACACAAGGCTACTAGAAGCCATGCAGAGCGAGGAAAAAGAGGAAGGACTGGGGTAATAAAGGATGGCAGACCAATGGAGGGCAGGGGAGAAGCGGAGGTGTGTCTGAGATGCCTCAGGGATAGGCACGGGGGCAGAGAGGAGGAAGCAAGGTGTGTGGCTGGGCCGGGAGGAGGAGCGTTATGCGATGAGCTGGGGGTGAAGCCAGGAGTGCAGGATGGGAAAATAGAAGGCTGGGTGCGCGGGCGCCCTGTAAGACTTGCGCGCGTGCGGCCCGGAAGTGCGGCGGTGCGCCTCACTGCCAGAGGAGAGGGCAGCGGCATACAGCCGCCGAGAGTGGAGGCCCGACGGGATAATGCAGGGGCGGCCGCTGCGGAAGTCTGCTCAGGTAGGGAGGGGACCTGCCGCGGGGAATGCTTCCACCGGTTACTTACACTGAGCCAATCAGATTTGCAGATTCTAAGCACCAAGTCCAGTGAGTTAAAAAATCCAGACCTCTGGAGAAAGTGGAGGGGTGGTGTCTGGAACTGCAGGACGGTGCAGGCTAAATCTCAGTCAGGGGAAAATCCTTAGGTAGATTTCCCTGCACCTATAAGAGTATAGTTTTGTACCCCAGTTCCCAAGTAAGTGTGTCTTTTCTTATGTAGTTCGTGTAACATTGTGTGTTTACCTTTCCCTGTGAATAAATTTACAATTTATTTCATTAACTTGTTTTTCTCAATGTATGATTCAGATAAAAAGGTGTAAATTGCCTTGTCTCCCGTGACAGCCACTCACCTCAGTTGGGGAAAGGCCTCCTATATAGTTGCCTCCCATTCCCTCCCTTCTGAAGTAAGCACCTGAGCTGTCAATTAGTAGTGGGCAGTCCATGCCAGGCCCATCAGGGCAATGAAACACATAGATATACCTGAAACAGAATTATTCATTCATAAAACAGAATAAAAACTATAGTCCCGCAGATTACATTTGTAACCTTCATATTTTTCAATATCTCAGATTACTAGTCATGCATCTTAAACGCTAGGGATATTAGTGGGTTAATTAACCACTTCCCATCAAATTTCACCCTTTCATGACCTGTAATGTTAACAGGCTGCTATTTGAATGCTTGATCCAGGGGTTGTTATACATGCATCTATATCTGTCCATCATATAGGTATGCATGGCTGTATACAATAATTAGCACCCTTCTTACTACTATCATTGTACTGGAAATTAATCCCTAACATGTTTTTTATTCTCACTGTATTTGTTTGTGTGTCGAAGTTATAATATCAATGAAATTGTATTATTTTTGGCCAGATTTCGGCTTTTAATGGTATCCGTCCTCCTACAGCTGTGGGAGCGGTTACTTTAGGTCTTGTGTATCCAATTGCCAGCTAATTATACAATTATTTGTAATCACACTTTACAATATTGGACTGAGTGCAGTAAATAGGGTTCTTTTGGGTGATTCTGTTATCACCTTGTGTGTTCATATATGTGCTCTAGCTTTCCCTCTATGCACCATCCTTATTACATAATACTATCTACACCTATTGAGGTGAGCGGTGTTAGGTACTAGTCATACTGAGAAGAAAATACACTGCTGTACCCACAAGCTTTTGAGCCTATTAATTTTAAAGATGCAGTCTCCATAAGTAACATAAATTTAGTTGCAATAAAATTAGAACATATATAAACCTAAACTGAGAAAAGCATAACTAGAAATATCACAAAATATACAACACATTCCTAATGCTAGGGGATGTAAATGCCTTATGTCAAATTAAAAATGAAAACTCTATAACAACGTATAAAGCGTTTTTTAGATAATTCTCATGGGAGCCATTGTACAAATTTACTGTAACAGTTTTTGTAAAATGCATTTGGTGCAGCAACATTTCAAGCTTATCATATGTATTGCCATTTATCTGCTAAGCTTTAACTACTCCTACTGGTCTCAGTTTGGGTACTGAAATGATGCAGAACCACCCAGCATGCAAAGTACTTTTCATAATTTCTATGGAAGCACTCCTGTGGCTTGACCTTATATGCAAAAGTAACAGGTAACCCGACTGTACAATTGATTTTCAGTTTATAACATGAGTTTAAGATCTAGAAGTTCCTTTACAATGAAAAGAGATAGTTTAAGAATTATGGCTATAAAGACATTTTTAATGTTTGTGTAGAACATTTTGGTGTTTAACTTAAAGCGTCAAGCTTTTCATCTTTTAGTCAAAATATGTTACTAAAGAACGGCTCTTTTAAACTAAATACTTAATGGTGTAATATGATACCAGAGTTTTTATAGCATTCAATGGCAATAATGGTGCAGAATATTACAGAAACAAAGAGAGAAAGAACCTGGCAACTGAAAGCACTCTAGTACCTTGATAAGTTGAGTGTAGTTGAGTACATAAATATACATTTATTAATATTCATATTAAAATAAGGGGGTATAAATGGAAACACATCCAAAACAACAGATGGTGTTTTGCTTAGGTAGTTGTCCTAGGTGAATATAGTTACATAGTAGATGAGGTTGAAAAAAGACGTAGGTCCATCAAGTTCAACCTATGGTAAATTTAGACAACAGATACTTTATCCTATATCTATACTTACTTATTGATCCAGAGGAAGGCAAACAAAAACCCCCATTCAGGGTGTAAAATTAATTCCTTCCTGACTCCAAGAATTGGCAATCGGATTAATCCCTGGATCAACATCCTTCCCATGTATACTTATTTGGTATATCCCTGTATACCTTTCCCATCTAAAAAGATGTCCAACCTTTTTTTGAACAAATCTATTGTATCTGCCATCACAGTCTCCATGGGTAATAAATTCCACATTTTAACTGCCCTTACTGTAAAGAACCTTTTCCTTTGTTGCTGGTGAAATCTCCTTTCCTCCAACCTTAAGGGATGGCCCGAGTCCTTTGTACTGCCCGTGGGATGAATAGTTCTTTTGAAAGCTCCTTGTATTGTCCCTGAATATATTTGTATATAGTTATCATATCCCCTCTTAGACGCCTCTTTTCTAATGTAAATAAATCTAATTTAGCTAGCCTCTCCTCATAAGTTAGAATGTCCATCCCCTTTATTAATTTGGTGGCTCTTCTTTGCACTCTCTCTAGTTCCATAATGTCTTTTGTTAGGATTGGTGCCCAAAATTGTACTCCATATTCAAGGTGTGGTCTTACTAATGCTTTGTAAAGGGGCATAATAATGTTTACTTCCCTTCCATCCATTGCCCGTTTAATGCAAGATAAGATCTTGTTTGCCTTTGCAGCTACTGTATGACTTTAGGCACTATTGCTAAGCCTGCTGTCTACAAGCACTCCTAAATTCTTCTCCATCAAGGATTCCCCCAATTTATCCCCATTCAATTTGTAAGTCGCCTTTTTATTCTTGCATCCCAAATGCATAACCTTACATTTATCTCTATTAAACCTCATCTGCCATTTACCTGCCCACGTTTCCAGCCTCTCCACGTCCTTCTGAAGAGAAATTACATCTTGCTCTGATTCTACTACCTTACACAATTTAGTAACATCAGCAAAGGTGGAGACTTTGCTCTCGATACCAACCTCAAGGTCATTAATAAACAAGTTAAAAAGCAGGGGTCCCAGTATCGATCCCTGAGGTACTACACTCACGACTTTATCCCAACCTGAAAAAGTTCCATTTATGACAACCCTCTATTGTCTGTCCTTTAACCAGTTTTCAATCCAGGTACATATATTATTACTGAGTCCAATTTTCTTTATTTTGTACACCAACCTCTTGTGTGAAACCGTATCAAAAGCCTTTTCAAAATCTAAGTAGGCCACATCAACTGCATTACCCTAGTCTAAATTCCTACTTACCGCCTCAAAGAAACAAATAAGGTTAGTTTGGCAAGATCTATCCTTCATAAATCCATGATGACTATTACTAATAATTTTGTTTTCCATTAGGTATTCCTGAATATTATCCTGTATTAAACCTTCAAGTAGTTTCCCTACTATTGAAGTCAGTCTTACAGGTCTGTAATTTCCCGGTTGTGATCTAGCTCCCTTTTCAAATATAGGGACCACATCTGCTTTATGCCAATCTTGTGGTACTGAGCCTGTGGAAATGGAGTCCTTGAATATTAAATATAATGGTTTTGCTATTACTGAACTTAATTCCTTGAGAACTCTTGGATGTATGCCATCGGGGCCAGGTGCCTTATTTACTTTAATTTTTTCAAGTCGCTTATGAACTTCTTCCTCAGTTAACCAATTGTTCATTAATATGGAGGTTGTGGCTTCCTCCTGTGGCACTACTATTGAGCTTGATTTTTCCCTGGTAAACACAGAGGCAAATAATTTGTTTAATACCTCAGCTTTTTCCTTATTTCCAATAATCTGCCTACCCATCTCGCACTGAAAGTGTCCTATATTTTCTTTTCTCATTTTCTTGTTATTAAGGTACTTAAAGAACTTTTTAGGGTTGACCTTACTTTCTATTGCAATCCTTTTTTCATTATCCGTTTTTGCTAATTTGATTGCTCTTTTGCAATTTTTGTTACATTCCTTATAATTCTGATACGATGTCTCCGTCCCTTCTGACTTAAAGAATCTAAACGCCTTCCTCTTCTTGTCCATTTCCTCCCCTACCTCTTTATTTAGCCACATTGGTTTTGACTTATTTCTTTTATACTTATTACCCAAGGGTATACACTGATACGTGTGCTTTCTAACAATGTTTTAAAGACTGCCCATTTATCTTCGACATTTTTCCCTGCAAAAACATCATCCCATTCTATTACTACTAGATTAGACCTCAGTTTATTAAAATCTGCCTTTCTAAAGTTTAAAGTTTTTGTTGAACCCAAGCAATCTGTTTTTTGATAATTTATTTCAAATGAGACCATATTATGATCACTATTACTCAAATGTTCCAGGACTTGAATATTTGTTATTACTTCTACATTGTTTGATATGACCAAATCCAGAACTGCCCCTCTCGTGGTTGGTTCCTCAATAATTTGGGTCATATAATTGTCTTTAAGCACCCCAAAAACCTGTTTCCTTTTGTTGTAACGATAATCTCATTGCCCCAGTCTATGTCTGGATAATTAAAATCCCCCATTATGCAAACATGACCCAGTTTTGATGCCTTCTCCATTTGCAAAAGTATTTTAGCTTCCTCAATCTCACAGATATTTGGTGGTTTATAGCATATCCCTACAAACATTTTCTTTATACTTTTACCTCCACTGCTACTTTCTATCCACAAGTTCTCTACATTTTCATCATTCCCTTCATAGACACCATCCCTTATAATAGGTTTTAGATCCGGCTTGACATATAAACATACTCCACCTCCCGTTCTATTTGTTCGATCCTTCCGAAAAAGAGAATAACCCTCTAAATTAACTGTCCAGTCATGAGTTTCATCCCACCATGTTTCAGTAATGCCTATGATATCATACTGCTCCCTTGCAGCTATTAATTCAAGCTCCCCCATTTTATCTGTCAGGCTTCTTGCATTAGCAAGCATGCATTTAAGTTTTTTTTCAGCCCATACTATTATCTTATCTGCTCCTTCCTTTCTGCTCCCACTTGGTTTAGTCTTTAGAAGTTTTCTAGTATTATCGTATTTACTATGGGTGTCTCACTGCTTGTCAAAATTGCACTTGCCCCCATTCTATCTCCATACCACCTTGTATCCTCATCTATTCCATTTAGTTCATTATCTGTTTCATTCCCCTCCCCCCTCCTTCCTAGTTTAAAATCTCCTCCAACATTTTTAGCATTCTCCCCCCTAGCACCGAAGATCCCTCTTCATTGAGGTGCAATCCGCCCCTAGAATATAGATGTCACCTCACAGAAAAGGAGTTCCAGTGCTCTAAAAACCCAAACACCTCCTTCCTGCACCACTGTCTTAGCCATGCATTAACCTCCCTGATCTCTGACTGTCTCCCTGCGGTAGCGCATGGCACTGGTAGTATTTCAGAAAATGCTACCTTGGAAGTCCTTGCCTTAAGCTTTTGGCCTAGATCCCTGTAATCCCTGACCCTCCATCTTTCTCTAACTTTGTCATTGGTGCCAACGTGTACCAAGACCGCCGGGTCAATCCCAGCCCCCGGGTCAATCCCAGCCTCCCCATCGATCATCATAAACTATTATCCTCTTGACTATAAATATCTTTGTTTTTATTTCTGTATAGAGAGTTATTATGCTTAGATTACACCACTAGATTTGACTGCGTATGAGTGCAATAGGGATTTGAGACTCCGCTATTCTCACTCTTGTAAATTGTATTTGTTAATATTAAAAGTTGACTACAGTGAATAGTAATTGAAGTCACACCACTACTCTTTTAATCATTTGGTAGTACAGGTATTAAGGTCAGACTTTAATCCAAAATACTTACTACACAATGAGTAAACTACCCTAGCTGCGTCAGCAGCAATATATGGGCAGGATTATGACTGAATTTGTCAAATTTACCACGATAAATTACCATTACACATGATCACAAAAATCTAGTGGTGTTATCCAAGCATAATATCTCTCTGATAAAAAAGGGGATACACTTGGGCGCTAATGAATGAAGAGAAGTGGAGTGTAAGTGGTTATTCCAGAAAAAGGTGTTCTGGGATATAATTTGAATGCTTTTGATGCTGGCTTAAGGGCACCTTATGTCACAGTATTTGTATTTTCCTTAAATAGGAATTGTTTTTTTGTGTCAATTTTTAATAAATACTGTAGTTTTTTATGTTTAGCTACATTGTTGTTTTGCTCTTTTGAGGAAACTTGGTACACCACTTACTTCTCTTCATTCATTAGCGCCCGAGTGTATCCCCTTTTTTATCTTGTACACTTTTGTGGAGTCATGAGATCTCCACTTCACTTAGGCAGCTACACACATTTAATATCCACTACACTGGTATATTATCACATAATTTAATTCAGCGCTTTGAATCACTTTTTGTATAATATCTCTCTATACAGAAATAAAGACAGACATTTACAGTCAAGAGGATATTAGTTTATTAAATAAAGACACTTAGTCAAGAGGATAATAGTTTATTACGATCGATATTCACCTAGGACAACTACCTAAGCAAAACACCATCTGTTGTTTTGGATGTATCAATACCACTGACCAAAGATATCTAGCACTCGCCGTGTTTCCATTTATAACCCCTTATTTTAATATGAATATTAATAAAATTATTTTTAAGTACTCAATTACACTCAACATATCAAGGTACTAGAGTGCTTTCAGTTACCAGGTTCTTTCTCTCTTTGTTTCCACAATACTATATTATCCTGGGAATAGCACCATATCAATACTAGTATTAGCTGAGCTGGGGTAACGTCCCTTCCCCATCCTTTCCCCTCACGTTTCCCCCACCCCCAGGTCATCATGCAGAATATTATAGCATAGCCTACCACTTCGCGATAGAGGCTGATACAGGTGCGCCGACGAGTATTCTAAAACTTGCCTTGGAAAATCTGGGGCAATCACCAACAATGCCCAGGTACATGCTGCAATATTTCAGTGACATTTCTGCAGACAGACTAATGGCCCATTTGATTAACAAAGCAGGGGTCCCTGGCAGTCCCATTCAAACTCAATGGGACTGCCAGGGACCCCTGCTGTGTTAATCCGATGGGCCATTACTCTCTGCAGAAATGTCACTGAAATGTTGCAGCATGTACCCGGGTCTTGTTGGTGATAGCCCCAGATTTTCCAAGGCAAGTTTTAGAATACTCGTCGGCGTACCTGTACATCTGTATTATCATGTGTGCTGATTTCCTGATTGTTTAATGGATATAAATAGAACATTATTTTCTCTTCTACCCAGATGTAAAATGCTTTTCAGTTAGAGTTTAAATAAAATGCGATTTGTACAGATAACGTTCATTGACAGCAAATTAACAGCAGTACCTCTTCTTGGGCTCCACTGGAAGTTTCACTGCTTCTAATGAGTCTGGATGTCCTATCCCAATACCAGCCAACTCAGACAATTTAGATGACCAAGCACCGGCTGCATTAATTACGAGGGAGCATTCCACGGGTTGGCACTCCAGACTGTTGGGCATTTGTACCTATAATGGGAAACTTGGGCTAAGAACCTATCTTGTAACATGGCTTAAAAGCAGCCTTAGAGCATCTTATATTTATATTAATCTTATCTGAAGCAACAAAGTTTAGGGCTCTTCGAGAACAAGATCTTTCCTACTGAAACTTCCAGGTTATTGTACTATCTATCTATATAGCACACCTATGGAACACTACTTACTAAAGGGCCCTAGAGGGTTGACTGCAGGTATAGCTACAGTGTATTACCTCTATGAATCACATGGGATAGAATGACTAGGCAGAACCTAACCATACCCACCTTCTATAAGGTGCTTAGTGATGTCGCTAAGTAATTATACTAATAGAATGTTACACCCATCCCCTAATAGTCATTGTGACGGTAGGGGCAGCCAGCCTCACATAATAAAGGTGAAGCCCGGCTAGCTGCCCCAAAGCAGTGTGTAATTGTCGCCTCTGTGAGGCTCATTTTGGCCTGTATGCTATGTGTTTTGTGTAACCTCTTCCAGAAGAGAGCTTTATCACTGTGTGATATCTGGAAGGGGGAAACTGTGTGTATTGGGGAAATGGAACTGTAAAAAAAAAAAAAAACACTTTTATTCCCTGTGTTAGTGTTTTCCCCACACAGTTAGTAAGCCAGCAATGTCCTTTGTGTTTCTAGTATTTCTCTGTGTGCAGATACAGTAATTCACTTAGCTGGGCTGCATACAGAGAAATACCGGTTAGTGACAGAGGTTGGGAGCAGTATAATGGTATATAAAGAGGGGATGGAACATTCTAGGTTCAGATCCCAGGAGGACATCAAGATGGGGGAGTTTATTGTACACACTATAGTATAAATCCTGTTAGTCTGTAAATAGAAGTGTTAGTGTTAGACTCACATTGTTGGTTTCCAGTTAGACTATATGGCCCTGAGAAGTATCCAACCAATAAGAGGGGATGGCCAGGTACTCGATAGGAGGTTCTTTAGTAAGGAACTTGGGGAATCACCTTAGCATTACTAAAGGGTAAGAATCTCCTTTGTTCTGTCAGGGCGATAGGGTTTACTTATTACTCATGCAAGAGGGCATCCTGCCAAGGGATCTAAAAGGAGGTGGGATAGCTATCATCTAAGAGATGGAGTGCCACTTTACAGTACTGTAAAATGCAAGAGATGTGTCCCTTTTGGTGACAAACACTTATTTTCAGTTCCATGGGCCACACTGTTTCCTAGATACTTAGCGGTTAAGTTACCAGCATTACTTCTTAGTTTCTCCTGAGGGTTTAAACGGCTGTCCAATAGGAAGACGCAACAGATGACATTGCAGTTTGCTATTGGCTTGTGAAACGCACACAATTTGTATGACCATTTTGCCCTGAAGGGGCAAAGACATCAGTAACTTCATTGTATAATTTTTTCACAATTATACAATCTATATATCATTATGTTCAACAGGGTCAAAGCTACCACAACATCTAAGAGTACTGTTTGTAAAAAAGAGCTCGAGCAGTATAGGAAGTACTGGAAATAATTAAAAACATATCCAACGGTAAAATAAAAATATACTCATGAATTTAGAGTGGCATAAAAATGTAATAACATTTCTCTTATTTATATATACTGTATATTTTGGGTCTTATTGCAAATGCAGTTCACACATCACTGGAGTTATACAGTTATGTAGGACATTCAAAAATGCTCTGCAACATTAAATGTATGTGGGGTAAAAACACTATACCTCAGAGAGATTATGGGATTTTGTAGGGGCAACCATCACATGAGACTAAAAGAGTGGACCTCCCCATTGTTAATTCAGGTGAACATAACTAGAACCTGAGAACCCCCTTACCCCCCCCTCCCCTCTTAATGCTAGCTCCCCCACCAATGTCTTCCCATTTAATTTTAAAAGCAGACACCCCTTTGAAACCTTTTAATATTTTGGAAGATGCACAACAATGAGTTTTAGGTTAGGTTGTTAGTTAATGTGTCAGGCAGCACTCAGGGGGGTTAATAAACACAGCACTGAGCATATTTGAATAATTCATGCAACCCCCCCCTCCCCCAAGAGCTTGTCTTAAAATTATTCACCAAGGAATTCCCCAACACTTACAAGAACCTGCTTGATTCTCCTGAATGTCACTGGATCGCCCTCGTCTGTCACCATTTCCCGCTTGCTGTCTTTGAAACCTGGCAATGATAATATGAAATAAGATATGATAACAATATACAAATATGTTCGGGGACACTTCAAGGATCTTTCAAAAGAACTATTCATCCCAAGGGCAGTGCAAAGGACTTGGGGCCACCCCTTAAGGTTGGAGGAAAGGAAATTTCACCAGCAACAAAGGAAAGGGTTCTTTACAGTAAGGGCAGTTAAAATGTGGAATTTATTACCCATGGAGACTGTGATGGCAGATACAATAGATTTGTTCAAAAAAAGGTTGGACATCTTTTTAGATGGGAAAGGTATACAGGGATATACCAAATAAGTATACATGGCAAAGATGTTGACCCAGGGATTAATTCGATTGCCAATTCTTGGAGTCAGGAAGGAATTAATTTTTCCCCTTAATGGGGTTTTTTGTTTGCCTTCCTCTGGATCAATAAGTAAGTATAGATACTGTTCTAAAAAAAAAAAAAAAAAATGACCAACTTTTTTTTTTTTAAGAAAGGAAAGGTATACAGGGATATAGCTAATAAGTAAACATGGGAAGGATGTTGATCCACAGAGTAATCTGATTGCCAATATTCGGAGTCAGGAAGGAATTTATTTGCCCCCTTATGAGATATCATTAAATTATATTTCACTGTTTTTTTTTGCCTTCAATATACAGCAGGGCCCCAGGTATACGGCGGGTTCCGTTCCAGAGGCCCTGCGTATAGTGAAAATCGCCGGAAAGCGGATCCGGCGATTTTCAGTGCAGCGCATGCGCAAACCGGCATTTTTGCCGTTCTGCACATGAGCGATCTATACGGTGCGCGCGCAACCTGCGGTCTGCGCTTGCGCGCCGGGCGCACCCGCCCATTCTGCACATGCGCGATTTCAAATGCAACATGGCAGCCCCCTTATCGGTGCCGCCGTATCAGCGAATCGCCGAAAAGTGGAGCTTTGAGAAGCGGGGCCCTGCTGTACTATAACTATAACTATGGATAAAGTATCTGTCGTCTAAATTTAGCATAAGTTGAACTTGATGGACGCATGTTTTTTTTCAACCTCATCTACTAACTAAAAAAAAAGGCAACTCAGATGCCTGGTGCAAAAGACAGGGGAAGGGAAACAGTGATGGCGTGTTGTCACTCTGAAAGTATATATGTACAACATATTTATTATAGCTGCAAAATATTGCCAACCTAACTACAGGTAATCCTAAAATTTTATTGCAATTCATGACTAGTGCAAAACTTCAGCACAAGGCTTGCCAAACGAAAGTAATGCTACTGAAAGCACTCAAATAAATTTCCTTATGTAAATTTTTGCACTTTTTTTTTTCCTAACCCTTTCCGGTCGAATGTCGGACTATATCCGACACTACTATTTTCCACATGCGGTCCAATGTCGGATCGCGTGGAGGGAGGGTGAGGCGCCGGCAGCACATCCCCCGAACACTCCTCCCAGCAGCCGCACTGATGGGGCCCCCTCCCTTCCGCCCACTCCAGCGACGATCCGCCCACGCCCCCCACGATCCCAGACCTGCACCGATCCGCCCCCAGACCTGCACCGATCCGCCCCCACACCTGCACCGATCCCGGCAGCGAGCTCCAGTAGCTGACACGGAGGTAGAGGGGTGAGGAATGGGGGTGAGGTAGGGGGGCGAGGGGGCTGTGAGTGTGTGCAGTGAGTGTGTGCAGTGAGCAGTGAGTGTGTGCAGTGAGCAGTTAGTGTGTGCAGTGAGCAGTGTGTGTGCAGTGCGTGCGCACGCAGTATTGTATTGTATGTCTTTATTTATATAGCGCCATAAATGTACATAGCGCTTCACAGTAGTAATACATATCATATAAATAACAAATAATATAAATAACAGATCATGGGAATAAGTGCTTCAGACATACTGTAAAAGTAACATTAAGGAAGGAGTCCCTGCTCCGGGGAGCTTACAAACTAATTGGTAGGTAGGGAGAACGTACAGAGACAGTAGGAGGGAATACTAGTAAGTGCGTCTGCAGGGGGCCAAGCTTTATGTATCATGTGTCCATGATTATCCAGGGCTACTCATATGCTTCTTTAAGCAGATGTGTCTTAAGGTGGGTCTTAAAGGTGGATAGCGAGGGGGCTAGTCAGGTATTGAAGGGAAGGGCATTCCAGAGGTGTGGGGCAGAAAGTGAGAAAGGTTTAAGGCGGGAGAGAGCTTTAGATACAAAGGGGGTAGAAAGAAGACATCCTTGAGAAGAACGCAAGAGTCAGGATGGTGCATAGCGAGAAATTAGGGCTGAGATGTAAGGAGGGGCAGAAGAATGTAAAGCTTTAAAAGTGAGCAGGAGAATTGAGTGTGTGTTCTTGCGCGCGTAGTGTGTAGGGTGTGTGTGCAAAAAAAAAGTGTGCACGCGCAGAGTGTGTGCGCACGCGCAGTGTGTGCGTGCGCGGAGTATGTGTTCGCGCGCGCAGTGTGTGCAAAAAAAGTGTGTGTGCGCGCACGCAGTGTGTGTGTGTGTGCGAAATGTGAAGACTGTGCAGCGCACAGCAATGAAGGAGGCAAGCAGGTCTGGAAAACGAAATCCTTTATTGAGAAGCCATAAAATAGAGGGCTGCAACCCTTCTACGCGTTTCGTGCTAGTGCACTTTATCAAGAAGTGCCATACACGGTATACCAAACATTTAAATACAGCTGACTGCCATTTTTGGCGCCAAGAAAATTACGTCACAAATCTACATTGACCAATACACATTGCTCCTCTAGCGCATGCGCCCCACGACTGGATTCAGGACGCGCCCCTGCCACATACCAGGTCAATCCACAGTCCCAGAGAGTCACGCCCATCAGGACGCTCACCCGGACGCTATGACAAATCCCTGCCTGTGATAAGAGACACTCCCCCGTCCCGTCGGCACGCGCATGCACAGACGAGCAGCGTTTAGGGAGAAAAAGTTCAAACACCCCGTTCTTGCTCATACAAATGGATCTATGTTATAGAACACAATAATAGCTCCATCAATGACACTATTTGCACGCACACCCACATAATGCCATGGCAAATCGTGGAGGCAGCGATACAGGGTCATATACTGGTGGCCATAAGATCATAATTAGTTATACAAAAATGCATACAGTAAATGCTAAAAAAACACATGAATGTAAAAAACAGACGGGGAACCCATATAGGCAGTCAGTAACAAGATGTATAAAAATACACATAATTAAACAATTTATTTAGCTAAAAAAGCAAATTAAAAAGCATATATTCCTATACCCATATAAAAACAAATGTGCACCCCCTTGATGAAACAGAGGTCATAATAATCTTTTATAGCAGTAATTCATCAAATACAATCTGGGGATTTGCCCATTAGAAATATTTAGCAATAATACATTTCTTACACCATAGTTGATACAATAAGAGTATATACTTGATTATTCCCATCTTGCACCGTTACAGGTAATAACAATGAATACAGGTATCATATAAAATATATTATTTATACATATATCATAATTTATTATTCTTATAATTCAAGTAAAGATGAAGGGTCCAACCATATGAGAAATCCATTTTATGAAATCATTAATTTAGAGATAACCATTAATAATATAATACGAATACTACCAAACAATTGTCCCTACAAGTGTCAAAGTCAACATCTCCCTGGGGCAATTAACAGTTCACTAAGAGTGGGGTGGAGGTTTATTTCAGAAAATGACTGATGTTCCACTCTATGTTTATCCCATCTGGAAAATCTAGTTTTTAACATGAAAATCCAATAGGATTCTCTACAATCCAAGATTTTAACCATATCACCCCCTCTCTCTTTTCTGAGGATTCTCTCTATACCAACAAAAGAAAAATTATTGATGCCCCCCTCCCTAAACGCTGCTCGTCTGTGCATGCGCATGCCGACGGGACGGGGGAGTATCTCATCACAGGCAGGGCTTTGTCATAGCGTACGGGTGAGCGTCCTGATGGGCGTGACTCTCTGGGACTGTGGATTGACCTGGTATGTGGCAGGGGCGCGTCCTGAATCCAGTCGTGGGGCGCATGCGCTAGAGGAGCAATGTGTATTGGTCAATGTAGATTTGTGACGTCATTTTCTTGGCGCCAAAAACGGCAGTCAGCTGTATTTAAATGTTTGGTATACCGTGTATGGCACTTCTTGATAAAGTGCACTAGCACGAAACACGTAGAAGGGTTGCAGCCCTCTATTTTATGGCTTCTCAATAAAGGATTTCGTTTGCCAGACCTGCTTGCCTCATTCATTGCTGTGTGCTGCACACTCTTCACATTTTGGACTCTTAACCTGGATACAGCAGCACGCTTTGGAAGGGAGCCACTGAGGGATAAAAGTATCGTGAGTACATTTACCTGGGGCCAACCCAATGAGGTAGGGGGAGGGTGTCTCTGGGCAACCCACCCCTACCTTCAGGGTAATCTTAGAGCCTCCCTATAGGTTTAGTACTGTAATAATTCAATTATTCATTACCCAGTGAGTGCTCCCTTCCACTTAATATATACGGACCAACGCACTTTTGAGCACCATTCCTTCACCAAACTATGTGTGTGTGCGCGCGCAGTGCGTGCGCAGGCGCAGTGCATGTGCGCGCAGTGTGTGCTCGCGCGCGCAGTGTGTGTTCGCGCGCGCAGTGTGTGCAAAAAAAAAGTGTGCGCGCGAGCGCAGTGTGTGTGTGTGTGTGTGTGTGTGTGTGTGTGTGTGTGTGTGTGTGTGTGTGTGTGTGTGTGCGCGCGCGCAGTGTGTGTGCAAAAAAAAACAAAAAAAAAACTATGTTTTTTTCCCCGAAAATTAAATTAGACCTACTGGCGCACTTAATGTAAATTAATTGGACCGCAAAGGGTTAATAATGCCAGTCTACTTGTGTTTTTAACAGTACTATATTTCTAGAGTAATTAGGGTGCAGGTTATTATGAAGATATGGGATTCAGTATAGTGCTGGTATCATAGCTATGCATGCGGGTTTGATATGCGATCACAGTTGCCAAAGCAGACAAGAGGGGAAGTGGAAATGGCCTAGAGTACAGGAATTAAGGGACTAGATGATCAGTTTAAAATATGGGAAGGCAAAAACGCATTTGTTGTGGTAGTTACATAGCTAAATTTGTTGAAACTTGTTGAAAAAACAATATACAGGCAGTCCTCGGTTATCCGACACAATGCGTTAGTCAAAATGGCGTTGGATAGCGAAACGTTGTAAAGCGAAACACGTTTTCCCATAGGAACACTGTTTAAATGAAAGGTTCCTGAAGGCATTTTTAATGCTAAAATACACAAAATATTTTACACAGACAATAAGATATGCAGCACACACATAAATTATATAGTGCATATACTGTGCATCCCAGCCTCTGTTTAAAAGCTGTGTTTAAAACAGCATGAATTGGCTTGAGGATTGGCTTGTGTAATACGAGCTTGAGACAAAAGGTGGCACTGAGTGCTCATTTGCATGTCATTTCCAAGAATCCCTTGCTGCAGTGGAAGTGCTGTATGCTGGGTGACAATGGGGAAAGACAGGGTTGCAGACCTGTCTAAGACATGCAAATAAACATACAGTAATATTTACAGTTGCTATATATATATATATATATATATATATATATATATATATATATATATATATATATACACACACACAGTGGTTGACAAATCACCAAAAAATCTACTCGCCACACAAAAAAATCTACTCGCCACCTAGTACCAAACGTGTGCTGCTTGGGCTAATATTTACTCGCCCGGGGGTTAAATCCACTCACCCGGGGCGAGCAAATGTATAGGTTTGTCGAACTCTGTATATATATATATATATATATATATAATAGAGGAAGATAGAATGGCCTAAAAAGGTCAAGTTGTGCGCCTTGCACTACACCAATGGAGATATGGGGAACCAATAAATTGTGAATGTGTGGTGACGGAACAAAAAACTGCAATAAGAGTGCGGAGGTGGTGCTGGCATATAGTATATGACATATAGTATAATATATATATTATATACACATAAACAACTTTGCAAAGCGTCGTGAGAGCGTTGGATAAGCCGTTTTAGCGTTGTAAAAATGAACATAGGTATGCATTGCATAGCGTTGGATAAGCCATTCTTTGTAAAACAAAGCGTTGTAAAACGAGGACTGACTGTACTAGTGTCATCGCAAAAGAATAGCTAGAGCATTTGATGTCTTCTTGGAAAAGCAGAGTTAAGGGTCAAATACTGAACTAGAACATCGAGCTGCTCACCTGTTACCTCCCCATGGCACTGATATACCCCCATTGAAAGAGCTTTGCGGCGGAAGGCGTTGAGCAGTGTCCAGGGGTCAAACCAGCCCTCATTCTCTAGACCTAAAGTAAATGCAACAATACACTACAGATATAAATGACCTGCAAAGATGCTCTTGTGCACAAAGTAAAGTTACCAATATAATAGCTAGGCCAGAGGTCTGCAACCTTTCAAGGAAGGAGAGCCATATTATAAAAAAATTATTTGTGCAAAATATTCAGAGAGCTGCAACACATGCATGAATATTACAGCCCCACAAACACATACTGTACACACACTCATAGGTATATACTGTATACGCATTAACATACAAAAAACTTACTTTAAATCAGAATTAGGGAAAAGAAAAAATATGTGGGGGAATAAAATGCATCTCACAATAATAAATTCCCTTATTTTTTTTTCCATTGTTTTTCCATGCAACAGTTTGTAATTTTCAAATACACAATACATGCATACACATACACTACCCCCCCAAATACTCACACACTACCCCCCAAATACATGCAGACACACTACTCCTCCCAAATACCCACACACACTACAACCCCCCCAAATATACACACACACACACACACACACACACACACTACTACCCCCCACATACACACACTAAAAATCGAACGTAGCGGTCGCGGCTGGGATTTGAAGCGGATTTCTGTTTCAGAGAATCGGTGGTAGCTCTCGGTCAAGAAAAGTCCAAGTTCCCTGAAGGGAGCGGTGGTGTGTGGAACTTCACGCCGATTTTGGAGCCACGAGATTCCGGGGTAAGTCCCGGTCAGGGTAACACTCTTATTTAGAGTTCCCTGCACCTAGGAAAGACTAGTTTTCGACCCCCAGTAAGTGTGTTTTTCATTTCATTATCTTGTTTTGCTCAATGAATGATCCTGGTAAAAAGGTGTAAACTGTCTCGTCTCCCGTGACAACAGTATCCACCATAAATACGATAAAAGCAAAGGCCTAAATACTATAATTACATGTTACTCTTTTGCCTTACACATAATCTTACAACATATTGCAGAGCAGTGAAGGATCATTCAGGAGCAAAGGCGTTAAACTGAATTAAACTTTCTTTGTAATGTAAGATACTACTAAGAAACAACTTACCATAAGAAGCCAGCACCACACCATGTGTATTAATCCACGGGAACTTCTTCTTCAGCTGGTCTGGTAATAGAAGCATAACTTGGGCTCCTTCCTCTCTACAGCAAAGAAAGGAGAATATCAAATAAAAAATATCTTATGTACTAGGCAGTTGCAGCCCCAGTATTATCTGGGTCCAAATAATGACTTTTGTGGGGGAGCTTTTCAAACCAATCCATAATTCCATCCACTATTTCTAGGTTAATGTCATAACCTATAGACAGGGTGTTGGAATGTCTGGGTAAGGGCGAGTGACAGTTAGTCGCTATTGACAACTACAAGGTAAAGCTGATGAAATCAAACCTGATATTAACTAGGGTAGTTCCTTATACAAACATAAGGAAGTATGACATCAGTGTTAAAAACACATGATGATAGCATATTTGGTCATAGTGTTGGGAGAAGGAATTACCCAGTAAGGCCTATTTCGTTGTATAAAGGGGGAACGGTGACAATAGGAAGTAGAAGCAGTACAGAGGGAAGAGACAAAGATGGAGAGAATTGGAGGTAAAGTGGGAAGAAGTACAAAAGGATATGATAAAATGGAGAGAAATTCCAATTCCTTAATTCTTCTCCTTCCACCGCCCCCCCCCCACCCCTTATGAAAACTGTCAGTCACTAGTATCTACAAAGAGCTCCTAAAAACGTAAATCTTATTTGCAGACTGCATGCAGCATTTAGTGTTGGGTGACATCACGGAAGAATCACCCATGATGACTTAGAGATGCTGACATGGAGAAACTAGAGCCTGGAGGAACAGCTGATGCCTACAACATTTGAATTCTCCCGTGTTCCCGCAACACTAACTGACTCAACTCCGTCAATTACTTTAATCTCTTCAAACAGCCACTGCCCGCCTATAACTTTTGACTGTCAAATGCTTATTATGAGATCTGATGAGTTGGTTCGTATACCAGGATTGACGTTTGCCTTGGTGATCTTTGATATCAACGGGACTATTGGAGAATGCTGATGTTTTTCATTTTGACTTACCATCATTAGTCTTCTCTAGTTCTAGCAACGTTTTATAGTGGTATTGGTGATCACTCTCATTCCACATTACCATAATGTGGCGGGGAGTATATTGTCTTTAGCGGAGTGATATAATTGTTTTTTCATTATACGCCATTTTCGGCCAGTATATTTATTATGCTGTTAGTATTCAGGTACAACTATTCATATCTCCTGAGAGGACATAATATTTACCCCTCAGGATTGATGTCCCCGAGTCATACAGATTTATTTCTGGTTAATTTATTCCTTCATTGTGTGGGTGATTTGTGATGTATATGTTATAGAGTTTTAATATTTGTGCGTTGCGGCCGATTATCATTGCTCTAATAAACATAGTTTGATATTTTTGAAAATTACTGCGAGTGCTCCCATTTTTGGAGAATTTGGTACCCTTTCTTTTGGGTTCCAAGCCTCTTCCTTTTTCTTATGTTCATTGTTCTCCAGGGATGCACTGCCTATTTACCATTAGCAGGTTTTTGTTGCTTATTATCTTACTGTGGCAGTACACATCCACAAAACTTTTGTATATTTAGTGTTACAAAGATGTGCATTGGAATTATTTGTTCAACCCATCATTATACATTGTATGATCAAATTATTGAAATTAAAGGATACTGCAGCAACTTAAATTGGAATCATTCTTACTCGATTGAAGTTTTACCAAAATGAAATGCTATGCTTACTTTGCAGCACAGGATTTAAGACACTAAAAGTCATAATTACTAAACAATGCTTATTTGTAAGGGTCCATCTTTGCTGGAAGGGGCTTAAATTATACGAGTATACAAGCTTGCGTATACTGATAAGTGTGGTTGATTTGAATTGCTGGTTGTTTAAAGTGTGTGCAGTTAGAAACAGAAGCAGTTTGAATTAGGAAGCAGTTACAGTAAACAAGGTATAGTATATTGAAGTACAGTTTACTGTTGCTACTTATAAACTTCATAGTTGCTAGAATGAGCAGGATTGAAAATGCCACTCAATGCACATCTTGCCACATGTATGTGCACTTGGAGCAGCTGTTCCAAGGAGCATACCGCTGTGGGAAGTGTGAGCGGGTGGTCTCTTTAGAGTCAGAGATTGCTGATTTGAAGAGGCAACTTGCAATATTGAGGGACATTGGCAATCTTGAAAGGGGTTTAGAGCTCACTGAGCAGGTCCTTGCTTCGACTAGTGGTGCAGATGGTGGCGCTGTTAGTGAGGAGCAGGTAGGCAGCTTGGTTGCTGTTAGTGAGGAGCAGGTAGATAGCTAGGCGACAGAAGTGGAAGCAGGGGCAATAGGTAGAGGCAGGTCATTTCTGAGCTGACACATCCCAATAGATTTGCCATGTTGAGTGAAGATATTGGGAGTGTCAGGGCAGAAATGGCAAGGCTGGGGGAGACAAATTCCTCTAGCAGCCAGGGGAATAGTTCCTCCAGCACAGTGGGGACTCAGGATACTCAGATGCAAAGAAAGATTGAGGTGTTAGGGGACTCCATTATTAGGAAGGTAGATAGTTTGTTGTCTCCCGAGTGCTCAGGTTTGGCACGTTGCGGATCGGGTACACAGATTGTTGGAGGGGAGGTCTGGGATTGACCCGGCAGTCTTGGTACATGTTGGCACCAATGACAAAGTTAGAGAAAGATGGAGGGTCCTAAAAAATGATTACAGGGATCTAGGCCAAAAGCTTAAGGCAAGTACCTCCAAGGTAGTATTCTCTGAAATACTACCAGTGCCATGCGCTACCGCAGGGAGACAGTCAGAGACTAGGGAGGTTAATGCATGGCTAAGAAAGTGGTGTAGGAAGGAGGGTTTTGGGTTTTTAGAGCTCTGTTATTACTTTTCTGAGAGGTGCAATCTATATTCTAGGGACGGATTGCACCTCAATGAAGAGGGGTCTTCGGTGCTAGGGGGGAGAATGTTAAAAAGGTTGGAGATTTTAAACTAGGATGGGGGGGGAAGGGGAATGAAACAGATAATTAACTAAATAGAAAAGAGGAGGATACAAGGTGGTATGAAGGTAGAATGGGGGCAAGTGCGAATTTGACAAGCAGTGAGACACTCATAGTAAATACAGATAATACAAGGGGGGTTGCGGTGGACTTAACCCCTTCATTACCTTAGCGGTCTAGTTGGCGCAAAAAGGAAGGAGCAGATAAGATAATAGTACAGGCTGAAAAAAAACTGAAATGCATGCTTGCTAATGCAAGAAGCCTGACAGTTAAAAAGGTGGAGCTTGAATTAATAGCTGCAAGGGAGCAGTATGATATCATAGGCATTACTGAAACATGGTGGGATGAAACTCATGACTGGACAGTTAATTTAGAGGGTTATTACCTTTTTCGGAAGGATCAAACAAATAGAAGGGGAGGTGGAGTATGTTTATATGTAAAACCGGATCTAAAACCTATTATAAGGAAAGATGTTTATGAAGGGAATTATGAAAATGTAGAGAACTTATGGAAAGAGAGTAGCAGTGGAGGTAAAAGTATAAAGAAAATGTTTGTAGGGATATGCTATAAACCACCAAATATCTATGAGATTGAGGAAGCTAAAATACTTTTGCAATTGGAGAAGGCATCAAAACTGGGTCATGTTTGCATAATGGGGGATTTTAATTATCCGGACATAGACTGGGGAAATGAGATTAGCATTACAACAAAAGGAAACAGTTTTTTTCTGGGGTGCTTAAAGACAATTATATGACCCAAATTATTGAGGAACCAACCAGGGGAGGGGCTGTACTGGATTTGGTAATATCAAACAATGTAGACGTATTAACCAAATGTTCCAGGACTTGAATATTTGTTAACAGTGACCATAACATGGTCTCATTTGAAATAAATGATCAAAAAACAGATTACTTGGGTTCACACAGACCTTAAACTTTAGAAAGGCAGATTTTAATAAACTGAGGTCTAATCTACAAGTAATACAATGGGATGATGTTTTTTGCAGGGGAAAATGTAGAAGATAAATGGTCAGTTTTAAAAGATTGTTAGAAAAGCACACTTATCAGTGTATATATACCATTGGGTAATAAGTATAAAATAAATAAGTCAAAACCAATGTGGCTAAATAAACAGGTAGGGAAGGAAATGGACAAGAAGAGGAAGGCATTTAGATTCAAGTCAGAAGGGACGGAGACATTGTATCAGAATTATAAGGAATGTAACAAAAATTGCAAAAGGGCAATCAAATTATCAAAAATGGATAATGAAAAAAGGACTGCAATAGAAAGTAAGGTCAACCCTAAAAAGTTCTTTAAGTACCTTAATAACAACAAAATGAGAAAAGAAAATATAGGACCCTTTAAGTGTGAGATGGGCAGGCAGATTATAGGAGATAAGGAAAAAGTAGAGGTATTAAACAAGTTCTTTGCCTCTGTGTTTACCAGGGAGGAATCAAGTTCAATAGTAGTGCCGCAGGAGAAAGCCACAACCTCCATATTAATAAACAATTGGTTAACTGAGGAAGAAGTTCATAAGCGACTTGAAAAAATTAAAGTAAATAAGGCACCTGGCCCCGATGGCATACATCCAAGAGTTCTCAAGGAGTAAAGCTCAGTAATAGCCAAACCATTATATTTAATATTTTAAATTTAATATTCAAGGACTCCATTTCCACATGCTCAGTACCACAATATTGGCGTAAAGCAGATGTGGTGCCTATATTTAAAAAGGGAGCTAGATCACAAGTGGGGAATTACAGACCTGTAAGCCTGACTTCAATAGTGGGGAAACAACTTGAAGGTTTAATACGGATAATATTCAGGAATACCTAATGGAAAACAAAATTATTAGTAAGTCAGCATGGATTTATAAAGGATAGATCATGCCAAACTAACCTTATTTGTTTCTTTGAGGTGGTAAGTAGGAATTTAGACCAGGGTAATGCAGTTGATGTGGTCTACTTAGATTTTACAAAGGCTTTTGATACGGTTTCACACAAGAGGTTGGTGTACAAAATAAAGAAAATTGGACTCAGTAATAATATATGTACCTGGATTGAAAACTGGTTAAAGGACAGACAATAGAGGGTTGTCATAAATGGAACTTTTTCAGGTTGGGATAAAGTCGTGAGTGGAGTACCTCAGGGATCGATACTGGGACCCCTGCTTTTTAACTTGTTTATTAATGACCTTGAGGTTGGGATCGAGAGCATAGTCTCCATCTTTGCTGATGATACTAAATTGTGTAAGGTAATAGAATCAGAGCAGGATGTAATTTCTCTTCAGAAGGACATGGAGAGGCTGGAAACGTGGGCAGGTAAATGGCAGATGAGGTTTATTAGAGATAAATGTAAGGTTATGCATTTGGGATGCAAAAATAAAAAGGCGACTTCCAAATTAAATGGGGATAAATTGGGGGAATCCTTGATGGAGAAGAATTTAGGAGTGCTTGTAGACAGCAGGCTTAGCAATAGAGGCCAAAGTCATGCAGTAGCTGCAAAGGCAACCAAGATCTTATCTTGCATTAAACGGGCAATGGATGGAAGGGAAGTAAACATTATTATGCCCCTTTACAAAGCATTAGTAAGGCCACACCTTGAATATGGAGTACAATTTTGGGCACCAATCCTAACAAAAGACATTATGGAACTAGAGAGAGTGCAGAGAAGAGCCACCAAATTAATAAAGGGGATGGACATTCTAACTTATGAGGAGAGGCTAGCTAAATTAGATTTATTTACATTAGAAAAGAGGCGCCTAAGAGGGGATATGATAACTATATACAAACTAGCTGAGAGACCCGGCGTTGCCCGGGAGTCACACAGTCCCCGTCCCCCCACACACACACACTGTCCCCCCCCCCACACACACACTGTCCCCCCCCCCCACACACACACTGTCCCCCCCCCCCCACACACACACTGTCCCCCCCCCCACACACACACTGTCCCCCCCCCCCACACACACTGTCCCCCCCCCCACACACACTGCCCCCCCCCCCCACACACACATACTGTCCCTCCCCGTGACTCGCGCTCCCCCCCGGCGCCCGAGGTGAAGTGGAGGGGTGTTGGCAGTGTAGGCCGCGGCCCGTAGAGGGGATGCGGTAGCGGGAGATGTGTGGCGTGCGGTGTCCTCCGGAGGAGGATCGTGTGGGCCGGTGCCGATGGTGTTTGGCGGGAGATCTGTGGCGTGGACCGGGGGGGGGGGTGGGGTGTCGAGGGTGGTTTTTTGAAGAGGCAGTGTGCGGTGTTGTGTGAATGTCTGTAATGTTGCAGTGGTGAAACCAATGTTGATATAGTTCAGATTGTGTGCGCTCCGTGATCGTGCGGTGTGTGTAGGTGATCGTGCGGTGTTGTGTGAATGTGTGTAAAGATTGTGTACCTGATTCTGTACCTGATTCAGCAGTTGTGTGGTAGCAGGCGGTGATGGTTTTGTGGGTTGAGAGCTGTGAAGCGTGGCCCCAGAGCAGTGAGGGTTAGGTGCTGTGAAGCGTGGCCCCAGAGCAGTGAGGGTTAGGTGCTGTGAAGCGTGGTCCAAGAGCAGTGAGGATTAGGTGCTGCAAATGCAAAGCGTTCCCAAAGCTCAGTGAGGGGTGGGACAGTGTGGCAGTGGTATCTCAGTGAGGGGTGGGACAGTGTGGCAGTGGTAGCTCAGTGAGGTGTGGGACAGTGTGGCAGTGGTGTTGGACGCAGGCCAATGAGAGTCAGTGAGGGGTGGGACAGTGGCATTGGTGTTGGCCGCAGGCCAATGAGAGGTGTGCGGGGGCGGGCGTGGTGCGGGGGCGGGCATGGCCTGAGGCGGAGTGACAGGCCTAAGGTGCAATGCGATTGGCCCTAGGGACGCAGACATACAGTGCTTTCAGAAATATATAGTAGATATATTCGGGGACAATACAAAGAGCTTTCAAATGAACTATTCATCTAAAGGGCAGTACAAAGGACTCGGGGTCATCCCTTAAGGTTGGAGGAAAAGGGCGATTTCACTAGCAACAAAGGAAAGGGCTCTTTACAGTAAGGGCAGTTAAAATGTGGAATTCATTACCCATGGAGACTGTGATGGCAGATACAATAGATTTGTTCAAAAAAAGGTTGGACATCTTTTTAGAAAGGAAAGGTATACAGGGATATACCAAATAAGTATACATGGGAAGGATGTTGATCCAGGGATTAATCCGATTGCCAATTCTTGGAGTCAGGAAGGAATTTATTTTTTATCATTGGATAAATCACTGGGGTTTTTGTTTCCCTTCCTCTGGACCAATATACTGTAAGTATATAGGATAAAGTATCAGTCTAAATTTAGCACAGGGTTAACTTGATGGTCTTTTTTCAACCTCATCTACTATGTAACTATGTAAATTAAAAACATTCAATTTAAATCCCCCCAAAATGCCAATAAACCAATTGATTGGCACAGTACCACACCAATGCCCTGTGGGCATAGTCTGTCACTGTCAGTCAATTGGCAACCTGCAAAAAAATAAATACATGCATCAAATAAAAGACATTAATGTAAATTTGAATGAATAAAAATGCCAAAACAGTACCAACCTACAAATAAGCCTACAAATAAAAACACAAGCACTAAACAAAAGACATTTACATTGGAATACAAATGTTACACTATGCTAATGCAAATGCCAACCTAAAAAAAATACAACATTAAATAAAATACAATCCATCTTTTTCTTACTTTTTGATGTCTTCACCCACCGAATCCGGCTCCAACAGCAACACCAGCAACTCCTGGTCCACGACGCAATGCTCCTGAACAGCCACGGTCCACAGGTAAAATCTTTAATTCTTTTCTTCATCTGTAATTTTTAATCCATTTTGAGTTCTTCTTTAGCTTCATCTGTACTTGTATTGTAAATCCAATTGGGGGGAGATGTTGCATCTTCATCTTCTTAGCACCAAATGAGCCTTCACAGGCCTTATATAAGGTCTGTGACCTCACATTTGACTGACAAATGTTTCATAGACATCTGATCGGCTGGGATAACCATGTGACAGGTTTTTTCCCCCTTAGGGAAAAAGGGAGTGAAGGCAACCAATCAGAAAGGCTCCGCTTCCTTTCTCTGTAAGATGACGACACCAAAACAGAATGGCTGCAATCACATGGTACTGGAACCAATAAGATTGGAGGTCATCCTATTTGTTGTAGTAAACCATGTGATGGCAGCCTTTTATTTTATTTTTTAAGAAGCTGTGACATCATCCAGGGATGTCACATTCTTTAAAAAAAACTGTCTGGCATCACACGGTTTACTACAACCAATAGGATGACCCCCAATCCTATTGGTTCCAGTACCATGTGATGGCAGCCATTCTGTTTTGGTGATGTCATCTTAAAGAGAAAGGAAGCTGAGCCTTTCATATTGGCTGTCTTCACTCCCTTTTGATGACATCTCATCCTAAGAAAAAAAAAACACCTGTCACATAGTTATCCCAGCCAATCAGAGGGCTGGGAATCATTTGTCAGTCAAATGTGACGTCACAGGCCTTATATAAGGCCTGTGCAGTCTCATTTGGTGCTAAGAAGATGAAGAGGCAACATTTCTCCCCAATTGGATTGACAGCCCAGGTACAGTTGAAGCTAAAGAAGAACCCCAAATGGATTACAAATAACAGATGAAGAAAAGAAAGAAGACAAGAATTAAAGATTTTACCTGTGGACCGTGGCAGTTGAGGAGCATTGCGTCGTGGACCAGGAGTTGCTGCTGATGTTGCTTTTGGAGTCGGATTCTGTGGCTGAAGACATCCAAAAGAAAAAAGATGGATTGTATTTTATTTAATGTTGTATTTTTGGGGGAGGGGGGGTTGGTATTTGCATTGGCATACTGTAACTTTTGAACTCCAAAGTAAATGTCTTGTTTGGTGCTTTTAATTTTATTTGCAGGTTTTTTTTTTTTGTAGATTGGTATTGTATTGGCATTTTTATTCATTCAAATGTACAGCAATGTCTTTATTATTTGATGCATGTATTTATTTTTTTGCAAGTTGCCAATTGACTGACAGAGTGAGAGACCGTGGTGTGGTACTGTGCCAATCAATTGGTTAATAGCTTTTTTTGTTTTATGGCAATGCAGTGTGGTTTTTATTTGATGCATGTACTGTACTGTATTTATTTTTTTGCAGGTTGCCCATTGAATGACCATTGAATACAGTATTTTTGTGTTTATGCTTTTCCAGGAGTGCTAGCCAGAGGCGTTGGTTAGGCTGTGAGTTTTAGGGTGGATTTGGCAGAGAAACTTCTTTCAGATTGTGGCTATGTAGCAAGGATCCCAAGTTAGGGGATACCCCAAAGATGTACCCAAGGAATGAGGTAAGGATCTTGGACACATTAAAGCAGTGCTCCGGCAAAATCCTACCCTGGAAACGTTCTTGGACGGAAACATCCTGGAAACGACTACCGACCTCCAGTCGGGCAAAAGACAGTGCTGGAGGAGTATCTTGAGAGGCATGAAGCGACTATAGCTTCACCTGAGGCATGCATAACCTTACCTGTGGATAAAGTGGCATCCACTTCGGCCGGGGGACAGGAAGATTGTCCACTCCTGGAGGATTCGGAGGAGGAGAGGGGGGATGATGAGGACGGAGAAGGTGAGCATGATCCAGGGAGTGCAACCGTGGTAGCCCCATTGGCTAACGGTCTCACTGCTACACGTCTTGACAGCAGAGGCTACAATTACTTGCGGCTTCTCAATGTGTGCAGCCCCCAAGACTCCGGCGCAATCCTGACGAGCCACCTCTACTTAAAGTATCACACTACAGTTTCAGCAATTTTGTGGATGGTACAGATAAAATTGACGGATTCTTAAAGATATTTGGGAATATTTGGGAATCAGTGTCTCCGGTACCGTGTGCCAGAACGGGACTGGGTGCAGCGATTGTCACCGCTATTGACTGGAGCAGCCCTGGAGACCCTCCGGAAAATCCAGTCAACAGACAGCAACGACTACAGACATGTAAAGGCTTTACTATTAACTCAGTATGCCCTCACAACAGAGGCATACTGGGGCATGTTCAGGTCTGAGGACAAGACCAGCAAGGAAACATACATGCATTTTGCATCGACTTATCTTGCATGGGACTCAGTGGGTGGAGGAATGTGATGTCACCAAGTATCACAGTTTACTGGACTTGATCTTCAAGAAGCAGTTTCTCCAGCAATGCCACCTGAGGTGCGGGATTGGGTTTTTGAATGAAAGCCAGTCACTTGCTAAGATGCAGCCAAACCTGGCTGATGAGTATACAACCAGTCATTCGCTGTTGGGCAGGCTTCTTCCTGCCCAGAATGGAGCCACTCCGGCTCGGGCACCGAGTTAAATTCCTGTGTGCCACAGGGGAAGCCCAGGGACTCTGCAGAGGTGCGTACAACTAAGTCTGCAGACTTCAAGCTTGAGAAAAGGTGCTACCAGTGAAATCGGACCGGGCACTTTAGACCTGACGGTCCTGAGCGGTCAAGCTCACACAATCCCCCTCAGGGGCAACGTACTCCGGCTACCAACTCAGTCGCCTTCGTGGGACTCGTACTTATAGCGGAGCAGTGTAGCGATGGAGGGGAGGTGGGCCCAGTAATAAAGGGGTTACACCCCACAGGGCCACCCCCACCATCGTATGGGAGGCGAGGGGTTAACCGTTATAATGCTTATTGGTGTTTTTATTCCCCTGCCTCAATGCAAACTGTGTTTCCCCCTGGTTACATGTATTTCTCCCCTTACAGTGTGTGCACCCAACACATGCACTGGGATCAGGTCGGGAGGGAAAGGGTGAATTGCATTAACATGTTTATGGCCCTTTGTTCCCATTCCCGCCTTTTCTATCCCCATTTGCAGCCCATCTCATAGGTCGCCATTGGAGCTCCATGCAAGTCTATGGAGATTTCCATAGTTTTGGCCTGATATCAGAAAAGACCAGCAGGTGGCGCCCGAGAGGACGAGCGGAACTCCGCCATTGAAATGAATGGAGTAATGTCTATCAATGGGGATTCCTCGAGTCCGACCTCCGAGAACGAGTTGGCTGCCGGCCAAACCGCAAACCCCGAAAGCGGATACAATTTCAATAAAGAGCTTTTGATCTCTAAATTGGCATCGGAACTTGGTCACGGCCAAGTTCATCCCTATTAAAATTGTAACTCCGGTCCTAGGGCAGATAGCGGGTTAATTCTTTTTGCCCTAGCTCAGGGGGACCCCCTTACTCGACCCCAACAGGGTCCGACGGCAATGGCCACGGGAAAGGGTCACGGCCGACACGAGGGTCGCCCCACTGACCGCAATGGCGGAGAAAAGCGACGTGGCTTTAAAAGACTAAGCCCAAAAGTGTGAAAAGTGAAAACCGATATCTCCGGTTCTGTAAGAACTAGAGGGCTGGGATTTGGCCACCATGTAGTCACAGCTCCGGCTTGATTGCATGGCAATTTCCAGCCCTCTCCGATCAACCGAACGGAGTATGTTTTAAGTGTGGTTCTGCCATTGACTTCAATGGCGGAGAAATGCAATTTCTAAAACATGTCGTTTTAAAATGTAATACTGTAACTCCGGTTCGGCTGGTCGCAGTGAGCTGAAACTTGGCCACCATGTAGAGTCCCCTCCGGCATGAGGGTCTGACAAGTTTTAGCCCGCTCGACCCAACCGAACGGAATATTTTGCTTTATATAAAATATTGTAACTGTACTGTATTTTATGCCTGGTAGAAAGCCCGCGAAAATCCCTGACCCATATGGTATGTTAATGGTCAGGGGGCGACAGTGTGTCTACACAAAGGCCACTGATCAAAGGCTCACCCCCCCCGGTTTGTATATACAGGGCGGAGAGAAAGCAGGACATGGCCTTTCATATGAAGTGCCATAATTTACACCTTTAGTCAGGTTTCCCGGCCCAGATCCCCATCTGGCAGACTTTGCGACGCCAACTCTTTTGAGTGGGGCTAGGAAAATGGGAGCCTGACTAAGGGATTGTGCGCATGTGCCAGCTACCTGGGGGCAGGTACCAAAGTGCTTCCCACGTTAGCTGGCAAAAGGTAATTGGGTACAGATAATTGTGAACCAATATCTGAGACCCAATGTTAGGGATAGAGCCCAAATCCTTTATAACTGATTGTCAGCTCTACGCCCAATGTTGTTTGTGATTACATCTAACTGATACCTGATGCCTTGCTGAATTGCTAAAATCCGAATCCTGATTACTTCATTGCCCCATTCCCTAAGTAAGTGTATATATTCTGTGTGTTATTTGTTCAATATTGTGTGTTCACCTTCCCTGAAGGAATAAACTTTCTTTATCATATCACAGTCGCATTCAATTCAACCCAGTTATTTTGGTGTATATTATAACCCTGTAAGCTATCGTGACAAGCAGCATGCAGCCATCCAGCAGTGGACCCAGATGGGCACCTTTACTTCTTCAGCAAGTGGCACAGCATAAGCGGCAGGAGGGCACCCACTTGCAATTGTCGGGTTGTACTCTAATGATGTGAGGAGAAAGCATCTGAGGCCAGTGACCATCGGAGACCGCCTGGCAGCCATCCTGATCGACTCCGGTGCCACTGTCACTCTGTTGAGACCTACTATGGTCAAACCGGGGAATCTGATCACGGGCATAGGGATGAAGATAACCATGCCAGACGGGAGACCTAGGTTAATCCAGGTTGCACGGGTGTTCCTTGACTGGGGTGCGGTGTTCCATGACTGGGGTGCGGTGTTCCATGACTGGGGTGCCGGTCGAGGTATGAGGGATGTGGGTGGTTTGCCTGGATTGTGTATTGATGTGATACTCCGGAATGACCTGCGGCACCTCATCTGCTCATTTGTGGAGGATGCTGCTCCCGCAGCAGTCATCACCAGAAGTAGAAGTAGAGTAGAGAAGCATTTGTCCAGGTAGGGGAGTCTTTGCTACACCTGCCTATTGAAAATGTCACCTTCCCCCTGCATTTGGGACCAACAGATTCTGCAGTTCCTGAGGAATCCAGTAACCCCAGTCCGGGGCAACGCTCCCCAGCTCCAGGATGGACGTCCTGCGAAAGGCTGTATCCCCAGGTGAAGCAGACGGCAGCAGTGCAGCAGCTTCAGACCCAGATACAGCTAGCAGTTGCAAAAGTTTTATTTTTCACCCAGGGGTCTCAGGAAGTCGGACTGGGGGTCCCATTCAACAAGATATTTCTGGGCAGCCTGATAGGGTCTGGCCAGACACCGTTACCCATGGACGGGAATGCCGGTGAAAGTACAGGGAGAGGATGCTCGTGAAACCGGTCACAGAGAGCCACAGTTGGGCAGTTGCCCTGGCAAAGGTTCAGTCGGCACCGATGCCCACAAAGGTGGTTTATGCTCCTCAGCTTTTGGAGCCCAATCCACTGACTATCACTACTCTACCTTCGGAGCCCCCACACATCAAGGACCTCGAAGGGATTAGACAGGTAATTCCGACCATGCCCGAAAAATGTCCCCATGTATGTGATGTTCCCCACTTATGTTCAGACAATGTGACCCATTGAGAACTATTGGAGCGTAGTGTGTTATACCGGGAGGTGGTGAAGTCAGATGCGGATCTGCTTGTGAACCCGGTTAAAGGTTCAGTCTGGGTCTCAGCCCCAGGAGCTTCGGATAGGTTCGAGGTAGCAAGGAAATAGATAGTGGTCCCTTGGAGGTATAGGGAAGGCTCTATGGAGCCAGTGGAGATAGCTCCCCAGCTCGCAGCTCCCCACTGGGAGTGGAAGCGAGAGATCTCAGGGAGACAGAGGGTCCCTGGATCAGCCAGAAGGGACCCAGTGGACTGATCGCCCAGTAGACCCAGGCGGTCAGCAGCCCCTCCATCCGACTGAATACAGTGTCGTGATGGGGAGTGTTAGACAGGGAGATCAGGGACACCCAGCCGTACTATAGGGATTTAGTGACTTGACACAGTGTCCTGACAGACCCCCTGACTAAGATGACTGACCAGAGGACATTGGTGCTGGCAGCCTTGTACCCGGAAGATGGACCGGCAATTCACAGTTTTCAGCCATGCGTTGCTGCAGTCAGTAGCCCCTGCAGTCATGTGTGACCCTAGGATTCAGTGTTCCCAAACCCAGGGAGGTAAACCTCAGTGTCATATTCTCTAGCCTGCTGTACCCATGCTTGGCCACCGGGACTGCTGCCACTCTCAAATGTCTTGTTCTAGCCTGCAGTACCTAAACTTGTCCACCAGGATTGCTGCTGCTAAACTAAGGAACATTCCAGAACCTGATACCTGACACCTCTGCACCTGTGCTCCACCTCTCAGCCTGCCTATATAAACCTCCCTTTCCTGTTCCTCCTTGCCTGTTTATACTGGTTCCTTAGCTCCTGCAAGGTTCCTGTGTTTACTGCTGTGTTAGCTATTGCTATCATCCTGTTCCAGTTTCCTCGTTGCCGACCTCTGCTTGTTTCCTGACTTCGCTACCTGCTGCCTGCCTCGGACCCCTGCTTGTTTCCTGACTTCGCTACCTGCTGCCTGCCTCGGACCTCTGCTTGTTTCCTGACTTCGCTACCTGCTGCCTGCCTCGGACCCCTGCTTGTTTCCCGACTTCGCTACCTGCCGCCTGCCTCTGATCTCTGCTTGTGACCCCTACTTCGCTCCCTGCTGTTCCTGCCACTGGGATCCACTTCAGCCGAAGTCCAATCCTTGAAAGAATAAACAGGCCCTACCATGGATTCCGCTGGAACAGACCTGGCTCAGGCTCAGACACTCCATGACTTACAACATATCATGGTTGGTTACCAGGAACAACAAAGACACGTGTTTAATCGTCTTGGCCGCTTGGAAGAACAAGCCGCCACTGCGGAAGCTGAGAATCGTGAACTACGTGCAGCCTTAATCACCTTGTCTGGTCAAAACACTGTGCCTGTGCAAACCGCACCCCGTATATCCCTTCCAGAAAAATTTGGGGGGAAAAAACAATCTTTCCGGAATT
Source organism: Ascaphus truei (assembly GCF_040206685.1). Taxonomy (NCBI): domain Eukaryota; kingdom Metazoa; phylum Chordata; class Amphibia; order Anura; family Ascaphidae; genus Ascaphus; species Ascaphus truei. Next base: position 2,671,201 of record NC_134488.1, read on the forward strand.
TCCTTAATCAATGCAGACTTGTGTTCAAGCTTCAGCCCATCATTTATCATACCGAAGAAGCCCAGGTTGGACTGATCATAACCCTGCTCAAGGATGAGGCCCTTGCTTGGGTCTCCCCTATGTTAGAACAAGATAGCCCACTACTAAGGGACCTGGAGGAGTTCATCGAAGCCATGAGTCTTATTTTTGATGACCCAAATCGTAGTGCAACCGCTGAGGCAACTCTGAACAATCTTCGTCAAGGAAGACGCTCGGCAGCTGAATACGCCGCTGAATTCCGCAGATGGGTTAACGATACTAATTGGAATGAGGCCGCGCAGAAATATCATTTTCGGCAGGGTCTCTCGGAGCAAGTTAAAGACGAACTAGTCCGGGTGGAGCCCCCAGAGAGATTTCAGGACTTTGTCCGTTTATGCATCCAAAGTGATCGCAGGCTTACGGAAAGACGATTGGATAGACAGGGGTTCATGCCAAGCAACCCTGGGTTTAGAGATGTCAGTACCCCAAGACGTTCCAGGGAGACTGAGGAGCCGATGCAAGTAAATACACTGCGGGGACCCATCTCAACCCGGGAAAGGAATAGACGCCGAACAGAAGATCTCTGTTTATATTGCGGAAACGATGGACACTATCTCGCTGATTGCCCAAACAAGTCCAGGCGGTCTTCTTTCCAGAGCCCTAGAAGAAATCAGCTGCACGCTATTTCAAAGACTGTTTTCTCTGCTTCTCAAGGGAAAGATAACCCTCCTTCGCTACACCCTCACCTCCTGGTTCCTATTATAATGAAGGAAGGAATACATCGTTTTTCAACCACAGTAATGGTTGACTCAGGGGCGGCAGGGAATTTTATGGATATAGAATTCGCCAAAACAATTCAGTATCATTTGTAGCCAAGGAATCGCCAGAAAGGATGGAAGTCGTTGACGGTTCTCCCTTGAGCTCTGGACCTGTTACCCATGAAACCAGTAACTTAACACTAATCATGGAGCCCAATCACCGGGAGAAGATTTCTTTTGGTCTCATTCCATCACCTTTGTTTCCAGTGATTCTGGGAATTCCATGGCTCATGATCCATAACCCACTAATTGACTGGAAGACAAAGACCCTCACGTTTCCCTCGGAGCACTGTCAGCTAGCCTGTCTACCTAAAACTCCTATACCAGAGTGTGTAGGAATACATAAGATTTCCTCGTCTCAAGAAAATCTTCTGCCGGCTCCTTACTCTGAGTATTTAGATGTGTGTGACAAGAAGAACGCAGATACGCTTCCCCCACATCGCTCTTATGACTGTCCCATTGAATTATTACCGGGTGCTGCCATTCCGTTTGGAAGAATCTATTCTCTCTCAGAACCGGAATTGAAGGTCCTCAATGACTACCTACAGGAGAACCTATCAAAGGGTTTTATCCGACCCTCTACTTCTCCAGCAGGCGCTGCGCTCTTCTTCGTGGGAAAGAAAGATGGTTCTCTACGCCCCTGCATTGACTATCGGGAACTAAATAAGATTACGGTGAAGAACAGGTACCCATTACCTCTGATACCTGAACTATTGATACAACAATGGGGAGAGGGGGAAGGGATGGAGACCCTCGCATCAGCCTGTAATAAAGTGAAATCAACAACGCTGCAATAAGGGGAGAGAACAGAATGATTACTAGAGAACAAAGACACCCTCTGGGCAGCACTCGTTGTGTGTGATAATGTAATGGTGATAGACTTAAAATTAAAATACTTTAATTATGCTTGTTAAAATAAGTGTCAAAATCGTTGAGATAAATGGACAACTGACAGTGGTAACACAACACATAAAACAGACAAAAATACACAATACTGAAACTGAGATCTAGGGGGAGAGGTGGAGATCCCAACTATCTGCTAATTAGCAGAGATGAGCTATCAAGAACTGAATAGTTAACCCCCTAGTTCAGCAATGACAAGGTTAAAAAGCCTGTAAAATAGATACAGGTGACGGTGGACTGACCATGCAAAAGTGTATGCCAAAATGCTATGCAGAGTATATAGCAGTTGAGTGAGAGCTCACTGATAATAGAATCGTACAGCCTCAGTAGGCAACAATGTTCTAATAACTCTGGTCGTGAAGGACCCCGAGATAAAGGGTTAAGCAAGCCTAACCATAGACAGGTAGAGATAATGGTCAAGGTCTTCGTGAATAGTGTGCACAGGAGCTCACAAAGTGTGGTACTTAGCTCTGGGGCACGGATCTAGTCCGTATCCAGTTATAGCCCCCTAGTTCAAATGTGCCACTATAACAAGCTTATTCAAGCCTCACAATACACAGAAATAAATAATTATCTTGACTGTCGTAGATAGTGTGCACAAGAGCTTACAAAGTGTAATACTCAGCTCTGGGGCACGTATCTAGTCCGTATCAAGTTAACTTGAATAAGCTTGTTTTCGAGGGAAACGAGGACTGGTTCAGGGGGAGGAAGTCTCCATCCAGGAAACGGGTTCTCACGGAAAGGTTTCAGCAGAGAAGAGTGAAACACAGGGTGTATTTTAATGGTCTCAGGAAGCTCTAATCTGAAGGACACTGGATTTATTAGTGCTGAGATGCGAAATGGCCCGATGTATTTTTGGCCCAATTTAATGTTTGGAACCTATAAACGTAGATTTTTTGTAGAAAGCCAGACTTTATCCCCGACTTGAAATTCTGTGCAGGGTCTGCGGTGTTGGTCTGCTGCTCTTTTGTACTTTACTTGAGTCTCACAAAGTGTCTCTTTGAGGGTCTCCTGGATGTCTCACAGAGTCTCCAGTTTCTCTGTAACTGCCGGAATGGGGCCCGAAGATGGAAAACGAGGAATAAAGGTTGGATGAAATCCATAATTTGAGAAAAAGGGGCTCTTCTGAGTCGATGAATGATGTGAGTTGTTGTATGAAAACTCAGCTAATGGTAGGAAATCAATCCAGTCATCCTGGAGATGACAAACAAAACATCGTAAGTATTGTTCCAAAGTCTGATTGGTCCTTTCTGTCTGGCCATTGGATTGTGGATGATAGCCAGACAATAAATTTAAACGAATTCCTAGAGAGGAACAGAAGGTCCTCCAAAATTTTGAAGTGAATTGTACCCCTCTATCGGATATGATCTCATCAGGAGCCCCGTGAAGCCGAAACACCTCTTTCACAATCAACTTGGCTGTCTGGTCTGCAGAAGGAAGATTCTGTGCTGCAATGAAGTGAGCCATCTTTGTAAGTCGATCCACCACTACCAGGATGGTATTATGTCCACTTGATCGGGGCAGGTCAACAATAAAATCCATTGATATGGACCCCCAAGGACGAGTTGGAACCGGAAGGGGCTGCAGTAAACCCACAGGTGATGCTCGAGGGGTCTTGGTCCTAGCACAAGTCTCACAGGAGAGGACATAGTCTTTAACATCTTGTGCTAATTTAGGCCACCAAAAAGAGCGAGACAACAGTTCCTGTGTCTTGAGGACACCTGGGTGACCAGCAGGTCGGGAGTCGTGCATTAATTGGAGCACCTCTAATCTTACCTCCTTAGGGACGAACAGACGATCCTTACAGTTCCAGAGACCATCACATAGAAATAGTTCTGCTTCCGGAGGAGGGTTTTTAAGAAAAGTGTCATTTGAGTAGGCTTCCTTTATTCGTGTGAGGAGATCGGCAGAGAATGTGACGCCCAAAAAAATTTGAGGGAAACTACAGTACCTGGTTCACTGGGGGGGGCTATGGCCCAGAGGCCCAGAGGAGAGGTCTTGGGAACCCAAAGATTTTGTACATGCTCCGCGACTAGTCAAAGCTTTCCACCGACGATATCCAGACAAGCCTAGTAAGGATCGTCCGGAGAACGCTCTTGGGAGGGGGGAGTAATGTCATATTCTCTAGCCTGCTGTACCTATGCATGGCCACCGGGACTGCTGCCACTCTCAAATGTCTTGTTCTAGCCTGCAGTACCTAAACTTGTCCACCGGGATTGCTGCTGCTAAACTAAGGAACATTCCAGAACCTGATACCTGACACCTCTGCACCTGTGCTCCACCTCTCAGCCTGCCTATATAAACCTCCCTTTCCTGTTCCTCCTTGCCTGTTTATACTGGTTCCTTAGCTCCTGCAAGGTTCCTGTGTTTACTGCTGTGTTAGCTATTGCTATCATCCTGTTCCAGTTTCCTCGTTGCCGACCTCTGCTTGTTTCCTGACTTCGCTACCTGCTGCCTGCCTCGGACCCCTGCTTGTTTCCTGACTTCGCTACCTGCTGCCTGCCTCGGACCCCAGCTTGTTTCCCGACTTCGCTACCTGCCGCCTGCCTCTGATCTCTGCTTGTGACCCCTACTTCGCTCCCTGCTGTTCCTGCCACTGGGATCCACTTCAGCCGAAGTCCAATCCTTGACACTCGGGTGGAGGAGGGGAGCAAGTGTGGTATCACCCCAGAACATTGCCCTGATGGACCTTTACTATGGAGCGGGCAAGGACTACCACCAGACTGAATGACGTAACCAGCCAGAAAGGCTCTGTTCCACTTCAACAGCCTCAATTTCTGTCAGGCTCAGAAATCCACCTGATATGGTAACTGTTCTGGATCCTTCATCTTGAGGGGGTAGGTGTGACGGTGAAGGGGTAACCAGGCTCTTAATAAAGGTCAAGCCCTGTTTTGGTTACCTTTGATGTGAATATAAGAGTTCAAGAGTGTCAGCTCTTGAACCCAGTAACTGTATCTACATAACCTGTAATTTGCAACAATAAAGATTTTATGTGTTTTTTGTTACGCCGGTGCTGCCCGCAGACCAGACCTGTCCCCTGAGCTGAAGGGGGAAGTGGTAATACACGCACCCGCAGCAAAGGGAGCGTGTCCGGAGTGTAGTATAAAGTGTTGCCAGGCCAGGTGTAGTAATGAAGACAATACTTGCCGGTACCAGTTGTAGAGATAGAGTGATGAATGCCTTGCCGAGGTCAGGGAGAGGAGAGCGGAGGTAGGTTGTAGTCCAAGCTATGTTCAAGGGGTTACCAGAGTGAGCGTTGTCCAAGGAGTGCCGAGGTCGAGAGCCAGAAGGGGTAGTCGTACGAGCCGTGTCAGAACCTGAGAAAACACTGAGAGAATCCAGAAGTACTTCCATACAGAGACTATGTCGAGCAAGGACTGAGAGCAGAGAGGCGCTAGATAAAGCAGGAAGGTCCAATTAGGAACGGAGGCGGGACAGGAAGAGCTACAGGGAGACACTGCAGATTGGTGCAGCCATAACAAGCCAGGTGAGTTTTGTTGGTAACCTGAGTATGCCCATGCGGCGTGCAGGGGTGAAGCCTGAGGTCCAGGGGGCAGGAAGAAGAGTGTGCAGAGTGAGTGCGCTCCGTAATGCGTGTACGCACGCGGACTGCGCCAGAGGAGGGTGCAGGTGTGCGCGAGGGAGGGCGTGGGCACGCCCGGTGCTGAGAAGCAGGGGGTGTTTGCGGAGAAATTGTTGTCAGAATGTGCCTAGGTAGTTGGGGTCTGTAGTTGTCGATTCCCCTAAAAATGTAACCAGAATCATGTCTGATTCTCGGATACATGTAGGCACATTGTCCTGACAATATCTCCCCTTGAAAACACTTGCGCGACACATCGCTAGGGTTCCCTGCTTCAGCATAGCCCAGAAAGGTAAATGGGGCAAAGAGATGAACAGTATCCCTACAACTATAAGGGTCCCTAGGTTAAGGGGGATACCCAGTTAATGCCCTGGTAGCCCAGAACCTATATTGGGGTTCATGGGTGCTCCAACCATATAGGAGTTGGGAGGGGACTCTCAGAGTCCAGTCTAAGTCTAAAGATAATGTGTGGGGAATAAAGGCTAGTAGAAATAAAAGTGCAGCTTTCTATTCTATTCCCCATACCCAGAAACTTAGGAAAGTATTAAAAGTATATTTTTATTTAATACTGTAATGGTGGTGGTATGTACTGTTGTGCACTGTATATGAGCTAGGACTTTCGGAACCGACGCCCACACAGACTGTCAGGGCTACCAAGTTGGTGCCAGTAAGTCTAGTGGGTCGGAGTAAGTCAGAGTTCAAAGTAGCCAGAGGAATGTGAAAGCCATTTGGGTAGCAGGGAAGGGCTCAAGTACCCACGTCCTGGGAATAATGAGTCGTCCGGGATGCTATCTGTTCTGCCAGACCTGGAGGAGCCTGACCAAGCAGGGGGCATGAGATTGCCACCTCTGTCCCTGGCTATCTTGCGCATGTCCTCTGGCAATTTTAGATTTCTCGCTGACCCGGCTTTCTAGACCATCGTGGCTCTCATTGGCTACTGAGAAAGTTCCCACGTGCTGATTGGCTGTGGTATTTTGTGCATGAACTTCCAAATAGTATAAAATCCCTGAGCCAATCATGTTTCAATTTTCCAGCGATAGAAGTGCGGGCGGGCATTTCAAAGATGCTCCTGTACGAATAGCATAGCACTGGCTTCAGTTTTCAACGTGAGAAGCCTGCCCGAAAAGTTTCTAAGTTCCACTTTTTGCAGTCAAGTTTTAATAATAGAATGTAACAGTCACTGCTGGGATTGAAAGACGATTTTAGTTCCAGAAGTTTGAGACTAACACCCGGTCAAGAAAAAGTCCAAGTTCCCAGAAGAGAATGGAGGGGTGGCGTGTGGAACTTCACGGCAATTTGGGAACCAGAGGATTTCGTACTAAGTCCCCGTCAGGGTAAAACTCTTATTTAGATTTAGAGTTCCCTGCACCTAGAACAGTCTAGTTTTCGACCCCCATTATGTGTGTTTTTCGTCTGCATTTTGTGTTTCACTGTGTGTATGCCTATTTCTGTGAATAAACTACAATTTATTTCATTATCTTGTTTTTGCTCAATGAATGATCCTGGTAAAGGTGTACAATAAACCTGGTCTCCCGTGACAGTAATGTTTTATGTTTTTAATGGGCATGCAAGAGATGTGTGCAGAGGTTCATATAATGGAGACCGATTTGGGTGAAATTATATCTTGGCTTTATTGAGCCTGTTCCTTTATCCCGGCAAAACATACAAAAACAACAAAATAACAAACCCCTATCCCTTTGTAAGGGCTAACTTACTTCCCCAGACCCCAACTGCAGGACTGGAGGGTTATTCCCATTACCAGCCTATCACCCCAAAGTCTCAGGAAGTACCTTAAGCAGGTGGCCCTCCATGTCAGTCTCTGGCAGGTTCCAGGGTCCTGTGTCCAGAAAATATAGGTCTCTGGATCTCAGGACAGCCTTTGTGCTCACGACAGTGTCTATGTGCAGGCTTCTCTGCTCTCCTTCTGTCAGCCAAAATGTGAGCTAAGGAATCTCTCTCCTGTGTCTCACATGAGGCTTTTTACAGAGCTCTCATTAATCTAGGTGGAGACCAGTTAATTGAGTGGTTGCAATCAACTATCTCTGTTGGATTCTCAGAACTCTGAGGCTGCTTTATTGAAAACAGGGCAAATTAGCTATTTTCCAGATATGGGGGGGGGGGGGGGGGCAAGGGTTAGAGGGGGTGGGGAATACAATGTATTTGATTGATGTCTTGTATTGTAATCTTTATTGGGGGTAGAAGGATTGAGTGAAAGGGGTAATAGCTCGAGGGTAGGTGGTTAGGCATCTCGGGTGGGCAGTGGGAGGGGTTAACCCTTTCATTACCACAGTGGTTACTACCGCCAAGGTAATGAAGGGATTAACCCCTCCCGCAACTTTCCCGGTAGGCCTAACCACCCACCCTGGAGCTATTACTCCCTTCACTCACCCCCTCTACCCCCAATAAACCTGGTAGTCTGCCTTAACCCCTTATTTGCCATAGCGGTTAGTCGCTAAGGTAATTAAGCTGCTTAAATTTTATTTTTAATACTAGTATGCGGGAGCAGGGGGTTTCCTGAGCTGAACCGCATTGATTTCAGCCTCGGGGACCCTCTACTTCCCGAGATACAGGTTCTGGTATGGGGTTCCGGTATTTCCTGCAATGTTAAATTCTCCCACGTCACGTGACCAGAGTATTTTAACATTGCAGGAGATCCCGGCACCCCATTATGGAGCTTGTATCTCGGGAAGTAGGGGTCCCGAGGCTGAAATCAATGCGGTTCAGCTCAGGAGACCCCCTGTTCACGTACACTATTCGTAAAAACGAAATTTAAGCAGCTTCATTACCTTAGCGGGTACCCGCTATGGTAATGATTTTTTTGGTGGCTTTTGATACTAGTCTCGGGGACCCCCTACTTCCCGAGATACAGATCCCCCTGCAGGATTTAAATCCCACAGTTACGTGACCCACATGATTATAACATGGCGGGGATACCGGCACCCCATAACGGGGCCTGTATGTCGGGAAGCAGAGGGTCCCCAGACCTTAAATCAATGTGGTTCAGCTCCGGAGACCCTTATCTACAATACTGTAACATTAAAATGAAATAAAACCCCTGCAATTGGCTGTGTGTGTCATGTCGCGCAGGTTGATTGACTGATTCAGTCTCTCTTACTTCGCCTCCCTTACAGACAGGAAGACTCCGGTAGGATTCACACAGCAGGGACCCTTGCTGTGTTAATCCAATGGGCCAATAGTCTGCTGCAGTCAACCTAGCGAAGATCTCAGACAAAATCTAGCAATTTTTGGCGAAAAATGGTCGAATCTTGGTGGCTGCATCTCTATATAGGATCTGTCTTTTCTTTTCAAGTTTCCTGCAGCAATAAAGGAGGTTACCACTGAGCTGTCAGTACCTTTGAACAATATAATTCTCCTCCAGAATGGGAGCGCCTTCCTCATTGGCCAAAAAGAGGTATCCTGAAGGGTTGAATTGAATGTCTATGGCATCCTCATTCACAATGCCCAGGTGCTCCTACAAAGAGAAGAGCGTCACGAAATAAACAAAGCACAAATCATGAATTAAGTATAAGAAGACAAACCATTATTATAACGTATTTATAACACGCCAATAAATTCTGCACCATGTTACAATGGGCTGGGAGACAAAACAATCAAAGACTACATTAAGGCATTCTGATAGAGTAAATGCAAAGGGCCCTGCTCCAATGAGCTCACAATCTAAAAAGTAGTGAGAATATTAACGCCTATCGATATATTTCTAACTCCCTCTCATTTCAGTTGAAGTCATTGTAGGATTTTCATATTTCCTTGATAAATTAATCAAGATATAGCATGCTCATTTATAGTGAGAACATGTTAATAGGAGTGTTATCATACAATAGACAAGAACCAATGAAGAAATTTCATTGTTAGAAGTGTGCAGGAATTCACTGAAAAAATATAATTGCAGTAGTAAATGTGTGTGTGTGCGTGTGTGCATATAATAATAATGTCCTCTCTCCTGAGAGTCTCACTCCAAATTGTTAATTTAGTTGTATTTGTTTAGATACAACACTTGTATTTCTAAATATTGATACTGTAATGTTATAGTTATAATAGCATTATACTGTATTTACAGCTTTGGAATTTTATACTGGTACTATGTATAGGCGCTCATCATATGGTAGAGTTGAGTTTGACTGTGCTGAGGACATTGTGGAACCAACTTTTGGCTGCTGTTGGTGGCCTGCCTCTGATGTGCCTGTACCGGGACAGCTCTCTGTCTCATTTCGGTGACGTCACTCCAGTAGGCATTTTCTCTGTCATGCAAAGTTTTTTTTTTTCTCCTGAGTGCAAGCCGTTTTGATTCTCTTGTAACTTGATATATATATATATATATATATATATATATATATATATATATATATATATATATATATATAGCTATATATATATATAGCAACTGTAAATATTACTGTATGTTCATTTGCATGTCTTAGACAGGTCTGCAACCCTATATATATATATACATATACACACACACATACACACTTGTGGGTATAATATATATATATATATATATATATATATATATATATATATATATATATATCCAATATCAAAGAATCTGGAGCACTCACACATTCAAAAAATACAATTTAATGAAGTAACACAGGCATCAGGGGGTAATCACAGAAAAAAGAAGCAACGTTTCGGGGGGAGCTTGCTTCTTTTTTCTGTGATTAACCCCTGATGCCTGTGTTACTTCATTAAATTGTATTTTTTGAATTTGTGAGTGCTCCAGATTCTTTGATATTGGGTATTTATCTATTTTTTGTTGCTGGATGGTGATCCTGGCCGCACTGTGAGCACCACGACTGATCAGATAAGTTTTTTCCTTTTACTTTTTCCCTTTGAGTGCCCTGAACATTCTTGCTACTGTTATATATATATATATATAGAAAAAATAATAAAAACAACAACATGTTCTTGTATAGCGCTGCTAGTTTTACATAGCGCATTACAGAGCCATTTTGCAGGCACAGGTCCCTGCCACGTGGAGCTTACAATCTATGTTTTGGTGCCTGGGTCACAGGGAGATAAAGTGACTTGCTTAAAGTCATAAGGAGCCGATACCGGGAATTGAACCAGGCTCCCCTGCTTCAAATTCATATATATATATTTATATATATATGAAAAAAGAAAAGAAACAGGCGCACACCTAGTGCATTAAAGTATAACAAATAGTTTATAGAACAATAAAAACAGTCAAATGCCCACTCACAAAAGTACAGGGTTTAAAAGCAGGTATGAGATAGGCTCTCATAAGCCAGTACTGCCGTCTGGTATCAGCAATGGAGTCCTCTCCTGTCTGCTCTCCGCATGGTCTGAGCAACTGGAAATGACGTCCCTCCGGTCGGGTGCACCACACAGGAAATCCCTCCGGGAACTAGCACCTCCAGTTTCTTGCTTCTGGTCAGTGAGACATCAGAGGAAGAGGATCCAGCGTTTCTTTCCTCACAGCCTCACACAGCCTGCAACGTCTCGCAACCCGCAAAAGGGTAAAGTTCGTGGGGAAGTGACAACCTCAGCCTTAGCCACGCCCTACGCGTTTCGGCATCTATGATGACTTCATCAGGGGTTACCCATTGTATGCCCCATCATAGTATTTATACCAAGGTAATTTGCATAATTAAATGAATCAATTAAAAAGTTTGGTAAAAAATTAACCAGTTAGTGACCTTAAACATCATTAAATAACAGTCATAGTAGACTGATTATGAGGACCGCACTAAATCATTTAAAAAAATATATAATTATATAATCAAATCGTTAGATTAGCTATTAGAAAATATACTTAGATTAGCTATTAAAAAATATATATACTATTTACAAGTGTTTAACCATTATGAAATAGTATTGAAGACTAAGTGATTTACTAGTAGCACTAAGTAGGTGATTATTATCTAGAACTGTATAAACTAGAAATACTACTAGTAGTGATTTTAAAATACTAGTTTGATTTAGAGTAAGAACCAAATGAGAAATCAAAAGTTATACAGAGTGATTAACAATTGAAAATTAAAGAATAAAAGGTATATAATAAAAATAATATATCAAGAATTGGAAACAATATAAATCCTACAAATCATTAAACAAGTATATACATTTTAAAAACATAGAATAACATCACAATGATACCAGATGTCCTGATAATTATTAGTAGAGTAGTAGATGGAATAATATCCCATCCGTTAATTACTAATATATACACCTGATGTTATCCATTATTTGATTTTCAGGTATGTGGATTCCAGTTGGAGCCATTGGTGCAGCAAAGGATGATTTTTAAAGCATGAACAGAAGAAACCTCAGTATGAATCATGAGATGTTGTGTGTGTGTGTGTCATAATTATAATGTAATTAGTAATAATACTTAGCCTGTAAGTTACACGGACTGTCTATGTATATCTAATTGTGTATGACTAGTGTGATAGCCTATAATAGCTATTCTAGTGTATATGTGAAAAAGTGTATATGTATATATGTTACTAGCTGAGAGACCCGGCGTTGCCCGGGATGTGAACTGTGAATAAGTATGTGTAAATGTTGTATTGTAAACTTGTAATGTTATGTGAATGTTATGTAATATGTAGTAAAATATTTTTAAAAGAACAATATTAGAAAGCACATGTATATGAGGGCAATTTTGGTAAGTGTATGTTATTTGTTAGTGTTGTTAGATATGAAAATGTTATTGTTGGAAAGGCTTGGTGAAATATGCTGAGGTGAGGAGCGGGGGGGTTAATGCTGGGGGCCTGTGTAGGAGCTCCGTGCAGTGGGCTGAGGTGAGGAGCGGGGGGGTTAATGCTGGGGGCCTGTGTAGGAGCTCCGTGTAGTGGGATGAGGTGAGGAGCGGGGGAGTTAATGGCGGTTTGCGGCCTGTGTAGGAGCTCCGTGCAGTGGGCTGAGGTGAGGAGCGGGGGGGTTAATGCTGGGGGCCTGTGGAGGAACTCCGTGCAGTGGGCTGTGGTGAGGAGCGGGGGGGGGGGGGGGTTAATGCTGGGGGCCTGTGGAGGAGCTCCGTGCAGTGGGCTGAGGTGAGGAGCGGGGGGGTTAATGGCAGTTTGCGGCCTGTGTAGGAGCTCCATGCAGTGGGCTGAGGTGAGGTGAGGAGCGGGGGGGTTAATGCAGGGGGCCTGTGGAGGAGCTCCGTGCAGTGGGCGTCGGCGAGGACCGGGGGCGGGGGGGGGTTAATGGTGTGTTGCGGCCTCCGGAGGAGATGAGCGGGGTGGGGGATGTTAATGGTGTGTCGGTAGGCCTGGAGCAGACAGCGATGTGGGCTGTGTGTGGATGTGATCGTGCGGTGTATGTTTGCAGTGGTGAAATAAATATTTATGGAGGAAAGAGTCTGTACCTGATTGGTAGCAGGTGTGCAGGGTTTTGTCTGTTGAGAGTTGTGAAGCGTGGTCCCAAAAAAGTTTCAAATGTCTCAGAGGTGCAAATGTCTCAGAGCAGTGAGTGTTAGGTGCTGCGATTCCCAAAGCTCAGTGAGGGGTGGGAGAGTGTGTCAGTGGTGTAGCTCAGTGAGGGTTGTCACAGTGTGGCAGTGGTGTTGGCCGCAGACCAATGAGAGGTGTGCGGGGGCGGGCATAGTGCGGGGGCGGGCATGGACGACCAATGAGAGGTGTGCGGGGGCGGGCATGGTGCGGGGTCGGGCATGGCCTGATGCGGAGTGACAGGCCAAAGGTGCAATGCGATTGTCCCTAGGGACCGGACATCCAGACATCCAGACAGGCATACAGTGCTTTCAATTATATATAGTAAGATATATAGTGTAAATCTATAAAATAGTGTGTGTGATGTAAGTGATATCATGGTTAATTGTATTGTAGAAATAAAATACACGTAGTTATGGATACCAATAAGAATATGAATTTGAAATAAAAATTGTTTTTATAATTGTATTAAACATATGTATTTGATCAAATTATGGTGGGACTATTCGTGAATCCGAAACAGATACATCCACAATATCAGTATATAACCAATTTGATCACCTCCAATGTGGCTATTTTGTTTTAATGGATATATAATCCCTCAATTGGAATATTAGTAAATATATGAATAATTGCATATCATTATGGGGAGATATGAATGATGACCTGACACATGACCAAAGTTCGGAGGGAATGCAATAAAGCATTCAACCCAGACCTCCGAAGGATCACCCTCATGTGGGTGATCACACTATGGTACTAATGTCAATGTGGTCGTTATGTCTATGTTTTTAAAATGTATATACTGATTTTTAGGATTTATATTGTTTCCAATTCTTGATATATTATTTTTATTATATACCTTTTATTCTTTAATTTTCAATTGTTAATCACTCTGTATAACTTTTGATTTCTCATTTGGTTCTTACTCTAAATCAAACTAGTATTTTAAAATCACTACTAGTACTATTTCTAGTTTATACAGTTCTAGTTAATAATCACCTAATTAGTGCTACTAGTAAATCACTTAATCTTCAATACTATTTCATAATGGTTAAACACTTGTAAATAGTATATATATTTTTTAATAGCTAATCTAAGTATATTTTCTAATAGCTAATCTAACGATTTGATTATATAATTATATATTTTTTGAAATGATTTAGTGCGGTCCTCATAATCAATCTACTATGACTGTTATTTAATGATGTTTAAGGTCACTAACTGGTTAATTTTTTACCAAACTTTTTAATTGATTCATTTAATTATGCAAATGACCTTGGTATAAATACTATGGAGGGGCATCCAATGGGTAACCCCTGATGATGTCTTCATAGATGACGAAACGCGTAGGGCGTGGCTAAGGCTGAGGTTGTCACTTCCCCACGAACTTTACCTTTGCGGGTTGCGAGACGTTGCAGGCTGTGTGAGGCTGTGAGGAAAGAAACGCTGGATCCTCTTCCGCTAATGTCTCACTGACCAGAAGCAAGAAACTGGAGGTGCTAGTTCCCGGAGGGATTTCCTGTGTGGTGCACCCGACCGGAGGGACATCAATTCCGGTTGCTCAGACCATGCGGAGAGCAGACAGGAGAGGACTCCATTGCTGATACCAGACGGCAGTACTGGCTTATGAGAGCCTATCTCATACCTGCTTTTAAACCTTATACTTTTGTGAGTGGGCATTTGACTGTTTTTATTGTTCTATAAACTATTTGTTATACTTTAATGCACTTGGTGTGCGCCTGTTTCTTTTCTTTTTTCATAGGTATCAACAGGGAGTAGTGACCCCTTTGAAACGGGCTGCCTTATATCTGGATGCTTTGTTCTGGAACAGGACTTTGTGCTTTCTGAGGTTTTTTAGGTTTTTCATTCTTTTTTATATTTTTTATTACAATTTTTTACATTTTTTAGTATATACTTTTTATATGTTATGGTTATTTAGTATTTTAAATATTAAAGTATTAGGTCTTTGTTATTGAACATTTTAAATACGTTATAGAACCTATTACCCTCGGTTAATACTGGTTTGGATTTAATTTACCCACATATGCCACCCCATTGGATGCTTTCATAGTTGGTTTTCATTAATCACAGTTTTGTATAGGCTATATTAGAGGCGCTACTTCGTTTTTTTTTGTTATATATATCTATATATATAGATATATACAGTGGTTGACAAATCATCAAAAAATCTACTCGCCACACAAAAAAATCTACTCACCACCTAGTACCAAACGTGTGCTGCTTGGGCCAATAGGAGCTCGCCACGATGTTAAATCCACTCGCCCGGGGCGAGCAAATGTATAGGTTTGTCGAACACTGGATATATATAGTGTTCGACAAACCTATACATTTGCTCGCCCCGGGCGAGTGGATTTAACATCGTGGCGAGCTCCTATTGGCCCAAGCAGCACACGTTTGGTACTAGGTGGCGAGTAGATTTTTTTGTGTGGCAAGTAGATTTTTTGGTGATTTGTCGACCTCTGTATATATATATATATATATATCTATATCTATATATATATATAGGAACAAGTTTAAAGACAGCGCACTTTCTCCAACACACACAAAATGCTGCCCCGCTGGTGACGTGTGGCAAAATGTTGCACCAGATACCAGTAATGATTATAGAATGTTACATGAAACAACCAGTGTTGACCTATAAATGCCAATAATAATAAATGAAAAAATAAAAATACAAATATATAATTATACTAGACAAAAAGTAAAAATGTGCCAAAAAATGTAAAAAAAGAAATTGCAATAAACTTCTAAACAGTACATGAAAAATGTATAGTAAAAAATCAAAAATATAACTATAAAAGGGAAAAATATATACTTAAGTCCAAATAAAAGTCCGTGAATGAATAAAACAAGGGTCCAGGCAGCTTCTTCTTGGGCTCACCAAGTTCCCATGGTACCTATTAGAAAAAGAAAAGAGACAAAGCGCCCGATCCTTGTGTAAAATCAGATGAACATTTTAATATAACACGGACAAGACAAATGCACACTTACAATTTGTCTAATAAAAACAGGCATTTTATGGGACCTGCCCATGCACCAAACGAAGACTCCACGGTCACCTCCGCTCTATGATAGCCAGGATGGTTCTGTAGCCAGTGTCTGTGAACGCCGTGAGCTCCAGGATAGATGGAATCCACTTGTATGGAGCTGTTAGCAGCGTGCGTCCGCCATTCCTCTCACGCATGTGATGCCGGGACCCGGAAGAACTTCACTTCACAATATCTCTCCGGTGCTATAGCAGGTCAACCACGTCAGCCACCGTAGTTCCAAATGTAACTATCCCTACGCGTTTCTTCCGCGTAAGCGGATTTCATCAGGGGATGGACACCAATGGGACTGTCTGTTGTTAAATAGTCCCTCACATCAGTAAACATTATGTGACTCACAGGTGTATTAAATTCATTGGGTGTCATTAAATCAAGTTGATATCTGGTGCAATGAAGTTGATGACTAAAACATATTTGGACATAACAGAATTTAGAACGTAAATGCATTTAGTAACAGTCGAAGAGGATAATGCTGCAGATGGGCTTCATACACAATTCATATGCAAATTACATACTGACATGAAAAGGATGTGGAATTCACGACTTGTTCCAGCATATGTGCATTACAAACAATTATATAACTAAGTGAATGAAATAAAATAAATGACATATAAAATGTGCCAATAATATTTAGACCTTAATTCTATACACATCCTAACTATAACTAATACATTAATATTTTAGTTGTGTAATTATAGATAAAAAACGTGCTAATACCTAAAAAACAAACAATAAATAATTAATTTCATACGCAGTGCTTTATATAGTATGTAATTGTAGTAAACCTAATTAAGCTTGAAAAAGAGAGGATCATTTAGTAGTAGATCCCTCCATATATAGACTAGAAGGAAGAGATGAAACAGTGGTTAGCGATTGCAAGATACAAGTCTATGTGGCTATAGATTGATATATCAAATCTAGACTTGGTTATTGAGAAACCTGATTGATTGAGGCAGAAACTCCTAATGTATATTTGAATGTTAAATATTAAATATTAAATGTAGAGAGATGAATAATGTGGGTATAACCAGGGGCAAAAAATAGCTATGTATGTTCTAACATACAGGAATAAAGGGGACTAGATAATAACCAATCCCAATAAAATTATTTGACTAGTGTTAGATCTAAGTGTAATTTCTGACCTATGTGAAGAATTAATATATATTTCTGTATTGTTATATACATATAATGGAATTTTAGCCATATGGCAAAGAAACGGAGCTC
Organism: Ascaphus truei; assembly: GCF_040206685.1. Classification (NCBI taxonomy): domain Eukaryota; kingdom Metazoa; phylum Chordata; class Amphibia; order Anura; family Ascaphidae; genus Ascaphus; species Ascaphus truei. The sequence goes on from NC_134488.1 coordinate 2,688,254, forward strand.
AATTTGAGCTTAAAAATGAGAAGTACTAGCAAGCTAAGAGGCAGCAGTCCAAGTGAGTTATAATAAGGCATATTTAAATTAATGTGAATATAAGTGGGTATTAAATACAATGTATTATTTGTGACTTATGTGAACTAGTAATTATTTGTACATTATTTTGTGAACTATGTTTTGTTACTGTGAATATTGAATTAGAAAGTATGAATAAATGTGATGTGTCAAAAACAAATGTTGTGTGTTTATGAAACAGTGTTGACCAAGGGTCCCCCATAAGCACTGACTGGGAAACTCGGAGGGAGCATGGAAAACATGCTCAACCCAGACCTCTGAGATCCCGTCACTGATGGTGGATCTTAATTATTACACTATAGTACTTGTGTCGATGCAGTCATTTAGACCCCCTGGACTCAATGTCTCTAACATGTAAATCCAGAAGGTCTCCCTTAAGTTCAATTTTTTGACTCTGTCACCACTTAATAATGCTAGAGGGATGTGTTCTAAGCACATAACCGTCAATGATGATGGATCCTTGTTGTGTATTTCCAAAAAATGCCTAGATAGGTTATGAGTAGTAATACCATGTAGAATGTTTCTTCTATGTTCTAGGAATCTTGTGCTTAGAGTCCTTGTGGTTCTCCCCACATATTGGAGCCCACATTTGCATGTAATGACATAGATCACGAATGAGGATAGACAGTCCATATGACTCTTGATAGTGTGTGTAGATTTGTTGTAAAAAGAAGTGACTTGATTGGTGTTGCACATATGTCTACATGTTATACATCTATTTCTACCACAAACGAAGTTACCATTTGTGGTCGGTTTCGTCATAGAAGGATCTTTAATCTGTTTAAGGCGACTAGGTGCTAGCATAGTTTTCAAATTTCTGGCTTTTTTGTATATAATTGGAACTTTAGGTGGTAATTTTTTCCCAATTATTGGGTCCCTTAACAGTATGTTCCAGTGTTTATTAAGGATTGTTGAGATACCTTTCACCGAATTATTAAAGGTCGTGATGAAAAGTGGTGACTTCACAGAATTGGCTGTAGTTTTTGTTCCGTTTTGGCCGTTACATAGATGACATCATCCTAATATGGGATGGTGATCAGGGACACCTGGAACAAAAACTACAGGCATTAAACAACAATGACATGGATCTAAAGTTTACTTATAACATCAATAATAGTAATATTGTGTTTCTAGATTTAGAACTGGAGGCTAGGTCCAATGGAGAAATCATTACCAAAACACACTTTAAAACAGTGGCCACCAACAGCTATCTACACAACAATAGCAACCATTATAAAAGATGGTTGGCCAATATCCCCAGGGGCCAATTTCTCAGAATTAGGAGGAATTGTTCTTCACGTTCTGATTTTTTTGGCCCAGGGGGAAATATTGGTGGATAGATTTCTGGCCAAAGGTTACGACAAACACATTATATGCGAAACATTTCGACAGGTAGGTCTGCTGGAGCGAAAATCCCTATTGTGTAAATCAAAAGAGGTTGGAGGGAATAATGGTGTTTTTGGGGCCAATTCTGTGAAGTCACCACTTTTCATCACGACCTTTAATAATTCGGTGAAAGGTATCTCAACAATCCTTAATAAACACTGGAACATACTGTTAAGGGACCCAATAATTGGAAAAAAATTACCACCTAAAGTTCCAATTATATACAAAAAAGCCAGAAATTTGAAAACTATGCTAGCACCTAGTCGCCTTAAACAGATTAAAGATCCTTCTATGACGAAACCGACCACAAATGGTAACTTCGTTTGTGGTAGAAATAGATGTATAACATGTAGACATATGTGCAACACCAATCAAGTCACTTCTTTTTACAACAAATCTACACACACTATCAAGAGTCATATGGACTGTCTACCCTCATTCGTGATCTATGTCATTACATGCAAATGTGGGCTCCAATATGTAGGGAGAACCACAAGGACTCTAAGCACAAGATTCCTAGAACATAGAAGAAACATTCTACATGGTATTACTACTCATAACCTATCTAGGCATTTTTTGGAAATACACAACAAGGATCCATCATCATTGACGGTTATGTGCTTAGAACACATCCCTCTAGCATTATTAAGTGGTGACAGAGTCAAAAAATTGAACTTAAGGGAGACCTTCTGGATTTACATGTTAGAGACATTGAGTCCAGGGGGTCTAAATGACTGCATCGACACAAGTACTATAGTGTAATAATTAAGATCCACCATCAGTGACGGGATCTCAGAGGTCTGGGTTGAGCATGTTTTCCATGCTCCCTCCGAGTTTCCCAGTCAGTGCTTATGGGGGACCCTTGGTCAACACTGTTTCATAAACACACAACATTTGTTTTTGACACATCACATTTATTCATACTTTCTAATTCAATATTCACAGTAACAAAACATAGTTCACAAAATAATGTACAAATAATTACTAGTTCACATAAGTCACAAATAATACATTGTATTTAATACCCACTTATATTCACATTAATTTAAATATGCCTTATTATAACTCACTTGGACTGCTGCCTCTTAGCTTGCTAGTACTTCTCATTTTTAAGCTCAAATTGAGCTCCGTTTCTTTGCCATATGGCTAAAATTCCATTATATGTATATAACAATACAGAAATATATATTAATTCTTCACATAGGTCAGAAATTACACTTAGATCTAACACTAGTCAAATAATTTTATTGGGATTGGTTATTATCTAGTCCCCTTTATTCCTGTATGTTAGAACATACATAGCTATTTTTTGCCCCTGGTTATACCCACATTATTCATCGCTCTACATTTAATATTTAATATTTAACATTCAAATATACATTAGGAGTTTCTGCCTCAATCAATCAGGTCTCTCAATAACCAAGTCTAGATTTGATATATCAATCTATAGCCACATAGACTTGTATCTTGCAATCGCTAACCACTGTTTCATCTCTTCCTTCTAGTCTATATATGGAGGGATCTACTAAATGATCCTCTCTTTTTCAAGCTTAATTAGGTTTACTACAATTACATACTATATAAAGCACTGCGTATGAAATTAATTATTTATTGTTTGTTTTTTAGGTATTAGCACGTTTTTTATCTATAATTACACAACTAAAATATTAATGTATTAGTTATAGTTAGGATGTGTATAGAATTAAGGTCTAAATATTATTGGCACATTTTATATGTCATTTATTTTATTTCATTCACTTAGTTATATAATTGTTTGTAATGCACATATGCTGGAACAAGTCGTGAATTCCACATCCTTTTCATGTCAGTATGTAATTTGCATATGAATTGTGTATGAAGCCCATCTGCAGCATTATCCTCTTCGACTGTTACTAAATGCATTTACGTTCTAAATTCTGTTATGTCCAAATATGTTTTAGTCATCAACTTCATTGCACCAGATATCAACTTGATTTAATGACACCCAATGAATTTAATACACCTGTGAGTCACATAATGTTTACTGATGTGAGGGACTATTTAACAACAGACAGTCCCATTGGTGTCCATCCCCTGATGAAATCCGCTTACGCGGAAGAAACGCGTAGGGATAGTTACATTTGGAACTACGGTGGCTGACGTGGTTGACCTGCTATAGCACCGGAGAGATATTGTGAAGTGAAGTTCTTCCGGGTCCCGGCATCACATGCGTGAGAGAAATGGCGGACGCACGCTGCTAACAGCTCCATACAAGTGGATTCCATCTATCCTGGAGCTCACGGCGTTCACAGACACTGGCTACAGAACCATCCTGGCTATCATAGAGCGGAGGTGACCGTGGAGTCTTCGTTTGGTGCATGAGCAGGTCCCATAAAATGCCTGTTTTTATTAGACAAATTGTAAGTGTGCATTTGTCTTGTCCGTGTTATATTAAAATGTTCATCTGATTTTACACAAGGATCGGGCGCTTTTTCTCTTTTCTTTTTCTAATATATATATATATAGATATATATCTATATATCTATATATATATATATATCCAGTGTTCGACAAACCTATACATTTGCACGCCCCGGGCGAGTGGATTTAACATCGTAGCGAGCTCCTATTGGCCCAAGCAGCACACGTGTGGTACTAGGTGGCGAGTAGATTTTTTTTTGTTCGGCGAGTAGATTTTTTGGTGATTTGTCGACCACTATATATATATATATATATATATATATATATATATATATATACATACATACAGGTAAACCCCATTATAACGCGCCTCGTTATACCGCGATTGGGTTATAACGCGGTTTTCCCGTGGCTCCCGTTTTAAATTTTTTTTTTTTTAAATTAATAAAAAAATTTTTTTTTGCACACTGCACACACTGCACACACTGAACACTCACTGCTCACACTGCACACACACTGCTCATTGCTCACACTGCTCACACTGACACACATTGCACACTGCTCACACTGACACACTGCACACACTGACACACACTGCTCATTGCTCACACTGCACTGCACACACACTGCTCATTGCTCACACTGCACACAGCCCTCACAATACACTCACATGTCAGCAGCCCACCTCCCCTCACATGTCAGCAGCCCACCCCCCCCTCACATGTCAGAAGCCCACCCCCCTCACATGTCAGCAGCCCACCAGCCCGTTTTTCACATGTCAGCAGCCCACCCCCACCCTCACATGTCAGCAGCCCACCCCCTACTCACATGTCAGCAGCCCACCAGCCCGTTTTTCACATGTCAGCAGCCCAACCCCCCTCACATGTCAGGAGCCCACCCCCCCCCCCTCACATGTCAGCAGCCCCCCCCCCCTCACATGTCAGCAGCCCAAACCCCCCCTCCCTCTTGCAGCAGCAGCAGATCTGGCTGGGAGGACACAGACACACGTTGCGACGCACCGCAAAACCAGGAGGCTGGGAGGGGGCTGGGAGGGAGAGGGAGGGGGGCTGGGAGGGAGAGGGAGGGGGGCAGGTCTCTGTTTTGGGGTCACCCCTGTGCCCTGGCTGGGAGTGAGGGGGGCAGGTCTCTATGGGGGATCCCCCCTCCCTGTGAGGGGCAGATGAGGCTGGACAGAGGCAGCCCCGTCCACTTCCAGAATGCTTTGCTTCTAGCAGCATCTGGCTCCGGTCCCAGCTTTCCTCCTGGGGGCTCCGTCTCCATTTTGCAGCCTCTCTGCAGCTCGAACTTGTGACCGTGAGTACACCGTGCTGCTGACATGTAACCCACCCTCCTGCACCCAGAGAGGGGCACTGCCCTGCGGGGGCATACCTCGGGGGTGGGGGGGGGGGGGGGGTTTAAAACTTTTTATTTATTTATTTATTTAATTCCCTCCCTCCCGATCAGGCGCGCGGCGGCCATTTAAAAAAAAAAAAAAATAGCGCGACCCCGTTACTAACGCGGTGGTCTCGGGGTGGACCCCGAGGACCGCGTTATAACGGGGTTTACCTGTGTATATATATATATATATATATATTTTTTTTTTTACATGGCACTGGGTCACTAGTGTTTATTGATGATGTGACCGAAGACAGAAGCAGCCAGATGAATTCTGAAGTGTATAGGGATATATTGTCTGCTCAGATTCAGGCAAATTCAGCGAAGTTGATTGGACGACGCTTCACTTTACAGATAGACAATGACCCAAAATATACTGCGAAAGCAACCCATGACTTTTTTAAGGCAAAGAAGTGGAATATTCTGCAATGGTCGAGTCAATCACCTGATCTGAACCCGATCGAGCATGCATTTCACTTCCTGAAGACAAAACTTAAGGCAGAAAGACCCACGAACAAACAACAACTGAAGACAGCTGCAGTAAAGGCCTGGAAAAGCATCATAAAGGAGGAAACCCAGCGTTTGGTGATTTCCATGCGTTCCAGACTTCAAGCAGTCATTGCTAGCAAAGGATTCTCGACAAAGTATTAAAAATTAACATTTAATTTATGATTGTGTTAATTTGTCCAATTACATTTGAGCCCCTGAAATAAGGGGACTGTGTATGAAAATAGTTGCAATTCCTAAACGTTTTATACAATATTTTTGTTCAACCCCTTGAATTAAAGCTGAAAGTCTGCACTTCTATTGCATCTCGGTTGTTTCATTTCAAATCCATTGTGGTGGCGTACAGAGCCAAAATTATGAAAATTGTGTCAGAGTCCAATTATTTCCGGACCTAACTGTATGTATATACATATACACACACACACACACATATATATATATATTATATATATACACACACACACGTATATATACGTGTACACATGTATACATACACACACACACACACACACACACACACACACTAAGTTTTGATGGGTGAAAAAGGCGACAAAAAACCTCCACCGTTAGCATATAGCCACTAAAGAATATCACTTGTTAGCACATTCACATGTCTTAGACAGGTCTGCAACGCTGCCTTTTAACCATTATAACCTAGCATGCAGTGCTTCCACTGCAGCAAGGGATTCTGGGAAATGACATGCAAATGAGCACACAATGTGTCACCTTTTGCCTGAAATCCATTTACATGGAACCCATATAAGAAAATGCTCTGCTATTCACAGCTTTAGCATAGCATTGGATTTGATGCAAAGCCAGTCAAATCACTCACAGACATGTTTCAACCTTCATGGGTCCCATCAGTGAGAGGTTGGTTGTACTGGCTTTGCAATGTTTTTATATATATATACATATATATACATATATACACACATATATACATATACATATAGGCTATTTTCTGCTTTATATATATATAAACAAAAAAAAGAGAGAGCGCACGCCCCATAGCATAAAACTGTGTATTTAATATTAAAAAGGGGAAGGGAAGGGTGGGGGGGGGGGGGAAGAAACACACTCACAAGAGTAAAATGATATTAAGGCAATTTGTGATAATATCACCACCATCCGGTTTCTTTGCTGCAAAACGTCCGTTCTTGTGGGCTCCCTCAGGGCTGCCTGTAGAGATCACAGCTCACCGAATGCCAGGGGTGCCGTTTGCCGACTAGAATCAGTCCACCGGAGTCCAGACACTCGCCTCTCCACTACGAATGGCCGCCGTATGAATCCCACGCTGGATGTGGCCTCGTGCCCACTGTATATACTGTGCGCCCTCCATTCATGTTAATTCACACTGATACATACACACTCTTTCATCACTTGCTTTCAGGAACCTTTTGACACCTCCAGCCATAAAACACATCCACACCGGGGGAAGGACCAGCACAGATAACATTCCAATAGACACTGTTTATAGTATAGCTTTTGCTTGCTTCATTCATTGTAACATCGCCGGAAGAAGAGATCAGTGTATCTCGAAAGCTCGCACAAATAAAAGCATTTCGTTAGCCACAGAACGGTATCATCTATTTATTTTTTGATAGATTTATATATATAGATTTTTATATATATATATATATATATATATATATATATATATATATATATATATATATATATATATATATACATATATACACACACACACACACACACACACACAGTGGTCGACAAATGACCAAAAAATCTACTCGCCGAACAAAAAAATCTACTTGCCACCTAGTACCACACGTGTGCTGCTTGGGCCAACAGGAGCTCGCCACGATGTTAAATCCACTCGCCCGGGGCGTACAAATGTATAGGTTTGTCGAACACTGTGTATATGTGTATATTATATATATATGTATGTGTATATTATATATATATATATAAATAATAGAGGAGAAAGTGCACGCCCCATTGAGTAAAAATACTTTTAATGAGAGGAACAATATAACACATCAGTCAATGTGTGAATGCAATATGTTTTATTGATAAAAATGTTTTACCAGGAAGTAATACATTGAGAGATACCACTCGTTTCCTGGGCACAGAGTTTTATAAGAGGTTTATAAATACATGGATACATTAAAAGAACATGGTTAAACAGTCAATTCAGACATTATTTCATGGACAATATCACCACCAACTGTAGAGTCCACGGTGAGGATGGATATAGCAGCCTGCTGGAACCAGAACACTCGAGCTGCACTCAGGGAACTCCAAATACTTCTCAAGGTGTTGCTAACATAGGGATTCCAACTCAGGGCTTTCAAAATCTGCTCCGAACGTGCTTCAGCCACAACGCACTTCAGACAAATTCCCACTCACGAGGTTAAAAATAATCTTGCATGTAGTGTAAAATACACAAACTGATACATTTTTAGACCCTGTCTCAGATCCAGTGATAACGGGAGAGCCGTGCAATGCAGGAACCGACTCCACAGAGGTTACCAACATGATATTTGCAAACAACAGGCAGGTCCAACGATATCAGAAGGATGTTGTAATGTAATAAACGAATCATCAGAAATCAATATAGTAATTGTAAACGGGAATTAGAAATGGCATAACATCCCATCAAATGTAGACATGGATATGAAAACGGTGTCTTAAGTGAACACAGTTAATAATGAACAGTCTCTAAATGGTTTAGTACTCTTGTACTGAGCTTGAGAGAGAACGGAGGCATGGGGGGGAGGAGAGAACGGAGGGATGGGGAGGAGAGAACGGAGGGATGGGGAGGAGAGAACGAAGGGATGGGGAGGAGAGAACGAAGGGATGGAGAGGAGAGAACAGAGGGATGGGGAGGAGAGAACAGAGGGATGGGGAGGAGAGAACAGAGGGATGGGGGGGGAGAGAACGGGGGGATGGAGAGGAGAGAAGGGGGGGATGGAGAGGAGAGAACGGGGGGATGGAGAGGAGAGAACGGAGGTATGGGGAGGAGAGAACGGAGGTATGGGGAGGAGAGAACGGAGGTATGGGGAGGAGAGAACAGAGGTATGGGGAGGAGAGAACAGAGGGATGGGGAGGAGAGAACGGAGGGATGGGGAGGAGAGAATGGAGGGATGGGGAGGAGAGAACAGAGGGATGGGGAGGAGAGAACGAAGGGATGGGGAGGAGAGAACGAAGGGATGGGGAGGAGAGAACGAAGGGATGGAGAGGAGAGAAAGGGGGGATGGAGAGGAGAGAAGGGGGGGATGGGGAGGAGAGAACGGAGGGATGGGGAGGAGAGAACGGAGGGATGGGGAGGAGAGAACGGAGGGATGGGGAGGAGAGAACGAAGGGATGGGGAGGAGAGAACGAAGGGATGGGGAGGAGAGAACGAAGGGATGGGGAGGAGAGAACGAAGGGATGGGGGGGGAGAGAATGGAAGGATGGGGTGGTCAGAGAATCGAGGGATAGGGTGGAGGGAACAGAGAGTACGGGTGGAGAGAACGGAGGGATGGGGTGGAGAGAACGGAGGGATGGGGTGGGGAGAACGGAGGGATGGGGTGGAGAGAACGGAGGGATGGGGTGGGGAGAACGGAGGGATGGGGTGGAGAGAACGGAGGGATGGGGTGGGGAGAACGGAGGGATGGGGTGGAGAGAACGCAGGGATGGGGTGGAGAGAACGGAGGGATGGGGTGGAGAGAACGGAGGGATGGGGTGGAGAGAACGGAGGGATGGGGTGGAGAGAACGGAGGGATGGGGTGCAGAGGACGGAGTGCAGAGGATGGAGGGATGGGGTGGAGAGGACAGAGGGATTGGGGTGGAGAGGGGATGGGGGGGGGGGGGAGAGAGACCATGTTCTCAGTTAATTGTTTATATCTGATAAGATCTATCGGTTGTTTTAGGTAATAGCCTACAATTTATTATGTTGCCTTATCTTAGCACAAATATCTGTGATCTAGTTTTCAGTTGCTTAGGTTTAGAGCTCAGCAGTCTTGTGAATTCAGAGTTCACTCGTGTATCCTCCATCAATGGAGCTGCAGCATGCAAATATGTTTTGCATTTGTTCATGTTTGGCCTAGGAATGCTTAGTCTTGTCACCCTACTTCGGTTATTGTACAACAAGATCGCATGTACTGCTCATCTATGCTCTAATGCATATTTTAGAATTCAGACGAACTCCAAGACTTTTTGCACTTAGTTGAATAGTTAACCTATGTCTATAGTCTCACAGTTCTGTGTGTGATGAAGACAGGACAATTATATAGTATTCAGTGGCTACGTTTCATGAAGCTGTAACTCTCCTTTGAGGTTCTCTGGCTCATCTTACATTTATATTGCGCAAGAACTGGGCTGAGAAGAGCGACATCCGGATGTTTTCAGGTCGGGAGAACTGTTGACGGATGCCTCCTGCTGATAGAACTGTAGAAGCCCTAGAATACTAAGGACATAGAACAGAGCATCAAAACTGGAATGTGCATTAAACACAAAAATCAGCACTTCACTACATTCACCACAAGAGCGGCCTAGCTAATGGACATGCCTTTTTCTGTGTGTAAGTTTCGAGACGTAATCTTATTGAGAAAATTTCATGACTAAGGAGAACAAGCAATCTTTTGGTGATGGCAATTCTAAGTTCTAGTATCTGTATTGGTGGTGGTGAAGTGTAGACATGTTTAATCTTACACAAATCAATTTATTCCCCATTGCTTAGATATACAAATAAGATTGCAAGCTGTTAGTAGTCATAATGCATCTCATTTATAAATTATTCTATATAGACAGATAGTGCTAAATTATTGTCGTCACCTTTCACAGATTTTAATTGTCTGATCTTGGCATTTTCATGTCACAGCTATAAGTAAGGGAAATAATGGACCATGATACATCATTTGTATATGGCACGGTGTCAAATTGCATTGGCAAAACGAAACAGAATGGCGCTATCAAAACTTGAAATAGATTACTTTTGTGATGGTGTTGTCGATTTGAGGAACAAAGGACCCAGGGGTACAGGCCATATGTGTCTAAGCTATCCAGTTATAAAAATGATGCATTTAATAGTCTCAGCTCTCTCCTACCCCTATTATATGATGTAATTGTTTGGAAAAAGGTCTAATAGGTCATTAACCCATTATATTAGTTATAGGATTTATAAATATGAATGATTATCTTCTGGGAAAGCAGACATAAGTCATTGATCTTTCTAGCCCACCAGTTAATGTTTTTGCTGCATTTGGCAATTATATTATTGTACTTGAAATTTTAAATACAATTTTGACAAACTAATTTTGTATATTTTTGTCTATTATACTATTTTCTTTATTCTCTTTCAGACATAAGCTCTTAAATACGTTTCCTAATTTTCCGTGAGTTCTGTGAATTTTTAAATCTCAATCCACTAAAAGATTCAATTTCAAACTGTTGCAAAGTAAAATTATATTTGGCCAATTACATCTGTCAAGAACGAAGGCGCAAAATTGACATATTTGTGGCTTTTAATGCAGCATTTTACAGTGTTTGCAGTATACACATCCTATATTCATCACAGAACTCACCGTTGGATCTCTCTCAACCACCACTACTTTGAGAGCCCCCTGTCGATGCTCTTTCTGCTTCAGCCAGTAAGCGATGGACCAGCCGATCACCCCTCCCCCAATTATCACAATATCTGCTCGCTCAGGGGGATACTTTTCCATGGTCGTTAATGGGCTCCAGTCACCACTAGGGAGGCTATCCTTAAGTTTCTTCTGGAATTTCACAAACTCTTGATCCAAGTCTGAGGAAGAACAAGCAGGGAGTGTCACGTGAGACCAGGCTCATCAACACCTTTTATACCGGGATCATATGATTGAGCAACGCAAGGAGTTAAAATAAATTATAATTTATTCCAGCATTTGACACACAAAGTAACACAATTTACACAGTTAACACACTTACTGGGAACGGGGCTAACGAATAAAATGTTTCTTGGAAGGAAATTGTCAGAAACGACCTCTGTAGGAGCCCTTTCCAATTACCGGGAGGTACTCACGAAAGTCCTGGAACTGATTTCTGAGTCAAAATCTCTGAAGCCGGCTCGCGTCTATTCTTCACAGAACATCTTTGAATTTGCCGCTGATGGTTTGGCGCTTGGAATCTCTCCTCCTGATTGGTTGCAAGGTTTCTTGTATGTTTTAGAGTCCCATTCACAAACCTCTAAAGCCTATCAGCGTGTGGGAATTTCACTACTGGCCAATTGCCGATTTGCCGGTATATTGAAGCCGGGTGGGCACCTTGTCTCATTCCTCTAAGGGGCATGCTCCAACCTGGCACCTCTGCCTCTTAGCATATTGAGCCCCCCCCCATGGCTCCAGGTTCCACAGAGTCTGGGTTGGGCAAATGGTGGCTAGATAGCCCTTTGTTAGCCCAGGACGTGGGTACTCAAGGATAACTGCAGTGCTCCTCCTGTTCAAACACCTTGGCATCCCTGAGGCTTTCAAGTCCGGACTCCGCACAGACCCATAAGCACCAAACTTGGTAGCCATCTGGTCCCTCGGAACCCAGGACTTGGAAATCCCACAGTTCATTGACAGGTTATCAGTACATATACAGATTAAACATAACTCTTTAATAAAATATACTGTTCCCTGTATCTTGGGTTTTACAAAAGGTGTACTGTAAGTCCTACACTTACTAGCCTCATCCCTGCCACACTATAGAAATGAATTTAAACTTTTACACACAAAAACCACTCACAGCTTTATCATATAGCTGGAGCATCCCTTGAACCCCAATACTAGGTTCAGGGTACCTGGGCATCCCCCCCTATACTAGGGATCCTCTGTATGTCGCAGGTATACATTTACCCCTTCATGCCCTGTTTACCTGTCTGCTGCAGCAGGAATCCTGGCGGTGAGTCGCAAGAATGTTTTCAGGGTAGGAGTTTGCCCGGAGCAATGTGCTTTGATATATCTGAGAATCTTATTTGATTCCCGGATATATAATTGGGGTATCCTGTAACTTTGGAACCCCGCTACATAGCCACATTCTGTAAAGACTTTCTCTGGCAAACCCACCCTGAAACTTACAGCCTAGAAATCTCCTGGTCCCAGCACCCCGAGAAAGGCAAAATACAGAAAAATCTTTAATGTCGCATAATTTGCACACAGTCACAACAATGCATTTCTGACATCTAGGTCCAAGAGCTGACACTCAAGGACCTTAACAGACGGATCAGGGGTAACCAAGTGGGTAACCAAGTGGGCTTAACTTTTATTAGTGAGCCTGGTTACCCCCTCACAGTCACAGGGAGGTTGATACAGATCACCAAGAAAAATAGCTAACACTCTGCATTATGTACCAAGACATATGATTATACTATATATGTACCTGTAGCCTATAATAATTATGCTATATATACCGTATGCTACCTGTAATCCATAAAAACACTAGATGAAAATTATGGTAATTGTAACAATTTCCCCCCAAATTGCTTTGATACATCACCTCCTTAATATGAAAAGAATGTGAAACATGACGTTAAGCTTGATACAGCTCAGCTCCGTTATAGCGCGGTCCTCAGGGGCCATCCGATCCGACCGCGCTATTACTGGGGTCCGCTCCAATCAACTCCCCGCCAGCCCTGCTCCAATCACCCCCCGCCAGCCCCGCTCTGACCCCCCCTGCCAGCCCCGCTCCAATCACCCCCTGCCAGCCCCTGCTCCGATGCCAGCCCAGCTCTGACCCCCCCCCCCCCCCCCCCGATCTCAGCAGCCGACACCAAAGGTAGGGAGATGGAGGGAAGGGTAGAGGGGGGGGGGGGGGGCTGTGAGTGTGTGTTCTGAGTGTGGTGTGTGCAGTGTGCTATGAGTGTGTGCAGTATGTGCAGTGAGTGTGTGCAGTGTGCAGTGAGTGTGTGCAGTGAGTGTGTGCAGTGTGCAGTGAGTGTGTGCAGTGTGCAGTGTGCGTGTGTGTGTGCAGTGTGTGTAGTGTGTGTGTGTGCAGTGTGTGTGTGCAGTGAGTGTGTGCAGTGAGTGTGTGCAGTGAGTGTGTGCACTGAGTGTGTGCAGTGTGCACTGAGTGTGTGCAGTGTGCAGTGAGTGTGTGCAGTGCGCAGTGAGTGTGTGCAGTGCGCAGTGAGTGTGTGCAGTGCGCAGTGAGTGTGTGCAGTGCGCAGTGAGTGTGTGCAGTGCGCAGTGAGTGTGTGCAGTGCGCAGTGAGTGTGTGCAGTGCGCAGTGAGTGTGTGCAGTGCGCAGTGAGTGTGTGCAGTGCGCAGTGAGTGTGTGCAGTGCGCAGTGAGTGTGTGCAGTGCGCAGTGAGTGTGTGCAGTGCGCAGTGAGTGTGTGCAGTGCGCAGTGTGCAGTGTGTGCAGTGTGTGTGTGCAGTGTGCAGTGTGTGTGTGCAGTGTGCAGTGAGTGTGTGCAGTGTGCAGTGTGTGCAGTGAGTGTGTGCAGTGTGCAGTGAGTGTGTGCAGTGTGCAGTGAGTGTGTGCAGTGTGCTGTGAGTGTGTGCAGTGTGCTGTGAGTGTGTGCAGTGTGCTGTGAGTGTGTGCAGTGTGCTGTGAGTGTGTGCAGTGTGCTGTGAGTGTGTGCAGTGTGCTGTGAGTGTGTGCAGTGTGCTGTGAGTGTGTGCAGTGAGTGTGTGCAGTGTGCAGTGATTGTGTGCTGTGAGTATGTGCAGTGTGCTGTGAGTGTGTGCAGTGTGCTATGAGTGTGTGCAGTGTGCTATGAGTGTGTGCAGTGTGTGTGCATTGTGTGTGTGCATTGTGCTGTGTGTGTGCATTGTGCTGTGTGTGTGCATTGTGCTGTGTGTGCATTGTGCTGTGTGTGTGCAGTGTGTGTGCAGTGTGTGTGCAGTGTGTGTGCAGTGTGTGTGCAGTGTGTGTGCAGTGTGTGTGCAGTGTGTGTGCAGTGTGTGTGCAGTGTGTGTGCAGTGTGTGTGCAGTGTGCTGTGCGTGTGCAGTGCGTGTGCAGTGCGTGTGCAGTGTGCAGTGTGCGTGCAGTGTGCGTGCAGTGTGCAGTGTGCGTGCACTGTGCAGTGTGTGTGCAGTGTGCAGTATGCTCGCAGTGTGTGTGTGTGTGTGCAGTGTGCTGTGAGTGTATGCAGCGTGCAGTGAGTGTGTGCAGCGTGCAGTGAGTGTATGCAGAGTGTGTGCAGTGTGCTTGGAGTGCGTGCAGTGTGCTTGGAGTGCGTGCAGTGTGCTTGGAGTGCGTGCTGTGTGCTTGGAGTGCGTGCTGTGTGCTAGGGGTGCGTGCAGTGTGCTTGGAGTTTGTGCAGTGTGCTTGGAGTTTGTGCAGTGTGCTTGGAGTTTGTGCAGTGTGCTTGGAGTTTGTGCAGAGTGCTTGGAGTTTGTGCAGTGTGCTTGGAGTGCGTGCAGTGTGCTTGGAGTGCGTGCAGTGTGCTTGGAGTGCGTGCAGTGTGCTTGGAGTGCGTGCAGTGTGCTTGGAGTGCGTGCAGTGTGCTTGGAGTGCGTGCTGTGTGCTTGGAGTGCGTGCAGTGTGCTTGGAGTGCGTGCAGTGTGCTTGGAGTGCGTGCAGTGTGCTTGGAGTGAGTGCAGTGTGCTTGGAGTGCAGTGTGCTTGGAGTTTGTGCAGTGTGCTTGGAGTTTGTGCAGTGTGCTTGGAGTTTGTGCAGTGTGCTTGGAGTTTGTGCAGTGTGCTTGGAGTTTGTGCAGTGTGCTTGGAGTTTGTGCAGTGTGCTTGGAGTTTGTGCAGTGTGCTTGGAGTTTGTGCAGTGTGCTTGGAGTTTGTGCAGTGTGCTTGGAGTGCGTGCAGTGTGCTTGGAGTGCGTGCTTTGTGCTTGGAGTGCAGTGTGCTTGGAGTGCGTGCAGTGTGCTTGGAGTGCGTGCAGTGTGCTTGGAGTGCGTGCAGTGTGCTTGGAGTGCGTGCAGTGTGCTTGGAGTGCGTGCAGTGTGCTTGGAGTGCGTGCAGTGTGCTTGGAGTGCGTGCAGTGTGCTTGGAGTGCGTGCTGTGTGCTTGGAGTGCGTGCTGTGTGCTTGGAGTGCGTGCTTGGAGTTTGTGCAGTGTGCTTGGAATGTGTGCAGTGTGCTTGGAGTGCGTGCAGTGTGCTTGGAGTGCGTGCAGTGTGCTTGGAGTGCGTGCAGTGTGCTTGGAGTGCGTGCAGTGTGCTTGGAGTGCGTGCAGTGTGCTTGGAGTGCGTGCAGTGTGCTTGGCGTGCGTGCAGTGTGCTTGGCGTGCGTGCAGTGTGCTTGGCGTGCGTGCAGTGTGCTTGGCGTGCGTGCAGTGTGCTTGGAGTGCGTGCAGTGTGCAGTGTGCTTGGAGTTTGTGCAGTGTGCTTGGAGTTTGTGCAGTGTGCTTGGAGTGCGTGCAGTGTGCTTGGAGTGCGTGCAGTGTGCTTGGAGTGCGTGCAGTGTGCTTGGAGTGCGTGCAGTGTGCTTGGAGTGCGTGCAGTGTGCTTGGAGTGCGTGCAGTGAGTTTGTGCAGTGTGCTTGGAGTTTGTGCAGTGTGCTTGGAGTTTGTGCAGTGTGCTTGGAGTTTGTGCAGTGTGCTTGGAGTTTGTGCAGTGTGCTTGGAGTTTGTGCAGTGTGCTTGGAGTTTGTGCAGTGTGCTTGGAGTTTGTGCAGTGTGCTTGGAGTTTGTGCAGTGTGCTTGGAGTTTGTGCAGTGTGCTTGGAGTTTGTGCAGTGTGCTTGGAGTTTGTGCAGTGTGCTTGGAGTGCGTGCAGTGTGCAGTGTGATTGGAGTGTGTGCAGTGTGATTGGAGTGTGTGCAGTGTGCTTGGAGTGTGTGCAGTGTGCTTGGAGTGTGTGCAGTGTGCTTGGAGAGTGTGCAGTGAGAGTGTGCTGGTGCAGTGAGTGTGTGCTGGTGCAGTGAGTGTGTGCTGGTGCAGTGAGTGTGTGAAGTGTGTGCTGGTGCAGTGAGTGTGTGCAGTGAGTGTGCTGCGAGTGTGTGCAGTGAGTGTGCTGCGAGTGTGTGGAGTGTGTGCAGTGTGCTTGGAGTGTGTGCAGTGTGCTTGGAGTGTGTGCAGTGTGCTTGGAGTGTGTGCAGTGTGCTTGGAGTGCGTGCAGTGTGCTTGGAGGGCGTGCAGTGTGCTTGGAGGGCGTGCAGTGTGCTTGGAGGGCGTGCAGTGTGCTTGGAGGGCGTGCAGTGTGCTTGGAGGGCGTGCAGTGTGCTTGGAGGGCGTGCAGTGTGCTTGGAGGGCGTGCAGTGTGCTTGGAGTGCGTGCTGTGTGCTTGGAGTGCGTGCAGTGTGCTTGGAGTTTGTGCAGTGTGCTTGGAGTTTGTGCAGTGTGCTTGGAGTTTGTGCAGTGTGCTTGGAGTGCGTGCAGTGTGCTTGGAGTTTGTGCAGTGTGCTTGGAGTTTGTGCAGTGTGCTTGGAGTTTGTGCAGTGTGCTTGGAGTGCGTGCAGTGTGCTTGGAGTGCGTGCTTTGTGCTTGGAGTGCAGTGTGCTTGGAGTGCGTGCAGTGTGCTTGGAGTGCGTGCAGTGTGCTTGGAGTGCGTGCAGTGTGCTTGGAGTGCGTGCAGTGTGCTTGGAGTGCGTGCAGTGTGCTTGGAGTGCGTGCAGTGTGCTTGGAGTGCGTGCAGTGTGCTTGGAGTGCGTGCAGTGTGCTTGGAGTGCGTGCTGTGTGCTTGGAGTGCGTGCTGTGTGCTTGGAGTGCGTGCTGTGTGCTTGGAGTGCGTGCTTGGAGTTTGTGCAGTGTGCTTGGAATGTGTGCAGTGTGCTTGGAGTGCGTGCAGTGTGCTTGGAGTGCGTGCAGTGTGCTTGGAGTGCGTGCAGTGTGCTTGGAGTGCGTGCAGTGTGCTTGGAGTGCGTGCAGTGTGCTTGGCGTGCGTGCAGTGTGCTTGGCGTGCGTGCAGTGTGCTTGGCGTGCGTGCAGTGTGCTTGGCGTGCGTGCAGTGTGCTTGGAGTGCGTGCAGTGTGCAGTGTGCTTGGAGTTTGTGCAGTGTGCTTGGAGTTTGTGCAGTGTGCTTGGAGTGCGTGCAGTGTGCTTGGAGTGCGTGCAGTGTGCTTGGAGTGCGTGCAGTGTGCTTGGAGTGCGTGCAGTGTGCTTGGAGTGCGTGCAGTGTGCTTGGAGTTTGTGCAGTGTGCTTGGAGTTTGTGCAGTGTGCTTGGAGTTTGTGCAGTGTGCTTGGAGTTTGTGCAGTGTGCTTGGAGTTTGTGCAGTGTGCTTGGAGTTTGTGCAGTGTGCTTGGAGTTTGTGCAGTGTGCTTGGAGTTTGTGCAGTGTGCTTGGAGTTTGTGCAGTGTGCTTGGAGTTTGTGCAGTGTGCTTGGAGTTTGTGCAGTGTGCTTGGAGTTTGTGCAGTGTGCTTGGAGTGCGTGCAGTGTGCAGTGTGATTGGAGTGTGTGCAGTGTGATTGGAGTGTGTGCAGTGTGCTTGGAGTGTGTGCAGTGTGCTTGGAGTGTGTGCAGTGTGCTTGGAGAGTGTGCAGTGAGAGTGTGCTGGTGCAGTGAGTGTGTGCTGGTGCAGTGAGTGTGTGCTGGTGCAGTGTGTGCTGGTGCAGTGAGTGTGTGCAGTGAGTGTGCTGCGAGTGTGTGCAGTGAGTGTGCTGCGAGTGTGTGGAGTGTGTGCAGTGTGCTTGGAGTGTGTGCAGTGTGCTTGGAGTGTGTGCAGTGTGCTTGGAGTGTGTGCAGTGTGCTTGGAGTGTGTGCAGTGTGCTTGGAGTGTGTGCAGTGTGCTTGGAGTGTGTGCAGTGTGCTTGGAGTGTGTGCAGTGTGCTTGGAGTGTGTGCAGTGTGCTTGGAGTGTGTGCAGTGTGCTTGGAGTGTGTGCAGTGTGCTTGGAGTGCGTGCAGTGTGCTTGGAGGGCGTGCAGTGTGCTTGGAGGGCGTGCAGTGTGCTTGGAGGGCGTGCAGTGTGCTTGGAGGGCGTGCAGTGTGCTTGGAGGGCGTGCAGTGTGCTTGGAGGGCGTGCAGTGTGCTTGGAGGGCGTGCAGTGAGAGTGTGCTGGTGCAGTGAGTGTGTGCTGGTGCAGTGGGTGTGCTGGTGCAGTGAGTGTGTGCTGGTGCAGTGAGTGTGTGCTGGTGCAGTGAGTGTGTGCTGGTGCAGTGAGTGTGTGCTGGTGCAGTGAGTGTGTGCTGGTGCAGTGAGTGTGTGCTGGTGCAGTGAGTGTGTGCTGGTGCAGTGAGTGTGTGCTGGTGCAGTGAGTGTGTGCTAGTGCAGTGAGTGTGTGCTAGTGCAGTGAGTGTGTGCTGTTGGTGAGTGTGCTGCGAGTGTGTGCAGTGTGCTGCGAGTGTGTACAGTGTGCTGCGAGTGTGTACAGTGTGCTGCGAGTTTGTGCAGTGTGCGGCGAGTGCGTGCAGTGTGCGGCGAGTGCGTGCAGTGTGCGGCGAATGCGTGCAGTGTGATGCGAGTGCGTGCAGTGTGCTGCGAGTGCGTGCAGTGTGCTGCGAGTGCGTGCAGTGTGCTGCGAGTGCGTGCAGTGTGCTGCGAGTGCGTGCAGTGTGCTGCGAGTGCGTGCAGTGTGCTGCGAGTGCGTGCAGTGTGCTGCGAGTGCGTGCAGTGTGCTGCGAGTGCGTGCAGTGTGCTGCGAGTGCGTGCTGTGTGCTGCGAGTGCGTGCAGTGTGCTGCGAGTGCGTGCTGGTGCAGTGAGTGCGTGCTGGTGCAGTGAGTGAGTGTGTGCTGTTGCTGTGAGTGTATGCACTGTGCAATGAGTGTGTGCAGTGAGTGTGTGCGTGTGCAGTGAGTGTGTGCGTGTGCAGTGAGTGTGTGCGTGTGCAGTGAGTGCGTGCGTGTGCAGTGAGTGCGTGCAGTGTGCTGGTGCAGTGAGTATGCAGTGTGCTTTGTGTATGCAGTGTGTGCTGTGAGTGTGTGCAGTGTGCTGTGTGTGCAGTGAGTGTATGCAGTGTGCTGTGTTTGCAAAAAAAAAAATATATTTTTTTTTAATTCGGGGTCCATGCTCAAACCGCGTTATAAGCGGATTGCGCTATTATGGGGTTGAGCTGTACTTACTATTATTATAATTATTATTATAGGCTAAAGCAATAAAATTCCGGGCATTACTGAAATCCCTGCTCTCTGATTGGTAAAAATTCTGGGCATTATTCATTCAGCAATGCCTGCAATTTTTGTAGATTGCAATGTGTTTATTTCCAGCCTATCAGCTTTCAGAACAACTCTGAGACAGGGCAGGGGATTGGTCAGGAAGAAGCAGCATGCTGTGACTCCTCCCCCTCCCTCCTTGAACAGAGCTGACAGACTTAGTTGAGTTGAGGGGGGTAATAGTGTGCGTACCTGCAAATAAGTGTCTGCAGCTGCAGTTTCTATCTGTCTAGTGTGTGTGTGTGTGTGTGTAGGTGCAGTGCGTGTGTGTGTGTGTGCGTAGCTGCAGTTTGTGTGTGTGTGTGTGTGTGTGTGTGTGTGTAGCTGCAGTGCGTGTGTATGTAGAGCTGCAGTATGTGTGGTGCTGCTGCTGTGTTGTGTGTGTGTGTGTGTAGCAGCAGAGTTTGGATGTAGCTAGTGTGTGTGTGTGTGTGTGTGTGTGTGTGTACACAGAGGGGGTTGTAGTGTGTGTGTACACAGAGGGGGCGGCAGTGTGTGAATATAGATAGCTGCAGTGTAAGTGTATATTAATGTATTTACCATTTTATTTTAATAAAAATCTATATAACTATACAAAAGTGTCTTATTTATGAAATAAGCCTACATTTTGCCTATAATAGTAATAATCCCCTCAGAACAGGGCATTACTGGCCAATAATGCCCTGACTGGATTAAAGGCCCGAGGCGAACTCTTCCAGACAGGGCATGATTGGCCAGTAATAGCCTGTTCTTAGGGGATTATTACTTAAACATAAGCAGTGACTGTCTGAATGATAAATTATAAACTGAAAACATAATTTAACATTGGCTATTTCTATTTGGCTTCTTCAACAGAGGTTATCAACTTTGACATTTTTACAATTGGAGTACTAGCCAAAACATGTGATCCCTTCTGCATGTTTAAAATGGTTGTATTACTACCTTTAAATTGTGTTTCAATTGTAAGGGCATGTGCAGGATGCTATACCCTTAATGTTTGATAGCATCGTATAATATTTAATATGGATTTGTAGCATTCAAGTGAAGTACAAAGGCACATAGGGAACTCTTAATAAATCAGATCTGCTTTACTTAATACAGTAATATACTGTATAAAAGAAGATCACATACTTGCTAATCATAGATAACAAAAAGTGAATGTCCTACATATGGGTGGTAAGATTACATAAAGATTCTCGGCTTACTACACTTACGCAAGAGAGCACATTTAGTGTGTTTAGCACCTAATGTTCTTGAGTTTTCAAGATTTACCTTTATATAGTAGCAGACTTTCTATCTTTGCTATGAAGATGTAATTTAAAACGAACACAAAAAAGTGTAGGTCATATATTTCAATGGAGCTGGTCAAGCTATCAGACATTATTTAAAAACCCAGTCTACTGTAACGTTTGTTTGCTGAAAATAATGATGCACACTTAATCCAGAATGGAACCACTTGGGTCCTGGAGAAGCTGAGGCACCAGGGTGCCACAGCCCCTCCGACACATCGAGATCATGTGACCACTCCTCAGAGCGATCAAGGCGTTACGGACTCATGAAACACAAGGAGTCAAGTACAGGCATACCCCGCTTTAAGGACACTCACTTTAAGTACACTCACGAGTAAGTACATTTCGCTCAATAGGCAAACGGCAGCTCACGCATGCGCCTGTCAGCACGTCCTGAACAGCAATACCGGCTCCCTACCTGTACCGAAGCTGTGCGCAAGCGGGGAGTCTATAGAGCCTGTTACAAATGCGTTATTTACATCAGTTATGCACGTATATGACGATTGCAGTCAGTACGTGCATCAAAAGTGGGAAAAATGGAGTGCTTCACTTTAAGTACATTTTCACTTTACATACATGCTCCGGTCCCATTGCGTACGTTAATGCGGGGTATGCCTGTACTCTTCCATTTCCCTTTGTGCCTGATCATATTGTGGAGCGCAAAACCAGATCTCCCCTGGAAAACAAGCAGTAAAAGGCCATGTTATAGCCATGATATACGTCATGGGGCCCTGGAGTGTTAGATCCAAGTAGTAGCACACAAACAAAAATAAACCCATAACCTAACCGGATAGTCAATGTTGTGCTGATTTATTTCTAACTCTTCATTTTTTTTCCAAAATCTTAATTTATTGGCATCAGCTGGTTTTAGGGTAACTTCTCTTCTATAATGCATGTCGATGGCAGAAACTTGTGTAACCTCCTAGGAGACCAATTTTCAGCAACTGATATCTCCAGAACTAAAACTGGGTGCAACTGCGAAAAATAGCAGCAAAAGGAATTTTGTAAAAAAAAAAATGTTTTTTCTTTATGGTGACTCTAAGGGGAGTTTCATTAAAGTCCACGAGTTCATAAAACAGCATTCTGTAACTCACCTTTGAAGAAGTCATTTTGTCTGAGGACATAACAACTGCTGCTAAGGAGCCTCTGTCTCCATCTGTGAGCCCCTTGGATAGGTTTAACCCTAGAAGCTTGCGTCTTCCATGTGCTGCTGACATTTCTCCACAGAAACATAGTTCTGATTCCTACTACAGTAGCAACTTTAGCCGACAGCCCTTTCGGTGATGTCATCACCGCTCGACAGCGACACACGACATGTTGCAGCTTGGTATTATTAATATAGAACTGGTAATGCGCGTTATATATTTGGCGAGAAAAAGATGTAGAACAATCGTAGCGGTCCAACACAATCAAGTGATATCAAAATATATATTAAAATAATAATAATTAAAATTTTACTTGAGCATTCCAAATCGCTTTTTCATAATTGTAACGGTTCCGAGCGGTCTTGTGCAATAAACACACATAGAGAGCATGGATGGTGCCCTGACGTGCCTGTTTGGTGTAGTAAGGAAATACCTGTACCACGGAAAGGTGTAGCAAGGTGGCAGCCAGCAATCTGTGCAATGGCGAGAATAGCCGCATGGCTGACTTCCGGGAATTTCCTAGTGGGCGCTGGGGGGGAAGTGATGTCATTTGGCCCGATGTGCCTCTGACGTGTCGGTTGGCTCCAGTGCTGACGGGCCCCACTTGCTGTGTGTCGCCTGTGATCAGTGTTTCGGCGGCAGGAGGAAGATGTTGGACTTCTTTACGATCTTCAGTAAGGGCGGCATAGTGCTCTGGTGCTTCCAGGGGGTGCGCGGATCCTTCACTGGCCCAGTTAATGCTCTCATCCGCTCCGTCATCCTGCAGGTGAGGGGTGCCGGGTGGGCAGGGGGTAAAGTGGCAGAAACCAAAAGCAGGTAGCTTGGGAGGGGGAGGATAGCATAGTTATGACAAAGGATAGGCATACTTGTAAGTATGTGACAGTAGATGGAAATGACAGCTGCTTTGAAATGGTATATGGATAATTGAGATGTGTAAAGGTAAGAATAATTGCAGTTATGTGGGGCAATAGTAGGCATGTGATGGCAATAGCTGGGGGAAAATGCAGATATGTCAGTGTATAGGGCATAGGGGCAATTACGGGGGACAGAATTAGAATGTGAGTTTTGGTCCAGATCTCTCAAACTCTGTTTGAGTCCTGGGATATATATATATATATATATATGTGTAGTTATCAAAAACGAATAGACAAGACCGTTCTGTGGCTAACGAAATGCTTTTATTTGTGCAAGCTTTCGAGATAAGCTTGTATAAATGTATCTCGAAAGCTTGCACAAATAAAAGCATTTCGTTAGCCACAGAACGGTATCGTCTATTCGTTTTTGATTATTAAGCTCGGCGAACACAGTACAGATACCTCTACATATATATTTATGACAAGATAAGGTACAGTACATAGTAAACATGTGCGATGCTAGAAGGGGTAGTGGTGATGGTGAATGGAGTGCAGATGGCATTCAATAGCAATCCTGGAGATGTGGCAATAGAGGAGAGGAAGTTGGGGCAGCACTGAAGATATATCGTGGAAGGCAGTTGGGGAGAAGTAATGACGAGACTACTTGGAAATAGTTGACAGCAGTTACATTAGGTGATGGAGAAAGGGTAAGTGATTGAGTGGTATTTGCTATCAAGAATATCATTGGAATGTGTTTTATTGATATGGGAAATATGTGTTAGTGGAGTAAGTTACTTATGTAATTAGGGTCTGCAATGTAGTAGATAGAGGGTAGTAGAGCAAAAGATGGTAATAATATCTAATAGTAGAACGAAATAGCCACTAAAGTGAAATACCATGTGACACTATAGAATAGGAGAGGTCATAGTGAGGAGCCATATGGAAAAACTCTCTCTCCCCCTGTGGTTCCTCTGGCACCCCTAAAGGGTTCCCTGTCATTTTTAGTTCATTTTAAAATTGTACCAAATAGCAAAATTTTGGTGGGTGCCAGAAAATAAGTTTCACTTCAAAAAGGTTGTAAACCACTGGTGGTATAATGATTAAACAGTACATGGATAACATATACACACAGGGATGTTGGGATTAGTGGGCGTCTTTCAGCCTGTGACAGGTGCTGATGTAGTGTGCAGCCAGTTCTGCGTGAGTTTAATCTTCGTGTAGGAGGATCGCTGTTTTTTAGGTTCAATTCTATATTATTAAAGTTCTAGATAAGAGCTTTCTCTAAGTGGCCACTCCTCATTTCAGAGTATTGTGTGCAGCGCAGCAGGAAATGTGTTTCATCTTCTACCTCTCCTAGCTCACATCGCTGGCAACTATGTAACTATGTAACTATGTAACTATGTAACTATGTAACTATGTAACTATGTAATCTCATCTCCCTGGGCTTCCAGTTCTGTGTGCTTGTTTCTATTTCCAGGCTGTGGGCACTCATTCTGTGCTGGTACAAGGCCTGTCTCTGCTTTGGGTGTTTTACCTTCAGTAGGTAGGGTGCTAGGGTGTATTCTCTCTGTAGGCTGTGGTAGGTCTCCAGCTTCTTTGAGCTCTGGATATTATTTTTTGCACAGTCACATACTGCTCCTTCATTTTGCTGGTGATTGAGTTGATTTGTTTTTTTTTGGCAGGTTGTTGATATGTGTGGGGTTTTTGTTCTGGGAGTTGGGGGATAAGTTGTTTGATGGCACAAGGTTTAGTGATAAGCTCCGGTTTTTTTTAGTCTCGCACAGTCTCTCTCTCTCGTGCACACGCAGTCTCTCTCTCACGCAGTCTCTCTCACGCACGCACGCAGTCTCTCTCTCTCACACACAATTTATCTCACGCACAGTTTCTCAAGCAATCTCACTCTGTCTCGCACAGTCCCTCACCCTTTTAGTTTAGTTGAAAAACTTGACTGGGGATTGTGACGTGAGACCAGGTATTTACACCTTTATACCGGAATCATATCGCTGAGCCAAACCAAGAAGTAAAACAAATTGTAATTTTTTTCCATTGAACCAGACCTACACACAGTGAATTATAATAAACAACAGAAAACACACTTACTGGGGTTCTGGGCTACAAAACTAACCTTTCCTTATTGAAATAGCACAGAGAACAAAGTCTTTACAAAGTCTTTCAGGTGATCGGGACTAAGCCCACAAAGTCCTGGAACTAAAATTGTCTCTCTCCACTCTGGAGGTGCTGAAATCCCTTGACCGGGAGCAAGTACCAAACGTCCTGGTACTCTTTTCGGCATGCAGTTTCAGCCACGACCGCTATGAAGTATTCTGAGAACTTGGCCCAGAAAAGTGGGAAATTTCCGAAGCCGGCTTTCTGACATCTCTCACAGAGCATCTTTGAATTTACCACTGCTGTTTTGGCGCTTAGAATCACCTGACCTGATTGATTGCTAGGTTTCTTATAGGATTTCAGTCCCATTCACAGAATACCTCAGCCAATCAGAGCGTGGAAATATTTCTACCAGCCTATCAGCAATTTGCCGGTACCCTGAAGCTGGGTGGGCACAGATTTCAATTCTGCAAAGGGCATGTGCCAACTTGGTCTCTCGGAACCAAGGACTTGGAAATTCCCCAGCTCATATACAGTGCATCAAACATATATACCATTCGTTATACACCATGTTAACAAAAATATCCCAAAATTCGTCTAAGTCCCTCGTCCTCTAGGATCTACTGAAAAGACGCGCACATTAATTTTCAGAGCTCTTAGACCTTCCTATAAGAAGTTTACTAAAAAGATTCTTCAAATAACACTTGAGTTAAGTTTCAGAGTTGCTTCTAATGTACCAAAGCTGGACCTAGAAATGATTTCACTCTCATAACCTCATGGATGGTTGGAAACACTCCGAACCCCTATACCGGGTCCGGGTGTTCATGAATATACTGGGTGGAACTCCCCCTAAACTAGGGACCCCTGACTGGATACGCTTATCCCTATGCCCCCTTTTACCTTTCTGGTCTGTGCTGAAGTAGGGCATCCTGGCGGTGAGCCGCGTAACCAACTGCTTTCTAGGGAGGACTTTGTCCGTAGGTCTGTATCTACATGTACCCAGGAATCTGACTCGACTCCCGGTTACATTTTTGGGGTGGCCAGAAACTTTGGCCCTGATTAACTAAACACAATCCGACAACACTTTTAACGGAAAGTCCACCCTAAAGCTCATAGTCAGAGAATCTCCACTGGTTAGTGTGAGGACTCGGCGGTCACCTCTTTCGGGTCCCGCTGCTGTGGGGCTCTGTCCTCGCCGCTCCCGCTCGACCTCAGTGGTGGGGGGGGCTTCCCCGTCCCCTCCGTCGGGCTGCCGCTGCTCCGCGTGCGGCTGGTGCACGGGCGCCTGCCATTGCCCCTGCGCGCGCATCCCGTCCCATTACGGAGCACGTGCCAACACAAGTTAATTTATTCACTGCTCTTCCAGTGAAGCCACGCCCCCGCCCACACGCTGGTTACCAGTTAACCCTAAACCCTACCACCTGGCTGTCTATTATGGGGACCAATCCTGGACAGCTCCTCTGGCTCCTCCAGGCCTGCCTCCGCTACCCATTGGTCAGCCACAGTATTTAGTACCTGTCCTACCTCTCTCACATCGCTCGACATAGTCTCTGCTACGGACGTCTATTCTGGCTCTCCCTTTGTCTTCGTTTATTCAGGTTGCGACCCGGCTTGGCGGACGTTCCTATCTGGCTCTAGACCCCAGCTCCCTCTTGACCTTGCAGCTTCTCTCATCCCTCGACCACAGCTTGGACCTCGACCTCCCTGATCTCTCTCTCCCCGACCTTGGCTAACGGCAACGACTTTGTCTCTTCTGTACCGGTACTGGCAAGTATTGCTACACCTATTCACACCTGGCCTGGCAACGCCAAAACACCACACTACGGACACGCTCCTTCTGCTGCGGGTGTGTGCACATATACGTCCCCACCTCAGTATAAGGGACGACTCTGGTCTGCGGGCAGCAGTGGCGTAACAGTTAGCACTCCTGGAAAGGCAAAAGACATATACATACATTCTTTATTGCCATACAATTACATTAATTGCAGGTACAATATACATGTTGCAGAGCTGACACTCTAAAACCTGAAACAAGGCTCAGAGGTAACCAGCCGGGCATAATACCTTTTATTGAATACAAAAAAACACAAAAATAGGAGCGCATAGAAAGAAAGCCAGAAAACCAAAATTTGTACACAAATCTTTATCAAAGTAAAACAAAGAATGACGCATATAAAAAATACCACATAAAATGTATAACAATAAGGGTCAAATGACACCACATAGATAACACGTGTATCTCAAAACTCCCAGGACACCCGCCCAGGATAAGGTTCAGTGGGAAGGTCCTGATAGAGATGGTAAAAAAAAAAAAAAAGAGCACAAGGCTGCCACGTTGGTATAAAACAGATCTTATCGCTCTGTGGAACCTCCCAATGGCTTCCTCGCGGTGTCTCAGGGTTGCAGCATGTAGGTCCGTCGTCACAGACGTAACGTCAATGCGTATAACGTCACCACCTACGCGTTTCGTATCAAATGACACTTCTTCAGGGCATGGTCATCTGGTCTCATGGTGGTGCTTAAATACCTCTACAGGTTAATGCATCAACCAATCCAGGACACACAATCTATGTCAGATGGCCACACCTTCCAATCAGTTACCATACATGGCAAGAATACAATTAACTCACTAATTACACATATGAAACAATAAAATCCCTAGCAAATACACAAGAAAAGGATACAAGAAAATAGACAAGAAAAAGTGGGAGGGGGGTGGAAAAGGAGTATGGAGGAAACACAGTCGATAATCAATATAATATATATAAAAGAAAACCTTAAAAAGGAGTATCGAAAAGTGTTTAATTAAATCTATTAGAAACACTAGTGCAAGAGATGGCAGATATAAATAAATCCAGCCTATCGCAGCTTGCAATACAACCAAAGAGGTCAGAATTATGCTCACAAGATCTTTATCTAAATTAAAAATAGAAGTCGTATCGGTTATCAATAGTGGTAATAACCTTAGATCACATTATATATATAAATCATAATAGCTAATACCCTTGCAAGAGATGGAATATAAATGAAATTTATACAAATATAGATATATATATATATATCTATATATATCCCATAGCAGCTTGCATACAATCAAACTAGGTCATAATAAAAACTCACAGGACCCTTAGTTTGAGGACCATTATTAAATCAATAAAAGCATAATTACCAATATTATTAATTCATTTTAGTATTGAATTAAATACCCAAAAATAATATATATATATATCTCGCCCAGCATACAGCGCTTCCACTGCAGCAAGGGATTCTGGGAAATGACATGCAAATGAGCACTCAGTGCCACCTTTTGTCTCAAGCTCGTATTTCACAAGCAAATCCTCAAGCCAATGCATACTGTTTTAAACACAGCTTTTAGACAGAGGCTGGGATGAGATGCAATTCAAGCTCGTATTACACAAGCAAAGTTGCTTTATGCTTTACTGTGGAGGGTTTTTGTCACTTTTTTTACCCACCATAACCTTAATAATTGTGGTGATTACCTAGTCTATAGTCTCAAACCAGCTTAGCCATTACAACCAACCTCACACTGATGATACCCATCAAGGTTGAAACATGTCTGTGAGTGGGTTTAATGGCTTTGCATCTCATCCCAGCCTCTGTCTAAAAGCTGTGTTTAAAACAGCATGCATTGGCTTGAGGGTTTGCTTGTGTAATACGAGCTTGAGACAAAAGGTGGCACTGAGTGCTCATTTGCATGTCATTTCCCAGAATCCCTTGCTGCAGTGGAAGCGCTGTATGCTGGGCGATAATGGGGAATGACAGGGTTAAATACAAACAAAATATACAGCTCACTAAAGTAATGATGTTGTGTTAAATGGGTGTGCCCAAAACACCTAGTGTGACGTTGGGTGCAATTGATGAGCTGATATTAATGAATAAACAAAAAGTTGGAAGGCAGGAGCATATTAGTGCCTCCGTCTACCAACTAGAAGCTCACTTTTCAAACGCACTCCTGGGCGGATAAAATTTAACGTTTAATAATTATCTTACTAAAATAAATTCTTCATACAAAATAGTAATAATATACACACAATGTACTTATACAGGGAGGGGGATGGGGAGGTAGGGTTGGGCTCAAGGTGTATAACGCTATGGCATATATCTGAAATGAATCAGAAGAACTAATTAACACCTAATGTTGCCTATTATTATAGAGCATAGGATCTCTGAATAACAACCACTTACAAGACTAATCACTATATCAACATACATGTGTTGTGCGGCATAAGGCGTAGCATACCGATCAAACCAACCTGTAATTGTGGGATGTAGCACCAAACAGTGTGTTGATAAATAATAAACTGCTGTTTTAAACTAATAAAACGTAATATTGTCACTGTAGGCACAACACAATAACAAGTTGGTGGTACGTGGGTTGACTCTACGCCTAATGATGTTGACATACACAGCACACAAATCAATCACAAATCAATCACAAATATAGCTGATAGAAAGTATAGATGCCTGGAAACAGCCGTGACCAAACACTCTGCTAAAAAGATACAAGCAGCATACAAATGAACCTGTGGTATATGAACATGCCGTCCAAATAAACCAGTGCTACTAAGACAATATCCTATAAGGAGCAACCAGCATCAAGCAATCATGTGGTCTGCTGTAAAGAACCGTGCTTTAAAATTAATAACACTCAGTTGGTAGTGTGTGGTGCAGAAAAGCCCTCAATATGTCAGCAGTATTAGTATAAATCAATGTACACTGTGCATCACATTGAACCGTCTGACATATATACCAAATAGCACTGAGACAGACACAAACATTACCCACAGTGTGAAAGTCAACTGCTGTACCAAGGCACAAGAGCAAATAAAACGAGTCTGTAGCAGAGACAGAAGATACAATGTATGTACATACAATGTATGTACCAACGATACCAGACTCCCTCTGATCCCTCCCAGATGACGTCACCACGCCAAACGCCCTATGCGTTTCCCTCCTACACGGAGATTCTTCAGGGGCGAGTGATAAACAGCTGATGTCGGAAGCGTGTATTTATAGCGTCACGGGTTACCATAGTGACCCGTGGCCAATCGGAGAGTCACATGATGTTTATTAGAGGCTGACAACAGCGCTATCCCGACCACAGAGTTACTGCATGCAGCAGACAGCAGTACAAGAGAAGTACACACTAAAAGATTAAAAAGATAAAGGAGAGTTGAAGGATGTAAGTCCAACAAAAACGGGGACAGTGTACATGGAATGTTAGGTAAATGAAATTGATAATAATAGTGCAGAATATACAGAGACCGCATAGCAACTCTGAGATACGTGGCAAATAAAACGGGCTGATGGTATAATAACATACTGAGTGGTATGCAAATCAACCTCCCTTTAATACACTGTGTTATGGTGTTAAGAGCTTACTTGCCCAAAAATAGATATATAACAGTATTTGTCAACAATGTATATTGCTTACATAGTGTTAGTGGCAGGACATATATAATACACCTAAAAAAGATCAAATGAAAGGTGTGTAGGTGAAGCCCTCGTTAAGACCATGAGGGTTCAAAGTTTTTAATTTATATATCCATTCCGCTTCACGTTTCAACAATCTGTTATTAATGTCTCCTCCACGTATGTTGTTCTTAATATGGTCAATGCCAATAAAGGAAATGCATTTGATGTCTCCTTGGTGGATATTATTTAAGTGGCGAGCAACAGGGGTGTCAAGTTGATTGTGAACAGAGTTGATATGTTCAAGTACTCGTCGTCTAAATTCCCTTATAGTTTTGCCCACATATCTTAGGCCACAGACACAACTGATAAGATAGATTACATTAATGGTTTTGCAGCTTATATGGTGTCTAATGTCAAATGATTTGGATTGATCGGTGGTGGTGAATAACTTAGCGGGTGTAATGTTCTGACACGCCTTACAGTTCTTATATTGGTAAGTACCCTTTGGTGGTGGTGTCAACCACGTATATGAAGTTTGGCGCCGAAAATGGCTATGCACTAGTCCGTCGTACAAGTTGGCAGATCTTCTGCTGGTAATACTGGGGGTTTCTTTAAGAACTCTGGTTAGATCATCATCCGACTTAAGGATGTGCCAATACTTAGAGAAGATCGATTTAATCTCTTGCCATCTATAATTATAGGTACCAATACAACGGACTTGAGTATTAGGCGGTCTAATGGTCGGTCCCAGCAATTTGTCACTGTCTCGGGCTCGATGGTAGGCATATTTAAGTGTGGCAATTGAGTATCCTCGATTTAAGAAGCGGTCTTTAAGGTCTTTAGCCTGTAGGTGGAATTCCTCAAACGTTGAACAGTTGCGACGTAATCGCAAATACTGACCAATGGGGATACTTTTAATTAATGATGGAGGGTGGTGACTCGTAGCTGCTAGGAGACTATTAGTAGCTGTCTTCTTCCTGAAGACCGTAGTTTGAACATTGCTATCTGCGTCTTTACTTATTTTTAAGTCTAAAAAGGTAATTTCAGTAACATTACACTCGAACGTAAGTTTTTTTTTTCACAAAAAGGTTTTTATTGGGTTATGATACAGCTCAAACATTGTCTAACAACCCATTGTCTTCCCTTAGTGTACACATTTCCCAATTTTTCCGCCTTTTCTCCTCCTCACAATTAAAGACATACAAGGCAAACCGACTCACAGACCAGACGAACTACACAAACAAGCGGGGGAGGTAGGGGCAGGGGGGGGGGGGGGAAGCACAGCGTATTCTGAGCATTTCCATCTTCTGCCCGCGTCGCACCCTTCCAGAGCGGGTCCACCCAGCGGAGCGCTATCTCTGTATGCCGTCATCCCTACCTGTGTCCCGTCAGCTTATTGTCGGTACTGTCACTTCGAAGGAGAACGCATCTTAGTTTATTAAGGCATTATGGTGACGGCATTCACCCCGGGGATTTATGATTGGTCTAGCCACGGGGCCCAGACTTTTTGAAAGTTTGTGCCAGTGTCATTGACCAGACTCGTCAACTGTTCCATCCGGCAAATGTACCAAATTCTGTTCCGAATTTTCGTAATTGTGGGCAAATCTGGAAGCTTCCACAATGCTGCGATTTCGCACCTCATGGCCGTTGCAAAATGTGCAATCAATTTCTGTGCTGGTCTGCCTAGCCCCCTGATGCGCCTGCCCAGCAGGAACAGCTAGGGGTCCAGGGGGACCGCCCGTCCGAGAATACTCTGCAGCCAATCCTGGAGTTCCTCCCGCAAAGGAGCCACTTTGGTGCAACCCCACAGCATGTGGAGTAAGTCTGCGTGTTCCCCACATTGTTTGGGGCACAATGGGGGGTAATCCTTAACAAACTTTGCCAATCTCGTTGGGGTAAGGTACCACCACATTAGGACTTTATATGCGTTCTCCTTCAAGGTGGTGCATATAGAGCTCTCAGCTGCTGCCAGTACTATTGTAGACCAGCCCTCATCATCTATCGTCTCCCCTAAGTCAGATTCCCATTTGTTTCTGTAACTAAGTTTGATGTCGTCGTCCGTTCCCGGACAGACCACCTCCCTGTAAATCCTAGACGTGAGTCCCGTAGTGTCCGTACCTCTGGAACACAGCTGCTCAAAATTTGTTCGCCGGGAGCGTTTTGGAATTTTTGTGTAAAATGCTCGTATCTGGAGGTATCCAAAAAATTCAGAGTTTGGCATCTCTGTTTCTGATTTCATTTGTTCAAAGGTTTTTATTGATTGGCTCCCCTCCAGATGCAGTAGCCTCGTGAGGCCTTTTTTCTTTCCAGACAGCTAAATTCTTGCTCAGCAAACCGGGGCGAATTCAGGGTTCCCCATAACCGGGGTCATGAGGGTGTGCTGGGTTGTAAGGGCACACCTCCTTCTAGTGTTCTCCCAAGTTGCCAACGAGCTACTTAGTGCGGCCAGCGGCTCTCCCATGGTCCTATGAACTTTTTTTGGTAGCCAAATTAGATCTTGTAGATCTACTGGGGTGCAGCATGTTGTTTCTAGTTCCACCCATCTGCGTAAGCTAGGATGCATGTGCC
Organism: Ascaphus truei; assembly: GCF_040206685.1. NCBI lineage: Eukaryota > Metazoa > Chordata > Amphibia > Anura > Ascaphidae > Ascaphus > Ascaphus truei. The sequence goes on from NC_134488.1 coordinate 2,721,334, forward strand.
ACTGAATAATTTGGGTCAATTGTGCCGCTCTAAAATACGATATCAAGCAAGGTACCCCTAATCCTCCTTTAACCGTTGACCTGGTAAGAATGCTAGATTTAATGCGTGGTTTTTTATTACCCCAAACAAATTTCACCATGGAGGACTGTAATTGGAGGATGTCGTCTCTGACCACTTGTATCGGGAGGGTCTGAAAGAGATACAAGATTCTGGGAAGGAAGTTCATCTTCAGGCTCTGGATCCTGCCGATCCATGAAATTGAGTAGCCTGACCAGATCCGAAGATCCTCCCTCATTGTCCTAATCAGTCTGGGGTAATTGGCTTTATATAGGGCGTTATAATCTTTGGTTATATTAACCCCTAGGTATTTAATGGAGGAGGCTTGCCATTTAAAGTTAAAATTTAGCTCAATTAGTTTTTCGGTGACCTTTGGCAGGTTTATATTTAAAGCTTCTGATTTGGTTTGATTAATCTTGAATCCCGAAATCTTGTTAAATTCACCAAGCAGGCTGAAAACATTCGACAGGGAGGTAAGGGGCTTCGATAACATTAGGATAATGTCGTCCGCATACAGGGCCACTTTGTGTGACTGTTCTCTAATTTGTATACCTGCTATATCGGGGCTGTTTCGGATATGCGCCACCAGGGGCTCAATACATAATGCAAAAATAAGTGGGGACAGGGGACAACCCTGCCTGGTGCCACTCCTTATCGGGAAGTCTTCCGAAGGGAAGCCCTGGTGTCTGACCCTCGCCCTCGGTTCCCGATAGAGAGCTAGAATGGCGCCCAACATTCTCCCCCCTATGCCAAACTCCCCAAGCGTCTCTTTAAGGCTGACTCCCAGAGTCAGCGCACCTGCGCTGCTGACAGGCGGTGCGCTGAGATACACAGACCGCGATCTACGGTCTGTAGGGAGCGGGAGCCGGAGCGGGAGGTGGGAGGTTTGATCGGGAGGTGGGCGTGAGGTGGGCGGTTTGACAGGGAGGGGGGGCGTGGCTTGAGCGGAGGGACCCGCTACTCTCCCCCCCCTCCCTCCACGGACTCGGGCTGGAGCTGGAAGGTAAGTTTAAACACACACACGCAGGCACTCATTCATACACACACACACACACGCGCACACACACACACAGGCAGGCACTCACGCACTCATACACACACGCGCGCACACACAGGCAGGCACTCACGCACTCATACACACACACACACACACACACACACACACACACAGACAGAGGCAGGCACTCACGCACTCGGGCACACACATACACACACAGACAGGCACGCACGCACTCAGACACACACACACACACAGGCACTCACCTGCTTTCACTCCACACTCCTCCCCGCTCCCCGAAGCCTCTCCTCCTCCCGAAGCCTCCCCTCCCCATTGGCTCACAGCCACACACGTCACGCGTCAACGCTAGGAAACACCATTCTCTGGTGTCTCCAGCGGCTGACGCGCTACAGCGTGTAGTCAGCTGTGCAGCCAGTGGGGACCGGGACCGGCTCGCAAGGATTCCCCTGCTGGTGGGGAACTCGCGACCCGCCGCCCGCGCCAACGAGCGCAGCGGGACCGAGGCCTAAGGTAGGGCCAATCGATTCGGTCAAAGGCCTTCTCAGCGTCCAGACTCAATGCCATAGACGGAATATGTTTTCTTTGTGCCAAATTAATCAGGTCTATGATCCGTCTAGTATTGTCTGCCGGCCTGCCTCCCGCATATGAACCCTAATTGATCGGGGTGGACCAGCTTTGGCATCACTGCGTTTAGGCGGTTAGACAATAATTTGGAGAAAATGTTGGTGTCCGAGTTGATGAGGGATATCGGACGGTAGCTTTTGCAATCAGCAGGGTCCTTCCCTGTTTTGGGAATCACTGATATAGACGCTTGAAGCATTTGACCAGGTATAGGGGCACCCTCCAAAAATGAGTTAAACAGTCGAACCAGGTGAGGCACTAGAATTTTTCAGAATTTTTTGTAATAGAGATTAGAGAAGCCATCCGGGCCTGGGGCTTTGGATGGCTTCAGTGCTTTAATTACCTCTGTTATTTCCTCACCCGAGAAATCTTCCTGTAATGCCTCCCTTTCCAGCCTGCCCAGTCTGGGTAGTTTTGCTCCCTTTAAAAATGTCTTCAGCTGCCTATGAGTGGTCTCGCAATGGGAGACCTTTGTCCCATCATAAAGGGTCTCATAGTAGTTTTTAAATTCTTCTACGATTTGTTTGGGATCAGAAGTGAGGTCACCTGTTTTAGTTCTGATTGCTTGAATATGAAAGTTACGGTTAATGTGCTTTAGTTTATTGGCAAGAGGGGTATCTGGCTTGTTCGCTTTTTCATAGAATTTACGCCTGGACCAGGTCAGCTCCTTCTCAGCTCGGGAGGACATCAGTAAATTTAGTTTCGTTTTGGTATCACGCCAGGCCTGAAGGGTCTGTGCATGTTTGTTATTTTTATGGAGGGCGGATAGGGCTGTCAATTCTGATTGGAGAGTCTTAATCTTATGTTCCCTTTCTTTTTTCCGCCTGCTCGCTATCCCTATGAGCTCACCACGGAGAGTCGCCTTATGGGCCTCCCATAGGGTGGATTGAGATGTCACGCTACCGACATTCTCAGTGAAATAGTCCCTGATTTTGTCCCTTATTGTTATTTCAATCTCGGGGATTTTCAAGAGTAACTCATTGAGTTTCCACATCGCTCCTGGTCTGTCTAGTCTGAAGTCGGTGCACCGCAGCTCTATAGGTGCATGATCAGACCATGAAATATCATGGATATCCATATGGGAGATCTGCAAAACCATTCTATTGGACACAAAGAGGTAGTCTATCCTACTGTATCGGTCGTGTTGGTGTGAGTAAAATGTATATTCTTTGTCTCTGGGGTGCTGTTCGCGCCATATGTCCACTAATCTGATTGCTTTAAGGCCACTGGTCCATGCTGATCTGCTTTGCATGTGTTTCGCCCCGCTAGGCGTGCATCTATCGGCCTGAGGGTCTAGCGTGAGGTTAAAGTCTCCTCCCAGCATTATGCCGCCCTGCGCCACTTTGTGTAGGGTCGTGAAGAATCTAGCGAAAAAGGTGTCAGCACGTTCGTTAGGTGCATAAACATTTGCTACTGTGAGAAGTTGCCCACGGATGACACCCACTATTATTATAAATCGCCCATTTTTATCTTTTTTCGTAAGTTTAATGTCGATGGCAAGGCGGTTGTGCAACAGGATCGCGACCCCTCTTTTCTTTTTGTTAGCCACTGCTGAGACCCAAGTGTGGTATCTACCATCACTGTATTTTGGGGAACTGGTCCTAGAGAAGTGTGTCTCCTGTAGGAGGATTATGTCAGGGTCGTGTTTTCTGTAATCAGTCATAGCTAATCGGCGTTTCAGGGGTCTGTTGAATCCTCTCACGTTGTGTGAGATTACGGTGAGATCCCTACCCATCGGTGATGTCGGGATAGTGTCCTGTGATGTCGACTGGCTTGTGGGCCGAGGTTCTCTTGGGCCTCTGGATCCATGGTGCGTCTTGTGCTGCTCCATTCTGTGCGGGGGGGAAACAAGAGGGTACACATAACTGGAACAAAGGGGAAACAACATATAGACATATATGACCTTCGGTGAGCCGTAGGGACTGAGTCCCCCGGGACACCTTCTGGGTGTCCGGCTTGGGCAAGCTCGCCTCTGAACGTGCGAGGCGCACCTGGCCCGTGTCTGCCGGCCCAGTGGGGTCTTGCATGGATCCCTTGGGGGTTGACCCCCAAGTACCCATGTGGAGTCTCATGCCGACGATGAGCGGGCAGCCACCCCCTCCCCCGCCCTAGTCCATAACCTTTATAAACAGTTACAACCAACTTGTTAGTGGAACATCCCATGGTTCGTGGGTAGAAACAATAAGCCGCTCCTGCGTGTGAGATAAAACCTCGCTCTGTTGTACAATCTTTCCGCTGTTCCCCTGTTCGTGATCAGCTCCCCGCCTCCCTCCATCACCCTGTATATCGACCCTGTAATTTGGGCGTGTGTACAAACCCAAGGGAGCTTCCCCCTGGACACCAGTGTCCCCGACTGCCCCACCGGTGGAGGTTTCGTCCGCTTCCCCCCTGAACCCGTCTGTCATCTCCCCCCTTATAAGCGAGCCTCCTCACCCTGTGTCGCGCTCGGGCCGGGTGCTGTGTGTGCGTCCCAGCTTAGGTGTGTTAGCCGCTAACGTGTGAGGCCTGTGTGGGGTTACTTTGGGGGCTGGTCTTTATCTGGGGACCACATATTCTCTCCTTCCTATGTCCCCTGGGGCTAGTCCCCTATGTATGGTCTGGGGCTGTTGGTGTGTGTTGCATCCGTTTGCTTTGGCCTGGGAAAGCTTCCCCGCGGTCCCTTCCGGGCCCAGGACGCTTCCGTCGCTCGCCGGTTGCGTGTTTCCGGTCCCGGCTCTGGCGTGCCCCAACCAAGATGGCCGCGCGGCCATATCCGGTGACGTATGTCCGGTTCCTGTCACTCGGCTGCCGGATGTCTTCGGGTGCGGACGTCTTCCCGCGCTGGGACCTTCTTCTTTCGGCGAAGTGGTTTTTAGCCCGCCAAGACCTGGAGCGCCGCCATCTTCATGGGCGTGCGTGTCACGGCCCTCTTCCGGTTTACCGGTTTTTCTTCTCCACCGGGATTCTGGTAAGTGCTTTGTTTTTGTTCTTTTGACAGGGAGTCCTGATGTCCGGTGGTCGCACGCCCCCTCAATAGGGTGATGTCTCTCAGGGGTCAGCCTCGCGTTGTTGAGCAGTCTATTCGGGGTTAACTGGGCCCGTAAACAGTAAACTTGTGCCATAACTTCGGCAACATAACCATGTATCATGACTTTTAGTGCCCCCCTATGATTATTTATTCCTTCTCGTTTTCACTCGTTGTGCGGGACTTTTTGGAGGCACTGGCCTGATGCCATTCTGTGCCTGTTTCTGCTTCCCGCCGGGGCCCCGGCGCCTCACCCTCTTTCACCCCCAGTTTGCGTAGGAAGTCGTCGGCTTCCTCGGGGTGTTTCATTGAGATGGCCTTCCCGTTTCTTATGACCAGCAGGCCAAACGGGAAGGTCCATCTATATCGTATGGCTCTGTCCCTCAGTATCTTTGTGACCGGCTGGAGCTTCATGCGCCGGGCTAAGGTTATGGGGGACAAGTCCTGAAATAGCTGGAGGGCAACCCCCTCCAACTGGCAAGCTCCCTCCCCTCTTGCTTTCTGAAAGGTTGCTTCCCGGGTACGATAGTAATGCAAGCGGGCGATGACATCTCGTGGCTGGGCGTTTGCCACCGGCTTACTCCTCAGAGCTCGGTGACACCTATCCATCACGAGCTCTGCCGCGGGGGTGTCCGGGAGCAGGGTTGCCATCCATCGGGTGACAAAGTCCTCCACCTCTGTTATTTCTTCAGGGATGCTGCGTATTCGCACATTGCTGCGGCGGTCCCGGTTTTCGGAGTCTTCCTGGCGGTCCGCCAGGTCTGAGATCTGGGCTTGGAGATAGGAGGTCCGTTTCTCTGCTTTTTTGACGGTTGCGGAGACGGTCGCCATTTTATCCTCCAGGGCCCCCGTTCTTTCGCCAAGGCCCTGCACCTCCTTCTTGAGCTCCTGTATCTCCGCGCGAAAGAGCGACTTCATTCCATTATAAAGGCGATCAAAGTCGCAGCGCCGTACAGGTTGCTGCTTCGGGAGCCTCGTCCAAGTCGTCCTCGTGGTCTGAATCCGAGCCCGCGGAGGAGCCGGGCGCCATTTCTAGTTCTGCATCCCTAGCCGCAGACCGGCTCAGATATCTCCGTAAATCGCCCGTATTTTTCTTCTTTGAAGATTGCAGAGCCGTCCCTGCTATCTCCTGGTCTAGCGTGGGGGAACTTTGATCGCGGAATTCAAGTTTTTGTGGTTGTAATTATGTTAGTGCATTGGCGGGGGTAGGAGCTCTTGTCTTAAGCAGCTATTCCCCTCTGTTACGCCGATGCTCGCCACAAACCGGGACCGGACCGCGGGGCTGAGGTGGGGTTATATAATCACCGACCTTAGTCCACGCAGACTGATCCGGAGTGCGCAGTTCGTAGTCGTACATCGCAGGGTCAGGATTGGAGAAGGCAGCATCGTCGTTAATGAAGCAGGAGTTCGGCAACAGGAAATCAGGAGTGCCCCGCTTCAGCTTAGGAGCGTGAGCGCGGGGGTGGCTTCTGCGCGAGGAGCGGCCTCGGCCCATGACGCCGATCTCAGCAGGAGGAGACAGCAGGCTGGCCGAAGTTCACCGCAGGGCAGCGTCGGGAAGAACCAACGCTTCAGCGCAGAAGTCCAAGGCAGGTCACTGCAAGAGGATCGCAGCAAGCCGCAGGAAAGGAAGGGTAGCCACTGCTAGGAGGGAATGCAGCAGGTACCGGTGCTGGCAACACGCTTCAGCACAGACGTCCCGGGTAGGCCACTGTAGGAGAATAGCAGCAGGCCAGTGCTGGCATCAACGCTTCAGCACAGACGTCCAGGGCAGGCCACTGCAAGGAGATAGCAGCAGGCCGCAGGAAAGGAAGGGTAGCCACTGCTAGGAGGGAATGCAGCAGTACCAGTGCTGGCATCAACGCTCCAGCACAGGCGTCCAGGATAGGCCACTACAGGAGAATAGCGGCAGGCCACAGGACAGGAAGGGTAGCTACTGCTAGGAGGGAATGCAGCAGTTACCAGTGCTGGCATCAACGATTCAGCACAGACGTCCAGGGTAGGCCACTGCAAGGAGATAGCAGCAGGCCAGTGCTGGCAACAACGCTTCAGCACAGACGTCCAGGACCAGGCCTCTGGATACTCAGGAACTTGGAAGGTAAGAACGCTAGGAGAGAGGATTGGGGTGGTTTGTGGCAGAGACAGTAACATAGAGGTAGGAATAGTTATGCTCGGCGCTGGTTCAGAGCCAACGCCTAGAATATAAAGGGCGGAGATCCAATCACAGGTGAGGGTGTGTGAGAATTCCTCCAAAGAAAGAGCACAGGGCAGAAGCTGCAATGAGTGGCAGCACCTGTGCCATGGATTGCCAGAGGAAGCCTGCAACTGCAAAGGTCTGCAAGGCTGCAGTCAAAGCCAGTAGTGGATTCCTTACACCCTCACCATCGCGCATGCTCCTCTTGAACGTAAGTTTTAAATTCAAATCATTGACATTCAATAATGAAACAAATTCAATAAGGACAGATACCGGGCCGTGCTAAATCAACAAGATGTCATCTATGAATCTAATCCAGAGATCAATATACTGAGTGTATTCCATGAGTTTATCACTAAACACATATTTGTCTTCCCACCAGCCCAGGTACAGATTTGCATATGTGGGTGCGCACGATGTACCCATCGCTGTACCCTGGGTCTGGTGGTAAAGGATGCCATCAAATAAAAAATAGTTGTGACATAAAACAAACTTGAGGAGGTCGAGCATAAAGATATTGTGTTCCGTATACCTTTGTTCCCTGGAGGAGAGAAAATTACTGCATGCTTTCAAACCGTTGACATGGATGATACTTGAGTAGAGAGATTCTACATCTAACGTGGCAAACAGAGTTTCACTGTCACAATGGATTCCATTAAGCCTCAGAAGGGTATCTTTAGTGTCCCTAACATGGGAAGGGAGGGTAGTGACAAAGGGACGCATGAGTTGATCTAAATAGATACTGCAGTGTTCTGTTAGATTGTTGTTGCTGGAGACAATAGGCCTACCTGGCGGTCTCTGTTGGTCTTTATGTATTTTTGGCAATATATAGAATGTTGCAACTGTCGGTGTTTTGGGTAACAAAAACTCAAGTTCCTTCTGATCAATAAGATTATTGTCAAGGGCCCCTCTTAAGATAGTCTGAAGTTCATTAATGAACTTGATAGTAGGGTCTCGAACTAATATGGAATAGCTTAATTTATCTTTAAGGATGCGTTTGCATTCTTTAACGTATAGATCAGTATCGATGACAATAATGTTACCTCCCTTATCTGAGGGCTTAATGGTAATTTCTTTATGTGACATTAGATCCCTGAGTGCCATGTTTTCATTTTTGGTGATATTATTCTGCATGTATATTTTGGATTTCATTTTCTCAAGATCCTTAGTAACAAGATTTGTAAAAACCTCTACCTGAGGACATATTGACATTATAGGTGTAAATTTGCTTTTAGGTTTACAGTTGGAGAACTGACCTTCTTGATTCTCTGGGGGACATTCATTGTCATCCAATAATGACACTAGATTTTGAATGTTGATTTGGTCGGTTGCCGTGAAGCCGGTGTTGTCAATTTCACGTCTAGATTTTTTTGCGTGAAATTTATGTAAAAGCAGTTTCCGGGAGAACAGGTTTAAATCCTTAACCCACTCAAAGAGATTGAAGTCTCTGGTTGGGGAGAATGATAATCCCTTCTCTAATAATGAGATATGATCACTGTTGAGATCTATTTTAGAGAGATTAAATATCTTCAGCCTGCTATCCTCAACTGCATTTAAATTTAGTTCCTGCGGTTTCCTCGGCCTGCTTTGTCTTTTTGTTTTTTTGGCACCTCGCCTGGTTGGTCTCTTGCGAGGGGATATTCTAAAAAAGCAATTCTATCAATATCCGTTGGGGAAGTCCCACTAGTAGAGGGGGAGGGGCCGGATGGTCTAGGTTCAGAGCTGCTAGCGGTTTCTGACTCAGAATTCTCCGCTTCTGAAGAGGAGTAGTTAATAGTATTTTGGGATTTTTTGTAACTGTACACCTGATGAAGACTGTGTAATCCAGGCCATCCCTCTGGAATTTTCTGTGTTTTCTCTCTTTGATTTCATTTCTAAACTTATCCACTTCTCTCTGAAGTTTTGATTCCATTTCTTCAAAATCTTTGTGGGGTCTAAAGTCATCCAGCTTGCGCAATTGGATATCTAACTCCTTCTGTATGTTCAATAGTCTAGTCTGTTGAGTCTCAACCAGCAATTTAATTAGTGCTTGTGAGCAAGTTGTCAAAATTGCTTCCCATTGCTGGGTAAATTCAACAGTGATTAGAGTCTTGTAAGTGGTTGTTATTCAGAGATCCTATGCTCTATAATAATAGGCAACATTAGGTGTTAATTAGCTCTTCCGATTCATTTCAGATATATGCCATAGCGTTATACACCTTGAGCCCAACCCTACCTCCCTATCCCCCTCCCTGTATAAGTACATTGTGTGTATATTATGACTATTTTGTATGAAGAATTTATATTAGTAAGATAATTATTAAACGTTAAGTTTTAACCGCCCAGGAGTGCGTTTGAAAAGTGAGCTTCTAGTTGGTAGACAGAAAGACAGGGTTGCAGACATGTCTAAGACATGCAAATGAACATACAGTAATATTTACAGTTGCTTTATGCTTTACTGTGGAGGGTTTTTGTCACTTTTTTTTACCCACCATAACCTTAATAATTGTGGTGATTATATATATAAATATGAAAAAACAAATGGATAAAGGAAAAATATATATACTGTATATAAAATCCAAAATACAAAAATAAGATCCAAAATACAAAAATAAGTTGAAACAAATGCAAATACAGAATACAATCAACAAAAGAATAAAATGCATATGTAAATACTTTCCTAGATACAAATAATTATGAACATAACATGAATACTATCTTCACAAAATTATTATAAAAACATAACAGAGAATATTGGATTCAATAAACTCATGGTAAAAAAACATTATAAAACCAATATAATATTAAAATTGAATGGAAATATACATAATGTTCCATCAACTTCCCTAAAAGTAGTGCATATTAATACATAATATTTGACACACAGTGTATAATTCACATATTATTCAGGGTCATAATAAATACCCCCCATAGAGATAGTTAGAAGAGGGGTATAATAAAAGATGAAAAAGAAACAATTACAATACAGAGGGTGAGATGGGAACCACATATTACTTAAAAAATGGAGCCAGCTCTATCGGCTCATTATGCCCTCCGGGTGATTTACTACCTAGGGTATAAATCCAATATTGTTCCCTACGGAGGAGATGGTTATTCCTGTCCCCTCTCCTGGGATCTCTAGGAATGACCTCTAGACCTCGAAAGCGAAACATATCCACTATGCCATCATGATATGTTACGAAATGTTGGGCTAAATTATGAATGGCAAAAACTAAGGGAATAAACCCAAAAGAACTGATGCTGCCAAAGTCACGTATATGTTAGTATGGGAAATAATCCACAGTCCACTGAAGGTATATAGCAATTCACCATTGGAATATAGTAATAAGGTATAATTAGATTGAACTCACCCTGGGTGGGGGGCCCGTTATGCAGACTGCGACAGGGTACAGGAGATGAAGCGTCCAGGAACACCCCACTCATGAACCTCCTTATGCCACAAGCTGCTGACCTTACCCGACCCGGTGTCTTTTGTATCCTCTTGTGGCTGCCATGAGCTTATCCACGAAATGATGCCGGGTGTCCAGCTGGAGTGCTCTCGCTGACGTGCTGTTCCTCACCGCGCGGGTAGCCGAGGTGTCCTTGCTCCGAGGTAAACACCGACACGATGTCAGTGTAGGGAACAGCTACCTGGCGCGCTCACGCTGTTTCCTGCCGAGAGGAGGAGCGCTGGCGCGTCTCTGCGTTCACTGCGCTCCGGCGTGCCCCACGTGTAGGGGGAGAAAATGACGTCAGCTCTCCAGACTTGGAAATCCAACGGTGAAATGCCTGTGTGCACCAGCCATAGGGTTTGCAAGTAAAAAAGAGAAGGCAGGAGGCGGTCACAGCAACAAAAGTCCAGCTCAGAGGGAAGTAAAGTTAAAATCAGCTTTAATGGTACATCCTGTACATCACAGAAGGGGCACTCTGACGCGTTTCGTCCCTCTCCGGGACTTTATCAAAGAGTATAATACCCTTATCACACAGACTCCTTAAATAGGTGGAGACCCAATATGATTGGTAGTTCAAAATACAAAAACTGTTGAGCTCAATTAGGCTAATGATATATCAGTATTTGAGTTTAACCCATTCATTGAGTCTGCGTGAGGTAGATAGGTAAAACATATATATACAGTAAACATATGACACAAACACAATTTAAAAACAATATGATACAATGGGATGTAAAGCGCGAACCAATATATAATATTTTAACAAAACACATATGGTTATGGAGTAGAAAGATTATATATAATACAGTTACAATTTCCATTATAATCTTTATTGATATGGAACTAATATATATTAAAATACTAAGTATGCCTACTAATGAATTTAAGATACTTGGTAATTAGAAATAGATTGTAAGCATATATATACACTATCCTTAAGAGACACATATACGAGATAACACCAGATGCAAAAATAAATTTCAATCAAAATAAACTTGATTTTGATTTGTGTCATATGAACTTAATTATGATTAGTAAGGCAGGATTGTTTTGTGTGTCCAGGGGCTCCCTGCGGGGAGGGAGTGCTCTGTGTGGGAAGCGAGGAGAACGCCGATTCCTGACAGTACCCCCCTCTTCAGGAACGGCCTCAGGACGGTCCAAGAACGGTTTCTCTGGAAACTTTTTCCTGAAGGACTTAAGAAGGGCCGGGGCATGAATGTCCTTTGAAGGTACCCAGGATCTCTCTTCAGGGCCAAAGCCCTTCCACTGCACCAAGAACTGGAGCTGACCCCTGGATAGGCGAGAATCCAAAAGAGAGTGAACTTCGTATTCCTCGTTATTTTGTACCGTAATGGGATCCGGTTTACGAGTCTGATCCGGAAAGAAGTGACTGGAGATAAATGGTTTTAAGAGGGACACATGAAAGACATTGGGAATCTTCATACTGGGTGGTAGTTGGAGCCGGAATGCCACGGGATTGATTTGTTCACAAATAGGGAAGGGACCCAGGAACTTAGGTGCCAGTTTAGGAGATGGTACCTTGAGGTGGATATTCCTAGAGGATAGCCATACCAAATCCCTGGTTTGTAACTGGGCGCCGAACGACGACGACGATCGGCCTGTAGTTTCGATCTGCGGGAGGAGTTGAGAAGGGTAGACTGAATCCTGGACCATGCGGTTTGGAGGGAAGAAATGCGTTCATCTACGGCTGGTACTCCAGAAGGGACGTTGGGGATGGGAAGACAAGGAGGGTGGAACCCATAATTTATAAAGAAGGACGACTCCCGGTGGACTCGTTTTTTGCAGAATTGACGGCATACTCTACCCAAGAGAGGAGTTGAGCCCAATCATCCTGGAAATCGGATATAAAACATCTCAGGTACTTCTCCAGGGATTGATTGATTCTCTCCGTTTGTCCATTGGACTGAGGATGATAGGCGGAAGAGAAAGAAGAAGAGATGCCCAATCTTCGTGAAAGCTCTCCAAAATTTGGATACGAACTGAGAACCTCTGTCAGAAACAATGGACGGAGGGATCCCATGAATCCGGAAAATCTGCTCCGTAAAGATATCAGCAAGGGCGGGGGAGGTGGATAATCCTTTAAGTGGAATGAAATGGGACATCTTCGAGAACCTGTCCACGACCACCAAGATAGTGTTCATTCCTCTGGACTTGGGCAACTCCACGATGAAGTCCATAGAAATGTGGGACCAGGGGCGGTCGGGAACTGGAAGGGTTAACAGAAAAGCCTGAGGCTTTTGACGGAGAGTCTTGCTTTGAGCGCACGTGGGGCATGCGCGGGTAAACTCCAGAATATCTTGAGACATCCTTGGCCACCAGAAATTCCGACAAATGAGATCATTAGTCTTCTTAAAACCTGGATGACCTGCAGATTTAGAGGAGTGACCCCAAGACAGGACCTCTAGAACAAATTTGGAAGGTACAAAGAGTTTGTTGTCGGGAACGACCAAGTCCTTGGGAATGCGTCTTTGGGAGTGCAAAATCTTGTCAAGATTCTTGAAAGTAGATGTGGCGAGAATCCTCTCATGTGGAAGGATAGTCTCCAAAGATTCCTCTGGCCTCTCTTCAGAAGAATGTATTCGGGAGAGTGCGTCTGCCTTTACGTTCTTGGTCCCGGGGATATAGGAAAGGTGAAAATCGAATCGAGAAAAAAAAAGAGCCCAACGAGCCTGTCGTGGACCAAGGCGTCGAGCGTTCTCTATGTAAAGAAGGTTCTTGTGGTCCGTGAGAATAGTAAACGGCTCTTTCGACCCCTCCAGCAGGTGTCTCCACTCTTGAAGAGCCATCTTCACGGCCAGAAGTTCCCTGTTACCCACGTCATAGTTCTTCTCGGCAGACGAGAATTTCTTGGAAAAATATGCACAGGGATGTAACTTATCTTGGGGCGTGGGTCTCTGAGAAAGAACGGCACCAGCGCCGCAATCAGAAGCGTCGACCTCCAGGATGAAGGGAAGTTCAATGTTGGGATGACGGAGAATAGGTGCGGATATAAAGGCTTCCTTGAGTGTCTCGAAAACGGAGATGGCCTCGGATGACCAAGCAGAAGGATCAGCTCCTTTTTTGGTGAGTGCAGTGAGGGGTGCCACAATGGCGGAAAAACTCCGTATAAACTTACGATAGTAATTAGCGAACCCTAAAAAACGTTGTATGGCCTTGAGAGAGTTGGGTCTTGGCCATTCAGTGACTGCTTGAAGTTTACCGGAGTCCATCATAAACCCCTCATCGGAAATGATATACCCCAGGAACGGAGTAAAGGTCTGATGAAAGGTGCACTTCTCCAGTTTGGCGTACAAATGGTGTTCACGGAGACGGGAAAGGACGTAGGAGGTGTGGCGTATATGGTCCTGGAGATCTTTGGAAAAAATCAGGATATCATCCAAGTATACAATAACAAAAATATTGAGTACCTTACGAAAGATGTCGTTGATGAAATCCTGGAAGACAGCGGGAGCATTACTTAAGCCGAAAGGCATTACCAGATATTCGTAGTGTCCACACCGCGTGTTGAAGGCCGTCTTCCATTCATCCGCCTTCCTGATGCGCACCAGGTTATAGGCACCACGTAGATCCAACTTGGAAAAAATCTTGGCCCCCTGTAATTTATCGAACAGTTCGGTAATAAGGGAAAGGGGGTAACGATTTTTAATAGTGATATGGTTTAAACCCCTCTAGTCGATGCAAGGCCTCAACGACCCGTCCTTTTTCTTGACGAAGAAAAACCCAGCCCCTGCTGGGGAATTGGAGTGACGAATAAAGCCTTTTTTGAGATTCTCCTGGATATATTCATCCATAGCGTGAGATTCTGGTAACGACAAGGGGTAGGTCTTGGACTTGGGTAGGGAGTAACCTGGAACTAGATCGATCGGACAATCGTAAGTCCTGTGTGGCGGCAAGAGGTCTGACTGTACCTTATTGAAAACGTCCCGGAATTGATGGTAAACGGAAGGTAGAATAACTTCGGGAACAAAGGTATTGGCCAGCAGTTGATGAGTCTCGCCTGACCTCGGCCTCCAGGAAATGGGAGCAGAGGAAGTCCAGTCAATGAGAGGATTGTTAAGCTGTAGCCAAGGAAGACCAAGGGTGATGGGTATCCCAGGAGCGTGAATGGCATCGAGAACTAAGATCTCCTTGTGCAGATGTGAGGACAGAAGCAAGGGAGCCGTCTCTAAGGAGATGTGGGCCGGGGTAAGAGGACGTCCATCGATGCCGACGAGTGCGATGGGAACCTTCTTTCTCACGAGTGGTATGCGGTTTAACCTGGCGAATTCAAGATCCACGAAGTTTCCTCCAGCTCCTGAGTCAATGAAAGCGGCGGTAGAAGTCTTGAACTTATCGCCTGAAAGGGAGACTGGAAATGTAAGTTTCTTAGGGAGTTCACCTTTAGAAAGGGGACGTGGAGACATTACACCCAGAGAGAGCCCCTCTGTACTCACTGGGTGTTCCCGTTTCCCGGACGCAGTGGACACTCCCGAACCAGATGTTCCATGGATCCGCTGTAGAAACACAATCCCCTGGCGTGGCGGAACTGCCGTATCGGTGTGCGGATGCATTGTACCCCCAATTGCATTGGCTCTGGCAACTCCAGTGCAGGACGAAGAGGTATGGTAGCACTTGGGAAAGCAGGAGTGTTGCTGGGAGTACTGGAGAACGGAACTTGAAAGTTATGGACGCGAGTGCGCTGACGCTCTGAGCGGCGTACCTGGATACGTTGATCCACTCGGACAGCCAAATCAATGAGGACCTCCAATTGATCCGGCCTGGATTGGCGAGAGAGTTCATCCTTGATGGGATCTGCCAGGCGTCACCATTCGCCGTCCCTGAGTGATCTGGAGGAGAGAAACATATGCCATCTCCCGACGAGCGGGAGAATCGAATACTTGTTGAAACTCGGCTTTAAATGCCGGGTAATTTTGGGTAAGGTCAGAACGTCGCTCCCAAACCGGGGAAACCCAAGCCAGGGCGCTGCCAGTGAGGAGGTTATAAATGTAGGCTACCTTCTTGCGATCAGTATTGTAGAGATGGGGGGCCATTTCAAACTGCACCTCACACTGGTTTAGGAAACCCCTACAATCTTTTGGTTCACCTGCATAAGGCTTGGGGGGAGGAATCCTTACATCTGAGCTGCTAACTGCGCTTGCGGAGTGGGGGCTTACATCTGGCGGGGTCGCGGTCGGTACCCTGTCTGAGAGTACTGCGACCTGGCATGTAAGTGCCACAATTTGATCCGCCATGGCCTGGTTTTGCTGAAGCAGATTGGAGAGAAACTGTTGAAGTTCGGTCTGGTCTGCGTCTTGTGGGCTTGACATAATGTTACGCCGGTGCTGCCCGCAGACCAGACCCGTCCCCTGAGCTGAAGGGGGAAGTGGTAATACACGCACCCGCAGCAAAGGGAGCGTGTCCGGAGTGTGGTATGAAGCGTTGCCAGGCCAGATGTAGTAAGGTAGACAATACTTGCCGGTACAGGTTGTAGAGAT
Organism: Ascaphus truei; assembly: GCF_040206685.1. NCBI lineage: Eukaryota > Metazoa > Chordata > Amphibia > Anura > Ascaphidae > Ascaphus > Ascaphus truei. The sequence goes on from NC_134488.1 coordinate 2,737,154, forward strand.
AGAGTGAATGATGCCTTGCCGAAGTCAGGGAGTGAAGAGTGGAGATAGGTCGTAGTCCAAGCCGTGTTCAAGGGGTTACCAGAGTGAGCGTTGTCCAAGGAGTGCCGAGATCGAGAGCCAGAGGGGGTAGTCGTACGAGCTGCGTCAGAACCTGTGAAAACACTGAGAGAATCCAGAAGTACTTCCATACAGAGACTATGTCGAGCAAAGACTGAGAGCAGAGAGGAGCTAGATAAAGCAGGAAGGTCCAATTAGGAACGGAGGCGGGACAGGAAGAGCTACAGGGAGACACTGCAGATTGGTGCAGGCATAACAGGCCAGGTGAGTCTTGTTAGTAACCTGAGTATGCCCGTGCAATGTGCGGGGGCGGAGCCTGAGGTCCGGGGGACGGGAATAAGAGTGTGCAGACTAAGCGTGCTCTGTAACTCGTGTACGTATGTGAACCGAGCCAGTGGATGGTGCAGGTGTGCGTGCAGGAGGGCGTGGGCGCCCCTGGCGCTGAGCAGAGGAATCGCCGAGGGGAGTGATCCCGCGACGGCGGCAGGGGCGAGGAGCCGTGGAGGCCGGTAAGGCAGGATTGTTTTGTGTGTCCAGGGGCTCCCTGCGGGGAGGGAGTGCTCTGTGTGGGAAGCGAGGAGAACGCCGATTCCTGACAAAACCAGTTTCCATGAGTTTCCTCTATACTCATTTTCTACCACCTCCCCCCACCCTTTCCCTTGTCTTTTTTCTTGTGTCCTTTTCTTGTGTTTTTGCTAGGGATTTTATTGTTTCATATGTGTAATTAGTGAGTTAATTGTATTCTTGCCATGTATGGTAACTGATTGGAAGGTGTGGCCATCTGACATATATTGTGTGTTCTGGATTAATTGATGCATTAACCTGTAGAGGTATTTAAGCACCACCATGAGACCACATGACCAAGCCCTGAAGAAGTGTAATTTGACACGAAACGCGTAGGTGGTGACGTCATACGCAGCGACGTTACGTCCGTGACGACGGACCTACATGCTGCAACCCTGAGACACCGCGAGGAAGCCATTGGGAGGTTCCACAGAGCGATAAGATCTGTTTTATACCAACGTGGCAGCCTTGTGCTCTTTTTTTTTATTTTACCATCTCTATCAGGACCTTCCCACTGAACCTTATCCTGGGCGGGTGTCCTGGGAGTTTTGAGATACACGTGTTATCTATGTGGTGTCATTTGACCCTTTTTGTGATACATTTTATGTGGTATTTTTTATATGTGTCATTCTTTGTTTTACTTGGATAAAGATTTGTGTACTAATTTTGGTTTTCTGGCTTTCTTTCTATGCGCTCCTATTTTTGTGTTTTTTGTCTTGAGTATGCCCCGCTGATCACAGGAGACAAGGAGCTGCAGGGAAGATTCCGAAGCTGAGGGAGAGCATTTGGAGGGACAGCGCGCGCAAATACCCTTTTCCATACCTTTTATTGAATGCCTGGTTACCCCTTCACCGTCACAGGGCTGTGTACCTGTCCATCTATAACACTGATGTTTTAAGGTTATCTCGGAGAGGATATCAATTTGCATGTAGCTGTCTGAATACAGATGTGGCTTCACAAACTTTCTGAATTCTAAAAAAGGTTGGAGGAGATTTTAAACGGGATTGGGGGAGGGGAATGAAACAGATAACAAACGATATAGAATAGATGAGGATACAAGGTGGTATGGAGGTAGAATGTGGGCAAGTGCGACAAGCAACGAGACACCCATAGTTAATACAGATAATACTAGAAAGCTTCTAAAGACTAAACCAAGTGGGCGCAGAAAGGAAGGAGCAGATAAGATAATAGTATAGGCTGAAAAAAACCTTAAATGCATGTTTGCTAATCCAAGAAGCCTGACAGATTAAAATGGGGGAGCTTTAATTAATAACTGCAAGGGAGCAGTATGATATCATAGGCATTACTGAATCATGGTGGGATGAAACTCATGACTGGGCAGTTAATTTAGATGGTTATTCCCTTTTTCGGAAGGATTGAGCAAATAGAAGAGGAGGTGGAGTATGTTTATATGTTAAACCGGCTCTAAAACCTATTACAGCTCAACCCCGTTATAGCGCGATCCGCTTATAACGCGGTTTGAGCGTGGACCCGAATATATATTTAAAAATAAATAAATAATTTTTTTGCATTCTGCACAGACTCACCACACACTGCACACACTCAGTACGCACACAGCCCCCCCCCCCCTTACCCCCTACCTTTGGTGTCAGCTGCTGGGGCATCGTGGGCTGCTGGCGGGGATCCATGCTGGGCTGGGGGGGGATTGGTGTGGGTCTGGGGGGTTAGTGCGGGGATCGGTGCGGGGCTGCTGGAGGAAGTGAGGCTCTTGAGGGGAGTGCGGGGAATGCTGGGAGAAGTACGGTGGCTGCTGGAGGACGTGTAGGGCTGCTGGCGTCTCACTCCACCTCTTCCTCCCTCCTCCCGATCAAGCGCGTGGCGGCCATTTTTTTAAAAATTCGCGCGACCCCGATTATAGCGCGGTCGGATCGGGTGGCCCCAGAGGACCGCGCTATAACGGGGTTGAGCTGTATAAGAGAATACGTTTATTAAGGGAATGATGAAAATGTAGAGACCTTGTGGATAGAAATTAGCAGTGGAGGTAAATGTATAAAGAAAATGTTTGTAGGGATCTGCTATAAACCACCAAATATCTGTGAGATTGAGGAAGCTAAAATACTTTTGCAAATGGAGAAGGCATCAAACTGGGTCATGTTTGCATAATGGGTGATTTTAATTATTCAGACATAGACTGGGGCAATGAGCTTAGCAAAAGGAAACAGGTTTTTGGGGTTGCTTAAAGACAATTATATGATCCAAATGATTGAGCAACCAACCAGGAGAGGGGCAGTACTGGATTTGGGAATATAAAACAATGTAGAAGTAATAACAAGTATTCAAGTCCGGTGTGGCAGGACGGCCTGTAGCCGAGGTCAGGGAACAGTCCACACGTATAGTTTCAGGATAAATAAAAACGTTCAGTGGCTTTATTTCTCCACAGTAACATAACATGCGGGTACACTGTCCATTTAACAAAATAAATCCTGCTCCACTTTGGGAGAAAAACTGACTAATAACACAGCAGACCTATCTAGCAGGCTGGCTGGCTAAACCAGAACCAAACCATAAGGGTACTTTAAGCAGTCAGTAAACAAATGAATAATCCTTACTTTAGTTGAAGTAGTCTTTGGTGAAATCCCTCTGGCTAAGGGCTCACGCAGCAGTGTGCTTCTCTCTCTCTCTCTCTCTCTGGCAGCTACTGCCAGTCACATGATCCTTATCTACCTTGTTGGCTCTCAGGTGTCAGCTAAAGAGTTCTGATTTCCTAACTTCCACCTGAGTTAACCCTTATGAGTGCTGGATGAAGCACTCAGACATATGTCTCCCAGGCGTAACTGATAGGAGTTGACTTCACTCTGTCACATACCTCCCCTGTTTGTGTGTGGCTAGTGTCCCACACGGCTGAAGCCCGACCCTCCACTCCTTCCCTTGACAAAAAAAATCAGCATTTCCATGGTCCTTTCCAGGTCTATGCTGAATATCAAAAGAGAAGGGTTGGAGGGCAATATACCACCTGGTCAACCTTGGATTTGTGTCCGTCATGGTGTTTTACCACTTCAAGGACGCATGGTCAGTGACCAGGGTGAAGTGTACTCCGGCGACATAATGTCTCAAGGCCTCATTTGCCCACTTTATAGCGAGGCACTCCTTCTCAATAAAGGAATACCTCACTTCCCCTGGGAACAGCTTCCGGCTGATGAACAGTATGGGGTGTTCAACACCATCAAATTGCTGAGACAGCACTGCTCCCAGTCCTACCTCTGAGGCATCCGTCTGGATGATGAAGGGCTCTTTAAAATCTGGGCTCCGAAGAGCGGGGCTCTCTGACAGGCACTTTTTTAGCATGTCAAAGGCGTCTTGGCACTCCCAAGACCATTTAACTTGGGTCGGGGCACTCTTTTTTGTCAGACCTGTTAGGGGTGCAGATATTTCTGAAAAATTGGGGATAAACCGCCGGTAATACCCTGCTAACCCCAAAAGGGAGCGGACCTGTGTCTTTGTCTGTGGGGTGGGGACTTCCTTTATGGCGGCCACCTTGCTAGCTAGTGGCCTTGCTATCCCTCCCCCAACGGCATAGCCCAAGTACTTTGTAGTGGATTTACCCAGGGCACATTTTTTTTGATTTGCAGTGAGCCCTGCTTCTCTTAAGGACGTTAGGACTGCCCTTAACCTTTTTATATGAGACTGCCAGTGTCTGCTATAGATGACAATGTCATCCAAGTAGGCCGCGGCATATGCCCTATGGGGTTGTAGTACCTTGTCCATTAACCTTTGGAACGTGGCTGGAGCCCCATGTAACCCAAATGGCATAGTGACGAATTGGTATAAACCGAGAGGGGTGGCGAAGGCAGTTTTGCATTTGGATTCTTCCGCTAGAGGTATCTGCCAATATCCTTTCGTGAGATCTAGGGTGGAGATATACTCTGCTTTACCAAGCGAATTAAGCAATTCATCCACCCTAGGCATTGGATATGCATCAAATCTGGATACAGCATTTACCTTTCGCAGATCCACGCAAAACCTCACCTTCCCATCTGGTTTAGGGACCAACACGATAGGGCTACACCATTCGCTGTGGGACTCCTCGATCACGCCCAATTCCAACATGTCTATTATCTCCCTCTCTACCAGGTCTTTTCGGCCCTCT